>NW_026691081.1:0-600000 GCF_020826845.1 Diceros bicornis minor | reverse complement strand
ACATTCTCATTCAAAGTTGCAAGTTACTATGTAGGAACAAGTTTGTATAGGTATTTCAAAGATGCCCAGAACTGAGCTAAACGTTGTATGTCTCCAACTCCTAGAAATAACTACATGCCCCATCTCCCTTACTTCCAGCTAGTAAGGATCACATAATTCCTAACAAAGTTTTGACACAGATTCCCAATTCGGGCATTCAGAACATATAGCACGTTGCTGTAAGCAAGCACATTCTCATTCAAAGTTGCAAGTACCATGTAGGAAGAAGTTTGTATAGGTATTTCAAAGATGCCCAGAACTGAGCTAAACTTTGTATGTCTCCAACTCCTAGAAATAACTTCATGCCCCATCTCACTTACTTCCAGCTAGTAAGGATCACATAATTTCCAACAAAGTTTTGACACAGATTCCCAAATCGGGCATTCAGAACATATAGCACGTTGCTGTAAGCAAGCACATTCTCATTCAAAGTTGCAAGTTACTATGTAGGAACAAGTTTGTATAGGTATTTCAAAGATGCCCAGAATTGACCTAAACGTTGTATGTCTCCAACTTCTAGAAATAACTTCATGCCCAATCTCCCTTACTTTCAGCTAGTAAGAATCACACAATTTCTAACAAAGTTTTGACACAGATTCCCAATTCGGGCATTCAGAACATATAGCACGTTGCTCTAAGCAAGCACATTCTCATTCAAAGTTGCAAGTTACTATGTAGGAACAAGTTTGTATAGGTATTTCAAAGATGCCCAGAACTGAGCTAAACTTGGTATGTCTCCAACTCCTAGAAATAACTTCATGCCCCATCTCCCTTACTTCCAGCTAATAAGGATCACATAATTCCTAACAAAGTTTTGACACAGATTCCCAATTCGGGCATTCAGAACATATAGCACGTTGCTGTAAGCAAGCACATTCTCATTCAAAGTTGCAAGTTACTATGTAGGAACAAGTTTGTATAGGTATTTCAAAGTTGCCCAGAACTGAGCTAAACTTGGTATGTGTCCAACTCCTCGAAATAACTTCATGCCCCAACTCCCTTACTTCCAGCTAGTAAGGATCCCATAATTCCTAACAAAGTTTTGACACAGATTCCCAATTCGGGCATTCAGAACATATAGCACGTTGCTGTAAGCAAGCACATTCTCATTCAAAGTTGGAAGTTACTATGTAGGAACAAGTTTGTATAGGTATTTCAAAGATGCTCAGAACTGAGCTAAACTTGGTATGTGTCCAACTCCTAGAAGTACCTTCATACCACCTCTCCCTTACTTCCAGCTAGTAAGGATCACATAATTCCTAACAAAATTTGACACAGATTCCCAATTCGGGCATTCAGAACATATAGCACGTTGCTGTAAGCAATCACATTCTCATACAAAGTTGCAAGTTACTATGTAGGAACAAGTTTGTATAGGTATTTCAAAGATGCCCAGAACTGAGCTAAACGTTGTATGTCTCCAACTCCTAGAAATAACTTCATGCCCCATCACCCTTACTTCCAGCTAGTAAGGATCACATAATTCCTAACAAAGTTTTGACACAGATTCCCAATTCGGGCATTCAGAACATATAGCACGTTGCTGTAAGCAAGCACATTCTCATTCAAAGTTGCAAGTTAGTATGTAGGAACAAGTTTGTATAGGTATTTCAAAGTTGCCCAGAACTGAGCTAAACTTGGTATGTGTCCAACTCCTCGAAATAACTTCATGCCCCAACTCCCTTACTTCCAGCTAGTAAGGATCCCATAATTCCTAACAAAGTTTTGACACAGATTCCCAATTCGGGCATTCAGAACATATAGCACGTTGCTGTAAGCAAGCACATTCTCATTCAAAGTTGCAAGTTACTATGTAGGAACAAGTTTGTATAGGTATTTCAAAGATGCCCAGAACTGAGCTAAACTTGGTATGTGTCCAACTCCTAGAAGTACCTTCATACTACCTCTCCCTTACTTCCAGCTAGTAAGGATCACATAATTCCTAACAAAATTTGACACAGATTCCCAATTCGGGCATTCAGAACATATAGCACGTTGCTGTAAGCAATCACATTCTCATTCAAAGTTGCAAGTTACTATGTAGGAACAAGTTTGTATAGGTATTTCAATGATGCCCAGAACTGAGCTAAACGTTGTATGTCTCCAACTCCTAGAAATAACTTCATGCCCCATCACCCTTACTTCCAGCTAGTAAGGATCACATAATTCCTAACAAAGTTTTGACACAGATTCCCAATTCGGGCATTCAGAACATATAGCACGTTGCTGTAAGCAAGACATTCTCATTCAAAGTTGCAAGTTACTAAGTAGGAACAAATTTGTAAAGGTATTTCAAAAATGCCCAGAACTGAGCTAAACTTGGTATGTCTCCAACTCCTAGAAATAACATCATGCCCCATCACCCTTTCTTCCAGCTAGTAAGGATCACATAATTCCTAACAAAGTTTTGACACAGATTCCCAATTCGGGAATTCAGAACATGTAGCACGTTGCTGTAAGCAAGCAAGTTCTCATTCAAAGTTGCAAGTTACTATGTAGGAACAAGTTTGTATAGGTATTTCAAAGATGCCCAGAACTGAGCTAAAAGTTGTATGTCTCCAACTCCTAGAAATAACTTTATGCCCCATCTCCCTTACTTCCAGCTAGTAAGGATCACATAATTCCTAACAAAGTTTTGACACAGATTCCCAATTCGGGCATTCAGAACATATAGCACGTTGCTGTAAGCAAGCACATTCTCATTCAAAGTTGTAAGTTAATATGTAGGAACAAGTTTGTATAGGTATTTCAAAGATGCCCAGAACTGAGCTAAACTTGGTATGTGTCCAACTCCTAGAAATAACTTCATGCCCCATCTCCCTTACTTCCAGCGAGTAAGGATCACATAATTCCTAACAAAGATTTGACACCGATTCCCAATTCGGGCATTCAGAACATGTAGCACGTTGCTGTAAGCAAGCACATTCTCATTCAAAGTTGCAAGTTACTATGTAGGAACAAGTTTGTA
Source organism: Diceros bicornis minor (assembly GCF_020826845.1). Lineage (NCBI taxonomy): Eukaryota > Metazoa > Chordata > Mammalia > Perissodactyla > Rhinocerotidae > Diceros > Diceros bicornis. The sequence goes on along the minus strand of NW_026691081.1, from coordinate 596,993 downwards.
TAGGTATTTCAAAGATGCCCAGAACTGAGCTAAACTTGGTATGTGTCCAACCTCTAGAAATAACTTCATGCCCCATCTCCCTTACTTCCAGCTAGTAAGGATCACATAATTCCTAACAAAGATTTGACACAGATTCCCAATTCGGGCATTCAGAACATGTAGCACGTTGCTGTAAGCAAGCACATTCTCATTCAAAGTTGCAAGTTACTATGTAGGAACAAGTTTGTATAGGTATTTCAAAGATGCCCAGAACTGAGCTAAACTTGGTATGTGTCCAACCTCTAGAAATAACTTCATGCCCCAACTCCCTTACTTCCTGCTAGTAAGGATCACATAATTCGTAACAAAGTTTTGACACAGATTCCCAATTCGGGCTTTCAGAACATATAGCACGTTGCTGTAAGCAAGCACATTCTCATTCAAAGTTGCAAGTTACTATGTAGGAACAAGTTTGTATAGGTATTTCAAAGATGCACAGAACTGAGCTGAACTTGGTATGTGTCCAACCTCTAGATATAACTTCATGCCCCAACTCCCTTACTACCAGCTAGTAAGGATCACATAATTCCTAACAAAGTTTTGACACAGATTCCCAATTCGGGCATTCAGAACATATAGCACGTTGCTGTAAGCAAGCACATTCTCATTCAAAGTTGCAAGTTTCTATGTAGGAACAAGTTTGTATAGGTATTTCAAAGATGCCCAGAACTGAGCTAAACGTTGTATGTCTCCAACTCCTAGAAATATCTTCATGCCCCATCTCCCTTACTTCCAGCTAGTAAGGATCACATAATTCCTAACAAAGTTTTGACACAGATTCCCAATTCGGGCATTCAGAACATATAGCACGTTGCTGTAAGCAAGCACATTCTCATTCAAAGTTGCCAGTTACTATGTAGGAACAAGTTTGCATAGGTATTTCAAAGATGCCCAGAACTGAGCTAAACGTTGTATGTCTCCAACTCCTAGAAATAACTTCATGCCCCATCTCCCTTACTTCCAGCTAGTAAGGATCACAAAATTCCTAACAAAGTTTTGACACAGATTCCCAATTCGGGCATTCAGAACATATAGCACGTTGCTGTAAGCAAGCACATTCTCATTCAAAGTTGCAAGTTACTATGTAGGAACAAGTTTGTATAGGTATTTCAAAGATGCCCAGAACTGAGCTAAACGTTGTATGTCTCCAACTCCTAGAAATAACTACATGCCCCATCTCCCTTACTTCCAGCTAGTAAGGATCACATAATTCCTAACAAAGTTTTGACACAGATTCCCAATTCGGGCATTCAGAACATATAGCACGTTGCTGTAAGCAAGCACATTCTCATTCAAAGTTGCAAGTACCATGTAGGAACAAGTTTGTATAGGTATTTCAAAGATGCCCAGAACTGAGCTAAACGTTGTATGTCTCCAACTCCTAGAAATAACTTCATGCCCCATCTCACTTACTTCCAGCTAGTAAGGATCACATAATTTCCAACAAAGTTTTGACACAGATTCCCAAATCGGGCATTCAGAACATATAGCACGTTGCTGTAAGCAAGCACATTCTCATTCAAAGTTGCAAGTTACTATGTAGGAACAAGTTTGTATAGGTATTTCAAAGATGCCCAGAACTGACCTAAACGTTGTATGTCTCCAACTTCTAGAAATAACTTCATGCCCAATCTCCCTTACTTTCAGCTAGTAAGAATCACACAATTTCTAACAAAGTTTTGACACAGATTCCCAATTCGGGCATTCAGAACATATAGCACGTTGCTCTAAGCAAGCACATTCTCATTCAAAGTTGCAAGTTACTATGTAGGAACAAGTTTGTATAGGTATTTCAAAGATGCCCAGAACTGAGCTAAACTTGGTATGTGTCCAACCTCTAGAAATAACTTCATGCCCCATCTCCCTTACTTCCAGCTAGTAAGGATCACATAATTCCTAACAAAGATTTGACACAGATTCCCAATTCGGGCATTCAGAACATGTAGCACGTTGCTGTAAGCAAGCACATTCTCATTCAAAGTTGCAAGTTACTATGTAGGAACAAGTTTGTATAGGTATTTCAAAGATGCCCAGAACTGAGCTAAACTTGGTATGTGTCCAACCTCTAGAAATAACTTCATGCCCCAACTCCCTTACTTCCTGCTAGTAAGGATCACATAATTCGTAACAAAGTTTTGACACAGATTCCCAATTCGGGCTTTCAGAACATATAGCACGTTGCTGTAAGCAAGCACATTCTCATTCAAAGTTGCAAGTTACTATGTAGGAACAAGTTTGTATAGGTATTTCAAAGATGCACAGAACTGAGCTAAACTTGGTATGTGTCCAACCTCTAGATATAACTTCATGCCCCAACTCCCTTACTACCAGCTAGTAAGGATCACATAATTCCTAACAAAGTTTTGACACAGATTCCCAATTCGGGCATTCAGAACATATAGCACGTTGCTGTAAGCAAGCACATTCTCATTCAAAGTTGCAAGTTTCTATGTAGGAACAAGTTTGTATAGGTATTTCAAAGATGCCCAGAACTGAGCTAAACGTTGTATGTCTCCAACTCCTAGAAATATCTTCATGCCCCATCTCCCTTACTTCCAGCTAGTAAGGATCACATAATTCCTAACAAAGTTTTGACACAGATTCCCAATTCGGGCATTCAGAACATATAGCACGTTGCTGTAAGCAAGCACATTCTCATTCAAAGTTGCAAGTTACTATGTAGGAACAAGTTTGCATAGGTATTTCAAAGATGCCCAGAACTGAGCTAAACGTTGTATGTCTCCAACTCCTAGAAATAACTTCATGCCCCATCTCCCTTACTTCCAGCTAGTAAGGATCACAAAATTCCTAACAAAGTTTTGACACAGATTCCCAATTCGGGCATTCAGAACATATAGCACGTTGCTGTAAGCAAGCACATTCTCATTCAAAGTTGCAAGTTACTATGTAGGAACAAGTTTGTATAGGTATTTCAAAGATGCCCAGAACTGAGCTAAACGTTGTATGTCTCCAACTCCTAGAAATAACTACATGCCCCATCTCCCTTACTTCCAGCTAGTAAGGATCACATAATTCCTAACAAAGTTTTGACACAGATTCCCAATTCGGGCATTCAGAACATATAGCACGTTGCTGTAAGCAAGCACATTCTCATTCAAAGTTGCAAGTACCATGTAGGAACAAGTTTGTATAGGTATTTCAAAGATGCCCAGAACTGAGCTAAACGTTGTATGTCTCCAACTCCTAGAAATAACTTCATGCCCCATCTCACTTACTTCCAGCTAGTAAGGATCACATAATTTCCAACAAAGTTTTGACACAGATTCCCAAATCGGGCATTCAGAACATATAGCACGTTGCTGTAAGCAAGCACATTCTCATTCAAAGTTGCAAGTTACTATGTAGGAACAAGTTTGTATAGGTATTTCAAAGATGCCCAGAACTGACCTAAACGTTGTATGTCTCCAACTTCTAGAAATAACTTCATGCCCAATCTCCCTTACTTTCAGCTAGTAAGAATCACACAATTTCTAACAAAGTTTTGACACAGATTCCCAATTCGGGCATTCAGAACATATAGCACGTTGCTCTAAGCAAGCACATTCTCATTCAAAGTTGCAAGTTACTATGTAGGAACAAGTTTGTATAGGTATTTCAAAGATGCCCAGAACTGAGCTAAACTTGGTATGTCTCCAACTCCTAGAAATAACTTCATGCCCCATCTCCCTTACTTCCAGCTAATAAGGATCACATAATTCCTAACAAAGTTTTGACACAGATTCCCAATTCGGGCATTCAGAACATATAGCACGTTGCTGTAAGCAAGCACATTCTCATTCAAAGTTGCAAGTTACTATGTAGGAACAAGTTTGTATAGGTATTTCAAAGTTGCCCAGAACTGAGCTAAACTTGGTATGTGTCCAACTCCTCGAAATAACTTCATGCCCCAACTCCCTTACTTCCAGCTAGTAAGGATCCCATAATTCCTAACAAAGTTTTGACACAGATTCCCAATTCGGGCATTCAGAACATATAGCACGTTGCTGTAAGCAAGCACATTCTCATTCAAAGTTGCAAGTTACTATGTAGGAACAAGTTTGTATAGGTATTTCAAAGATGCCCAGAACTGAGGTAAACTTGGTATGTGTCCAACTCCTAGAAGTACCTTCATACCACCTCTCCCTTACTTCCAGCTAGTAAGGATCACATAATTCCTAACAAAATTTGACACAGATTCCCAATTCGGGCATTCAGAACATATAGCACGTTGCTGTAAGCAATCACATTCTCATTCAAAGTTGCAAGTTACTATGTAGGAACAAGTTTGTATAGGTATTTCAAAGATGCCCAGAACTGAGCTAAACGTTGTATGTCTCCAACTCCTAGAAATAACTTCATGCCCCATCACCCTTACTTCCAGCTAGTAAGGATCACATAATTCCTAACAAAGTTTTGACACAGATTCCCAATTCGGGCATTCAGAACATATAGCACGTTGCTGTAAGCAAGACATTCTCATTCAAAGTTGCAAGTTACCAAGTAGGAACAAATTTGTAAAGGTATTTCAAAAATGTCCAGAACTGAGCTAAACTTGGTATGTCTCCAACTCCTAGAAATAACATCATGCCCCATCACCCTTTCTTCCAGCTAGTAAGGATCACATAATTCCTAACAAGGTTTTGACACAGATTCCCAATTCGGGAATTCAGAACATGTAGCACGTTGCTGTAAGCAAGCAAGTTCTCATTCAAAGTTGCAAGTTACTATGTAGGAACAAGTTTGTATAGGTATTTCAAAGATGCCCAGAACTGAGCTAAACGTTGTATGTCTCCAACTCCTAGAAATAACTTCATGCCCCATCTCCCTTACTTCCAGCTAGTAAGGATCACATAATTCCTAACAAAGTTTTGACACAGATTCCCAATTCGGGCATTCAGAACATATAGCACGTTGCTGTAAGCAAGCACATTCTCATTCAAAGTTGCAAGTTACTATGTAGGAACAAGTTTGTATAGGTATTTCAAAGTTGCCCAGAACTGAGCTAAACTTGGTATGTGTCCAACTCCTCGAAATAACTTCATGCCCCAACTCCCTTACTTCCAGCTAGTAAGGATCCCATAATTCCTAACAAAGTTTTGACACAGATTCCCAATTCGGGCATTCAGAACATATAGCACGTTGCTGTAAGCAAGCACATTCTCATTCAAAGTTGCAAGTTACTATGTAGGAACAAGTTTGTATAGGTATTTCAAAGATGCCCAGAACTGAGCTAAACTTGGTATGTGTCCAACTCCTAGAAGTACCTTCATACCACCTCTCCCTTACTTCCAGCTAGTAAGGATCACATAATTCCTAACAAAATTTGACACAGATTCCCAATTCGGGCATTCAGAACATATAGCACGTTGCTGTAAGCAAGCACATTCTCATTCAAAGTTGCAAGTTACTATGTAGGAACAAGTTTGTATAGGTATTTCAAAGATGCCCAGAACTGAGCTAAACGTTGTATGTCTCCAACTCCTAGAAATAACTTCATGCCCCATCACCCTTACTTCCAGCTAGTAAGGATCACATAATTCCTAACAAAGTTTTGACACAGATTCCCAATTCGGGCATTCAGAACATATAGCACGTTGCTGTAAGCAAGACATTCTCATTCAAAGTTGCAAGTTACTAAGTAGGAACAAATTTGTAAAGGTATTTCAAAAATGCCCAGAACTGAGCTAAACTTGGTATGTCTCCAACTCCTAGAAATAACATCATGCCCCATCACCCTTTCTTCCAGCTAGTAAGGATCACATAATTCCTAACAAAGATTTGACACAGATTCCCAATTCGGGAATTCAGAACATGTAGCACGTTGCTGTAAGCAAGCAAGTTCTCATTCAAAGTTGCAAGTTACTATGTAGGAACAAGTTTGTATAGGTATTTCAAAGATGCCCAGAACTGAGCTAAAAGTTGTATGTCTCCAACTCCTAGAAATAACTTTATGCCCCATCTCCCTTACTTCCAGCTAGTAAGGATCACATAATTCCTAACAAAGTTTTGACACAGATTCCCAATTCGGGCATTCAGAACATATAGCACGTTGCTGTAAGCAAGCACATTCTCATTCAAAGTTGTAAGTTAATATGTAGGAACAAGTTTGTATAGGTATTTCAAAGATGCCCAGAACTGAGCTAAACTTGGTATGTGTCCAACTCCTAGAAATAACTTCATGCCCCATCTCCCTTACTTCCAGCTAGTAAGGATCACATAATTCATAACAAAGATTTGACACAGATTCCCAATTCGGGCATTCAGAACATGTAGCACGTTGCTGTAAGCAAGCACATTCTCATTCAAAGTTGCAAGTTACTATGTAGGAACAAGTTTGTATAGGTATTTCAAAGATGCCCAGAACTGAGCTAAACTTGGTATGTGTCCAACCTCTAGAAATAACTTCATGCCCCATCTCCCTTACTTCCAGCTAGTAAGGATCACATAATTCCTAACAAAGATTTGACACAGATTCCCAATTCGGGCATTCAGAACATGTAGCACGTTGCTGTAAGCAAGCACATTCTCATTCAAAGTTGCAAGTTACTATGTAGGAACAAGTTTGTATAGGTATTTCAAAGATGCCCAGAACTGAGCGAAACTTGGTATGTGTCCAACCTCTAGAAATAACTTCATGCCCCAACTCCCTTACTTCCTGCTAGTAAGGATCACATAATTCGTAACAATGTTTTGACACAGATTCCCAATTCGGGCTTTCAGAACATATAGCACGTTGCTGTAAGCAAGCACATTCTCATTCAAAGTTGCAAGTTACTATGTAGGAACAAGTTTGTATAGGTATTTCAAAGATGCCCAGAACTGAGCTAAACTTGGTATGTGTCCAACCTCTAGAAATAACTTCATGCCCCAACTCCCTTACTACCAGCTAGTAAGGATCACATAATTCCTAACAAAGTTTTGACACAGATTCCCAATTCGGGCATTCAGAACATGTAGCACGTTGCTGTAAGCAAGCAAGTTCTCATTCAAAGTTGCAAGTTACTATGTAGGAACAAGTTTGTATAGGTATTTCAAAGATGCCCAGAACTGAGCTAAAAGTTGTATGTCTCCAACTCCTAGAAATAACTTTATGCCCCATCTCCCTTACTTCCAGCTAGTAAGGATCACATAATTCCTAACAAAGTTTTGACACAGATTCCCAATTCGGGCATTCAGAACATATAGCACGTTGCTGTAAGCAAGCACATTCTCATTCAAAGTTGCAAGTTAATATGTAGGAACAAGTTTGTATAGGTATTTCAAAGATGCCCAGAACTGAGCTAAACTTGGTATGTGTCCAACTCCTAGAAATAACTTCATGCCCCATCTCCCTTACTTCCAGCGAGTAAGGATCACATAATTCCTAACAAAGATTTGACACCGATTCCCAATTCGGGCATTCAGAACATGTAGCACGTTGCTGTAAGCAAGCACATTCTCATTCAAAGTTGCAAGTTACTATGTAGGAACAAGTTTGTATAGGTATTTCAAAGATGCCCAGAACTGAGCTAAACTTGGTATGTGTCCAACCTCTAGAAATAACTTCATGCCCCATCTCCCTTACTTCCAGCTAGTAAGGATCACATAATTCCTAACAAAGATTTGACACAGATTCCCAATTCGGGCATTCAGAACATGTAGCACGTTGCTGTAAGCAAGCACATTCTCATTCAAAGTTGCAAGTTACTATGTAGGAACAAGTTTGTGTAGGTATTTCAAAGATGCCCAGAACTGAGCTAAACTTGGTATGTGTCCAACCTCTAGAAATAACTTCATGCCCCAACTCCCTTACTTCCTGCTAGTAAGGATCACATAATTCGTAACAAAGTTTTGACACAGATTCCCAATTCGGGCTTTCAGAACATATAGCACGTTGCTGTAAGGAAGCACATTCTCATTTAAAGTTGCAAGTTACTATGTAGGAACAAGTTTGTATAGGTATTTCAAAGATGCACAGAACTGAGCTAAACTTGGTATGTGTCCAACCTCTAGATATAACTTCATGCCCCAACTCCCTTACTACCAGCTAGTAAGGATCACATAATTCCTAACAAAGTTTTGACACAGATTCCCAATTCGGGCATTCAGAACATATAGCACGTTGCTGTAAGCTAGCACATTCTGATTCATAGTTGCAAGTTACAATGTAGGAACAAGTTTGTATAGGTATTTCAAAGATGCCCAGAACTGAGCTAAACGTTGTATGTCTCCAACTCCTAGAAATAACTTCATGCCCCATCTCCCTTACTTCCATCTAGTAAGGATCACATAATTCCTAACAAAGTTTTGACACAGATTCCCAATTCGGGCATTCAGAACATATAGCACGTTGCTGTAAGCAAGCACATTCTCATTCAAAGTTGCAAGTTACAATGTAGGAACAAGTTTGTATAGGACTTTCAAAGATGCCCAGAACTGAGCTAAACTTGGTATGTGTCCAACCTCTAGAAATAATTTCATGCCCCAACTCCCTTACTTCCAGCTAGTAAGGATCACATAATTCCTAACAAAGTTTTGACACAGATTCCCAATTCGGGCATTCAGAACATATAGCACGTTGCTGTAAGCAAGCACATTCTCATTCAAAGTTGCAAGTACTATGTAGGAACAAGTTTGTATAGGTATTTCAAAGATGCCCAGAACTGAGCTAAACGTTGTATGTCTTCAACTCCTAGAAATAACTTCATGCCCCATCTCACTTACTTCCAGCTAGTAAGGATCACATAATTTCTAACAAAGTTTTGACACAGATTCCCAATTCTGGCATTCAGAACATATAGCACGTTGCTGTAAGCAAGCACATTCTCATTCAAAGTTGCAAGTTACTATGTAGGAACAAGTTTGTATAGGTATTTCAAAGATGCCCAGAACTGAGCTAAACGTTGTATGTCTCCAACTCCTAGAAATAACTTCATGCCCCATCACCCTTACTTCCAGCTAGTAAGGATCACATAATTCCTAACAAAGTTTTGACACAGATACCCAATTCGGTCATTCAGAACATATAGCACGTTGCTGTAAGCAAGCACATTCTCATTCAAAGTTGCAAGTACTATGTAGGAACAAGTTTGTATAGGTATTTCAAAGATGCCCAGAACTGAGCTAAACGTTGTATGTCTCCAACTCCTAGAAATAACTTCATGCCCCATCTCACTTACTTCCAGCTAGTAAGGATCACATAATTTCTAACAAAGTTTTGACACAGATTCATAAATCGGGCATTCAGAACATATAGCACGTTGCTGTAAGCAAGCACATTCCCATTCAAAGTTGCAAGTTACTATGTAGGAACAAGTATGTATAGGTATTTCAAAGATGTCTAGAACTGAGCTAAACTTTGTATGTGTCCAACTCCTAGAAATAACTTCATGCCCCATCTCCCTTACTTCCAGCTAGTAAGGATCACATAATTCCTAACAAAGTTTTGACACAGATTCCCAATTCGGGCATTCAGAACATGTAGCACGTTGCTGTAAGCAAGCACATTCTCATTCAAAGTTGCAAGTTACTATGTAGGAACAAGTTTGTATAGGTATTTCAAAGATGGCCAGAACTGAGCGAAACGTTGTATGTCTCCAACACCTAGAAACAACATCATGCCCCATCTCACTTACTTCCAGCTAGTAAGGATCACATAATTTCTAACAAAGTTTTGACACAGATTCCCAATTCGGTCATTCAGAACATATAGCACGTTGCTCTAAGCAAGCACATTCTCATTCAAAGTTGCAAGTTACTATGTAGGAACAAGTTTGTATAGGTATTTCAAAGATGCCCAGAACTGAGCTAAACTTGGTATGTCTCCAACTCCTAGAAATAACTTCATGCCCCATCACCCTTACCTCCACCTGGTAAGGATCACATAATTCCTAACAAAGTTTTGACACAGATTCCCAATTCGGACGTTCAGAACATGTAGCACGTTGCTGTAAGCAAGCACATTCAATTCAAAGTTGCAAGTTACTATTTAGGAACAAGTTTGTATAGGTATTTCAAAGATGCCCAGAACTGAGCTAACCGTTGTATGTCTCCAACTCCTAGAAATAACTTCATGCCCCATCTCCCTTACTTCCAGCTAGTAAGGATCACATAATACCTAACAAAGTTTTGACACAGATTCCCAATTCGGGCATTCAGAACATATAGCACGTTGCTGTAAGCAAGCACATTCTCATTCAAAGTTGCAAGTTACTAAGTAGGAATAAGTTTGTAAAGGTATTTCAAAGATGCCCAGAACTGAGCTAAACTTGGTATGTCTCCAACTCCTAGAAATAACTTCATGCCCCTTCACCCTTACTTCCAGCTAGTAAAGATCACATAATTCCTAACAAAGATTTGACACAGATTCCCAATTCGGGCATTCAGAACATATAGCACATTGCTGTAAGCAAGCACATTCTCATTCAAAGTTGCAAGTTACTATGTAGGAACAAGTTTGTATAGGTATTTCAAAGATGCCCAGAACTGAGCTAAACGTTGTTTGTCTCCAACTCCTAGAAATAACTACATGCCCCATCTCCCTTACTTCCAGCTAGTAAGGATCACATAATTTCTAACAAAGTTTTGACACAGATTCCCAATTCGGGCATTCAGAACATATAGCACGTTGCTGTAAGCAAGCACATTCTCATTCAAAGTTGCAAGTAACTATGTAGGAACAAGTTTGTATAGGAATTTCAAAGATGCCCAGAACTGAGCTAAACGTTGTATGTCTCCAACTCCTAGAAATAACTTCATGCCCAATCTCCCTTACTTCCAGCTAGTAAGGATCACATAATTCCTAACAAAGTTTTGACACAGATTCCCAATTCGGGCATTCAGAACTTATAGCACGTTGCTGTAAGCAAGCACATTCTCATTCAAAGTTGTAAGTTACTATGTAGAAACAAGTTTGTATAGGTATTTCAAAGATGCCCAGAACTGAGCTAAACTTGGTATGTGTCCAACTCCTAGAAATAACTTCATGCCCCATCTCACTTACTTCCAGCTAGTAAGGATCACATAATTCCTAACAAAGATTTGACACAGATTCCCAATTCGGGCATTCAGAACATATAGAAAGTTGCTGTAAGCAAGCACATTCTCATTCAAAGTTGCAAGTTACTATGTAGGAACAAGTTTGTATAGGTATTTCAAAGATGCCCAGAACTGAGCTAAACTTTGTATGTCTCCAATTCCTAGAAATAACTTCATGCCCCATCTCACTTACTTCCAGCTAGTAAGGATCACATAATTTCTAAAAAAGTTTTGACACAGATTCCTAATTCAGGCATTCAGAACATATAGCACGTTGCTGTAAGCAAGCACATTCTCATTCAAAGTTGCAAGTTACTGTGTAGGAACAAGTTTGTATAGGAATTTCAAAGATGCCCAGAACTGAGCTAAACCTTGTATGTCTCCAACTCCTAGAAATAACTTCATGTCCAATCTCCCTTACTTCCTGCTAGTAAGGATCACATAATTCCTAACAAAGTTTTGACACAGATTCCCAATTCGGGCATTCAGAACATATAGCACGTTGCTGTAAGCAAGCACATTCCCATTCAAAGTTGCAAGTTACTATGTAGGAACAAGTATGTATAGGTATTTCAAAGATGTCTAGAACTGAGCTAAACTTTGTATGTGTCCAACTCCTAGAAATAACTTCATGCCCCATCTCCCTTACTTCCAGCTAGTAAGGATCACATAATTCCTAACAAAGTTTTGACACAGATTCCCAATTCGGGCATTCAGAACATGTAGCACGTTGCTGTAAGCAAGCACATTCTCATTCAAAGTTGCAAGTTACTATGTAGGAACAAGTTTGTATAGGTATTTCAAAGATGGCCAGAACTGAGCGAAACGTTGTATGTCTCCAACTCCTAGAAACAACATCATGCCCCATCTCACTTACTTCCAGCTAGTAAGGATCACATAATTTCTAACAAAGTTTTGACACAGATTCCCAATTCGGTCATCCAGAACATATAGCACGTTGCTCTAAGCAAGCACATTCTCATTCAAAGTTGCAAGTTACTATGTAGGAACAAGTTTGTATAGGTATTTCAAAGATGCCCAGAACTGAGCTAAACTTGGTATGTCTCCAACTCCTAGAAATAACTTCATGCCCCATCACCCTTACCTCCACCTAGTAAGGATCACATAATTCCTAACAAAGTTTTGACACAGATTCCCAATTCGGACGTTCAGAACATGTAGCACGTTGCTGTAAGCAAGCACATTCAATTCAAAGTTGCAAGTTACTATTTAGGAACAAGTTTGTATAGGTATTTCAAAGATGCCCAGAACTGAGCTAACCGTTGTATGTCTCCAACTCCTAGAAATAACCTCATGCCCCATCTCCCTTACTTCCAGCTAGTAAGGATCACATAATACCTAACAAAGTTTTGACACAGATTCCCAATTCGGGCATTCAGAACATATAGCACGTTGCTGTAAGCAAGCACATTCTCATTCAAAGTTGCAAGTTACTAAGTAGGAATAAGTTTGTAAAGGTATTTCAAAGATGCCCAGAACTGAGCTAAACTTGGTATGTCTCCAACTCCTAGAAATAACTTCATGCCCCATCACCCTTACTTCCAGCTAGTAAAGATCACATAATTCCTAACAAAGATTTGACACAGATTCCCAATTCGGGCATTCAGAACATATAGCACATTGCTGTAAGCAAGCACATTCTCATTCAAAGTTGCAAGTTACTATGTAGGAACAAGTTTGTATAGGTATTTCAAAGATGCCCAGAACTGAGCTAAACGTTGTTTGTCTCCAACTCCTAGAAATAACTACATGCCCCATCTCCCTTACTTCCAGCTAGTAAGGATCACATAATTTCTAACAAAGTTTTGACACAGATTCCCAATTCGGGCATTCAGAACATATAGCACGTTGCTGTAAGCAAGCACATTCTCATTCAAAGTTGCAAGTAACTATGTAGGAACAAGTTTGTATAGGAATTTCAAAGATGCCCAGAACTGAGCTAAACGTTGTATGTCTCCAACTCCTAGAAATAACTTCATGCCCAATCTCCCTTACTTCCAGCTAGTAAGGATCACATAATTCCTAACAAAGTTTTGACACAGATTCCCAATTCGGGCATTCAGAACTTATAGCACGTTGCTGTAAGCAAGCACATTCTCATTCAAAGTTGTAAGTTACTATGTAGAAACAAGTTTGTATAGGTATTTCAAAGATGCCCAGAACTGAGCTAAACTTGGTATGTGTCCAACTCCTAGAAATAACTTCATGCCCCATCTCACTTACTTCCAGCTAGTAAGGATCACATAATTCCTAACAAAGATTTGACACAGATTCCCAATTCGGGCATTCAGAACATATAGAAAGTTGCTGTTAGCAAGCACATTCTCATTCAAAGTTGCAAGTTACTATGTAGGAACAAGTTTGTATAGGTATTTCAAAGATGCCCAGAACTGAGCTAAACTTTGTATGTCTCCAATTCCTAGAAATAACTTCATGCCCCATCTCACTTACTTCCAGCTAGTAAGGATCACATAATTTCTAAAAAAGTTTTGACACAGATTCCTAATTCAGGCATTCAGAACATATAGCACGTTGCTGTAAGCAAGCACATTCTCATTCAAAGTTGCAAGTTACTGTGTAGGAACAAGTTTGTATAGGAATTTCAAAGATGCCCAGAACTGAGCTAAACCTTGTATGTCTCCAACTCCTAGAAATAACTTCATGTCCAATCTCCCTTACTTCCTTCTAGTAAGGATCACATAATTCCTAACAAAGTTTTGACACAGATTCCCAATTCGGGCATTCAGAACATATAGCACGTTGATGTAAGCAAGCACATTCTCATTCAAAGTTGCAAGTTACTATGTAGGAACAAGTTTGTATAGGTATTTCAAAGATGCCCAGAACTGAGCTAAACTTGGTATGTGTCCAACTCCTAGAAATACCTTCATACCACCTCTCCCTTACTTCCAGCTAGTAAGGATCACATAATTCCTAACAAAATTTGACACAGATTCCCAATTCGGGCATTCAGAACATATAGCACGTTGCTGTAAGCAATCACATTCTCATTCAAAGTTGCAAGTTACTATGTAGGAACAAGTATGTATAGGTATTTCAAAGATGTCTAGAACTGAGCTAAACTTTGTATGTGTCCAACTCCTAGAAATAACTTCATGCCCCATCTCCCTTACTTCCAGCTAGTAAGGATCACATAATTCCTAACAAAGTTTTGACACAGATTCCCAATTCGGGCATTCAGAACATGTAGCACGTTGCTGTAAGCAAGCACATTCTCATTCAAAGTTGCAAGTTACTATGTAGGAACAAGTTTGTATAGGTATTTCAAAGATGGCCAGAACTGAGCGAAACGTTGTATGTCTCCAACTCCTAGAAACAACATCATGCCCCATCTCACTTACTTCCAGCTAGTAAGGATCACATAATTTCTAACAAAGTTTTGACACAGATTCCCAATTCGGTCATTCAGAACATATAGCACGTTGCTCTAAGCAAGCACATTCTCATTCAAAGTTGCAAGTTACTATGTAGGAACAAGTTTGTATAGGTATTTCAAAGATGCCCAGAACTGAGCTAAACTTGGTATGTCTCCAACTCCTAGAAATAACTTCATGCCCCATCACCCTTACCTCCACCTAGTAAGGATCACATAATTCCTAACAAAGTTTTGACACAGATTCCCAATTCGGACGTTCAGAACATGTAGCACGTTGCTGTAAGCAAGCACATTCAATTCAAAGTTGCAAGTTACTATTTAGGAACAAGTTTGTATAGGTATTTCAAAGATGCCCAGAACTGAGCTAACCGTTGTATGTCTCCAACTCCTAGAAATAACTTCATGCCCCATCTCCCTTACTTCCAGCTAGTAAGGATCACATAATACCTAACAAAGTTTTGACACAGATTCCCAATTCGGGCATTCAGAACATATAGCACGTTGCTGTAAGCAAGCACATTCTCATTCAAAGTTGCAAGTTACTAAGTAGGAATAAGTTTGTAAAGGTATTTCAAAGATGCCCAGAACTGAGCTAAACTTGGTATGTCTCCAACTCCTAGAAATAACTTCATGCCCCATCACCCTTACTTCCAGCTAGTAAAGATCACATAATTCCTAACAAAGATTTGACACAGATTCCCAATTCGGGCATTCAGAACATATAGCACATTGCTGTAAGCAAGCACATTCTCATTCAAAGTTGCAAGTTACTATGTAGGAACAAGTTTGTATAGGTATTTCAAAGATGCCCAGAACTGAGCTAAAGGTTGTATGTCTCCAACTCCTAGAAATAACTACATGCCCCATCTCCCTTACTTCCAGCTAGTAAGGATCACATAATTCCTAACAAAGTTTTGACACAGATTCCCAATTCGGGCATTCAGAACATATAGCACGTTGCTGTAAGCAAGCACATTCTCATTCAAAGTTGCAAGTAACTATGTAGGAACAAGTTTGTATAGGAATTTCAAAGATGCCCAGAACTGAGCTAAACGTTGTATGTCTCCAACTCCTAGAAATAACTTCATGCCCAATCTCCCTTACTTCCAGCTAGTAAGGATCACATAATTCCTAACAAAGATTTGACACAGATTCCCAATTCGGGCATTCAGAACATATAGCACGTTGCTGTAAGCAAGCACATTCTCATTCAAAGTTGTAAGTTACTATGTAGAAACAAGTTTGTATAGGTATTTCAAAGATGCCCAGAACTGAGCTAAACTTGGTATGTGTCCAACTCCTAGAAATAACTTCATGCCCCATCTCACTTACTTCCAGCTAGTAAGGATCACATAATTCCTAACAAAGATTTGACACAGATTCCCAATTCGGGCATTCAGAACATATAGAAAGTTGCTGTAAGCAAGCACATTCTCATTCAAAGTTGCAAGTTACTATGTAGGAACAAGTTTGTATAGGTATTTCAAAGATGCCCAGAACTGAGCTAAACTTTGTATGTCTCCAATTCCTAGAAATAACTTCATGCCCCATCTCACTTACTTCCAGCTAGTAAGGATCACATAATTTTTAAAAAAGTTTTGACACAGATACCCAATTCAGGCATTCAGAACATATAGCACGTTGCTGTAAGCAAGCACATTCTCATTCAAAGTTGCAAGTACTATGTAGGAACAAGTTTGTATAGGTATTTCAAAGATGCCCAGAACTGAGCTAAACGTTGTATGTCTCGAACTCCTAGAAATAACTTCATGCCCCATCTCACTTACTTCCAGCTAGTAAGGATCACATAATTTCTAACAAAGTTTTGACACAGATTCCCAAATCGGGCATTCAGAACATATAGCACGTTGCTGTAAGCAAGCACATTCAATTCAAAGTTGCAAGTTACTATGTAGGAACAAGTTTGTATAGGTATTTCAAAGATGCTCAGAACTGAGCTTAACGTTGTATGTCTTCAACTCCTAGAAATAACTTCATGCCCCATCGCCCTTACTTCGAGCTAGTAAGGATCACATAATTCCTAACAAAGTTTTGACACAGATTCCCAATTCGGGCATTCAGAACATATAGCACGTTGCTGTAAGCAAGAACATTCTCATTCAAAGTTGCAAGTTACTATGTAGGAACAAGTTTGTATAGGTATTTCAAAGATGCCCAGCACTGAGCTAAACTTGGTATGTGTCCAACTCCTAGAAATAACTTCATGCCCCATCTCCCTTTCTTCCAGCTAGTAAGGATCACATAATTCCTAACAAAGTTTTGACACAGATTCCCAATTCGGGCATTCAGAACATATAGCACGTTGCTGTAAGCAAGCACATTCTCATTCAAAGTTGCAAGTTACTATGTAGGAACAAGTTTGTATAGGTATTTCAAAGATGCCCAGAACTGAGCTAAACTTGGTATGTCTCCAACTCCTAGAAATAACTTCATGCCCCATCTCCCTTACTTCCAGCTAGTAAGGATCACATAATTCCTAACAAAGTTTTGACACAGATTCCCAATTCGGGCATTCAGAACATATAGTACGTTGCTGTAAGCAAGCACATTCAATTCAAAGTTGCAAGTTACTATGTAGGAACAAGTTTGTATAGGTATTTCAAAGATGCCCAGAACTGAGCTTAACGTTGTATGTCTCCAACTCCTCGAAATAACTTCATGCCCCATCTCCCTTACTTCCAGCTAGTAAGGATCACATAATTCCTAACAAAGTTTTGACACAGCTTCCCAATTCGGGCATTCAGAACATATAGCACGTTGCTGTAAGCAAGCACATTCTCATTCAAAGTTGCAAGTTACTATGTAGGAACAAGTTTGTATAGGTATTTCAAAGATGCCCAGAACTGAGCTAAACTTGGTATGTGTCCAACTCCTAGAAATAACTTCATGCCCCATCTCCCTTACTTCCAGCTAGTAAGGATCACATAATTCCTAACAAAGTTTTGACACAGATTCCCAATTCGGGCATTCAGAACATGTAGCACGTTGCTGTAAGCAAGCACATTCTCATTCAAAGTTGCAAGTTACTATGTAGGAACAAGTTTGTATAGGTATTTCAAAGATGCCCAGAACTGAGCTAAACATAGTATGTCTCCAACTCCTAGAAATAACTTCATGCCCCATCTTCCTTACTTCCATCTAGTAAGGATCACATAATTCCTAACAAAGTTTTGACACAGATTCCAAATAAGGGCATTCAGAACATGTAGCACGTTGCTGTAAGCAAGGACATTCAATTCAAAGTTGCAAGTTACTATGTAGGAACAAGTTTGTATAGGTATTTCAAAGATGCCCAGAACTGAGCTAAAGGTTGTATGTCTCCAACTAATAGAAATAACATCATGCCCCATCTCCCTACTTCCAGCTAGTAAGGATCACATAATTCCTAACAAAGTTTTGACACAGATTCCCAATTCGGGCTTTCAGAACATATAGCACGTTGCTGTAAGCAAGCACATTCTCATTCAAAGATGCAAGTTACAATGTAGGAACAAGTTTGTATAGGTATTTCAAAGATGCCCAGAACTGTGCTAAACTTGGTATGTGTCCAACTCCTAGAAATACCTTCATGCCCCAACTCCCTTACTTCCAGCTAGTAAGGATCACATAATTCCTAACAAAGTTTTGACACAGATTCCCAATTCGGGCATTCAGAACATATAGCACGTTGCTGTAAGCAAGCACATTCTCATTCAAAGATGCAAGTTACTATGTAGGAACAAGTTTGAATAGGACTTTCAAAGATGCCCAGAACTGAGCTAAACTTGGTATGTCTCCAACTCCTAGAAATAACTTCATGCCCCATTTCCCTTACTTCCAGCTAGTAAGGATCACATCATTCCTAACAAAGTTTTGACACAGAATCCCAATTCGGGCATTCAGAACATATAGCACGTTGCTGTAAGCAAGCACATTCTCATTCAAAGTTGCAAGTTACTATGTAGGAACAAGTTTGTATAGGTATTTCAAAGATGCCCAGAACTGAGCTAACCGATGTATGTCTCCAACTCCTAGAAATAACTTCATGCACCATCTCCCTTACTTCCAGCTAGTAAGGATCACATAATTCCTAACAAAGTTTTGACACAGATTCCCAATTCGGGCATTCAGAACATATAGCACGTTGCTGTAAGCAAGCACATTCTCATTCAAAGTTGCAAGTTACTATGTAGGAACAAGTTTGTATAGGTATTTCAATGATGCCCAGAACTGAGCTAAACTTAGTATGTGTCCAACCTCTAGAAATAACTTCATGCCCCAACTCCCTTACTTCCAGCTAGTAAGGATCACATAATTCCTAACAAAGTTTTGACACAGATTCCCAATTCGGGCATTCAGAACATATAGGACGTTGCTGTAAGCAAGCACATTCTCATTCAAAGTTGCAAGTTACTATGTAGGGACAAGTTTGTATAGGTATTACAAAGATGGCCAGAACTGAGCTAAACTTGGTATGTGTCCAACTCCTCGAAATAACTTCATGCCCCAACTCCATTACTTCCAGCTAGTAAGGATCACATAATTCCTCACAAAGTTTTGACACAGATTCCCAATTCGGGCATTCAGAACATATAGCACGTTGCTGTAAGCAAGCACATTATCATTCAATGTTGCAAGTTACTATGTAGGAACAAGTTTGTATAGGTATTTCAAAGATGCCCAGAACTGAGCTAAACTTGGTATGTCTCCAACTCCTAGAAATAACTTCATGCCCCATCTCCCTTACTTCCAGCTAGTAAGGATCACATAATTCCTAACAAAGTTTTGACACAGATTCCCAATTCGGGCATTCAGAACATATAGTACGTTGCTGTAAGCAAGCACATTCAATTCAAAGTTGCAAGTTACTATGTAGGAACAAGTTTGTATAGGTATTTCAAAGATGCCCAGAACTGAGCTTAACGTTGTATGTCTCCAACTCCTCGAAATAACTTCATGCCCCATCTCCCTTACTTCCAGCGAGTAAGGATCACATAATTCCTAACAAAGTTTTGACACAGCTTCCCAATTCGGGCATTCAGAACATATAGCACGTTGCTGTAAGCAAGCACATTCTCATTCAAAGTTGCAAGTTACTATGTAGGAACAAGTTTGTATAGGTATTTCAAAGATGCCCAGAACTGAGCTAAACTTGGTATGTGTCCAACTCCTAGAAATAACTTCATGCCCCATCTCCCTTACTTCCAGCTAGTAAGGATCACATAATTCCTAACAAAGTTTTGACACAGATTCCCAATTCGGGCATTCAGAACATGTAGCACGTTGCTGTAAGCAAGCACATTCTCATTCAAAGTTGCAAGTTACTATGTAGGAACAAGTTTGTATAGGTATTTCAAAGATGCCCAGAACTGAGCTAAACATAGTATGTCTCCAACTCCTAGAAATAACTTCATGCCCCATCTTCCTTACTTCCATCTAGTAAGGATCACATAATTCCTAACAAAGTTTTGACACAGATTCCAAATTAGGGCATTCAGAACATGTAGCACGTTGCTGTAAGCAAGGACATTCAATTCAAAGTTGCAAGTTACTATGTAGGAACAAGTTTGTATAGGTATTTCAAAGATGCCCAGAACTGAGCTAAAGGTTGTATGTCTCCAACTAATAGAAATAACTTCATGCCCCATCTCCCTACTTCCAGCTAGTAAGGATCACATAATTCCTAACAAAGTTTTGACACAGATTCCCAATTCGGACTTTCAGAACATATAGCACGTTGCTGTAAGCAAGCACATTCTCATTCAATGATGCATGTTACAATGTAGGAACAAGTTTGCATAGGTATTTCAAAGATGCCCAGAACTGTGCTAAACTTGGTATGTGTCCAACTCCTAGAAATACCTTCATGCCCCAACTCCCTTACTTCCAGCTAGTAAGGATCACATAATTCCTAACAAAGTTTTGACACAGATTCCCAATTCGGGCATTCAGAACATATAGCACGTTGCTGTAAGCAAGCACATTCTCATTCAAAGATGCAAGTTACTATGTAGGAACAAGTTTGAATAGGACTTTCAAAGATGCCCAGAACTGAGCTAAACTTGGTATGTCTCCAACTCCTAGAAATAACTTCATGCCCCATTTCCCTTACTTCCAGCTAGTAAGGATCACATCATTCCTAACAAAGTTTTGACACAGAATCCCAATTCGGGCATTCAGAACATATAGCACGTTGCTGTAAGCAAGCACATTCTCATTCAAAGTTGCAAGTTACTATGTAGGAACAAGTTTGTATAGGTATTTCAAAGATGCCCAGAACTGAGCTAACCGATGTATGTCTCCAACTCCTAGAAATAACTTCATGCACCATCTCCCTTACTTCCAGCTAGTAAGGATCACATAATTCCTAACAAAGTTTTGACACAGATTCCCAATTCGGGCATTCAGAACATATAGCACGTTGCTGTAAGCAAGCACATTCTCATTCAAAGTTGCAAGTTACTATGTAGGAACAAGTTTGTATAGGTATTTCAATGATGCCCAGAACTGAGCTAAACTTAGTATGTGTCCAACCTCTAGAAATAACTTCATGCCCCAACTCCCTTACTTCCAGCTAGTAAGGATCACATAATTCCTAACAAAGTTTTGACACAGATTCCCAATTCGGGCATTCAGAACATATAGGACGTTGCTGTAAGCAAGCACATTCTCATTCATAGTTGCAAGTTACTATGTAGGGACAAGTTTGTATAGGTATTACAAAGATGGCCAGAACTGAGCTAAACTTGGTATGTGTCCAACTCCTCGAAATAACTTCATGCCCCAACTCCATTACTTCCAGCTAGTAAGGATCACATAATTCCTCACAAAGTTTTGACACAGATTCCCAATTCGGGCATTCAGAACATATAGCACGTTGCTGTAAGCAAGCACATTATCATTCAATGTTGCAAGTTACTATGTAGGAACAAGTTTGTATAGGTATTTCAAAGATGCCCAGAACTGAGCTAACCGTTGTATGTCTCCAACTCCTAGAAATAACTTCATGCTCCATCTCCCTTACTTCCAGCTAGTAAGGATCACATAATTCCTAACAAAGTTTTGACACAGATTCCCAATTCGGGCATTCAGAACATATAGCACGTTGCTGTAAGCAAGCACATTCTGATTCAAAGTTGCAAGTTACTATGTAGCAACAAGTTTGTATAGGTGTTTCAAAGATGCCCAGAACTGACCTAAACTTGGTATGTCTCCAACTCCTAGAAATAACTTCATGCCCCATCTCCCTTACTTCCAGCTAGTAAGGATCACATAATTCCTAACAAAGTTTTGACACAGATTCCCAATTCGGGCATTCAGAACATATAGCACGTTGCTGTAAGCAAGCACATTCTCATTCAAAGTTGCAAGTTACTATGTAGGAACAAGTTTGTATAGGTATTTCAAAGATGCCCAGAACTGAGCTAAACGTTGTATGTCTCCAACTCCTAGAAATAACATCATGCCCCATCTCCCTTACTTCCAGCTAGTAAGGATCACATAATTCCTAACAAAGTTTTGACACAGATTCCCAATTCGGGCATTCAGAACATATAGCACGTTGCTGTAAGCAAGCACATTCTCATTCAAAGTTGCAAGTTACTATGTAGGAACAAGTTTGTATAGGTATTTCAAAGATGCCCAGAACTGAGCTAAACTTGGTATGTGTCCAACTCCTAGAAATAACTTCATGCCCCAACTCCCTTACTTCCAGCTAGTAAGGATCACATAATTCCTAACAATGTTTTGACACAGATTCCCAATTCGGGCATTCAGAACATATAGCACGTTGCTGTAAGCAAGCACATTCTCATTCAAAGTTGCAAGTTACTATGTAGGAACAAGTTTGTATAGGTATTTCAAAGATGCCCAGAACTGAGCTAAACGTTGTATGTCTCCAACTCCTAGAAATAACTTCATGCCCCATCTCCCTTACTTCCAGCAAGTAAGGATCACATAATTCCTAACAAAGTTTTGACACAGATTCCCAATTCGGGCATTCAGAACATATAGCACGTTGCTGTAAGCAAGCACATTCTGATTCAAAGTTGAAAGTTACTATGTAGGAACAAGTTTGTATAGGTATTTCAAAGATGCCCAGAACTGAGCTAAACTTGGTATGTCTCCAACTCCTAGAAATAACTTCATGCCCCATCTCACTTACTTCCAGCTAGTAAGGATCACATAATTCCTAACAAAGTTTTGACACAGATTCCCAATTCGGGCATTCAGAACATATAGCACGTTGCTGTAAGCAAGCACATACTCATTCAAAGTTGCAAGTTACTATGTAGGAACAAGTTTGTATAGGTATTTCAAAGATGCCCAGAACTGAGCTAAACTTGGTAGGTGTCCAACCTCTAAAAATAACTTCATGCCCCAACTCCCTTACTTCCAGCTAGTAAGGATCACATAATTCCTAACAAAGTTTTGACACAGATTCCCAATTCGGGCATTCAGAACATATAGCACGTTGCTGTAAGCAAGCACATTCTCATTCAAAGTTGCAAGTTACTATGTAGGAACAAGTTTGTATAGGTATTTCAAAGATGCCCAGAACTGAGCTAAACGTTGTATGTCTGCAACTCCTAGAAATAACTTCATGACCCATCTCCCTTACTTCCAGCTAATAAGGATCACATAATTCCTAACAAAGTTTTGACACAGATTCCCAATTCGGGCATTCAGAACATATAGCACGTTGCTGTAAGCAAGCACATTCTGATTCAAAGTTGCAAGATACTATGTAGGAACAAGTTTGTATAGGTATTACAAAGATGCCCAGAACTGAGCTAAACTTGGTATGTGTCCAACTCCTCGAAATAACTTCATGCCCCAACTCCCTTACTTCCAGCTAGTAAGGATCACATAATTCCTAACAAAGTTTTGACACAGATTCCCAATTCGGGCATTCAGAACATATAGCACGTTGCTGTAAGCAAGCACATTCTCATTCAAAGTTGCAAGTTACTATGTAGGAACAAGTTTGTATAGGTATTTCAAAGATGCCCAGAACTGAGCTAAACGTTGTATGTCTCCAACTCCTAGAAATAACTTCATGCCCCATCTCCCTTACTTCCAGCTAGTAAGGATCACATAATTCCTAACAAAGTTTTGACACAGATTCCCAATTCGGGCATTCAGAACATATAGCACGTTGCTGTAAGCAAGCACATTCTCATTCAAAGTTGCAAGTTACTATGTAGGAACAAGTTTGTATAGGTATTTCAAAGATGCCCAGAACTGAGCTAACCGATGTATGTCTCCAACTCCTAGAAATAACTTCATGCCCCATCTCCCTTACTTCCAGCTAGTAAGGATCACATAATTCCTAACAAAGTTTTGACACAGATTCCCAATTCGGGCATTCAGAACATATAGCACGTTGCTGTAAGCAAGCACATTCTGATTCAAAGTTGCAAGTTACTATGTAGGAACAAGTTTGTATAGGTATTTCAAAGATGCCCAGAACTGAGCTAAACTTGGTATGTCTCCAACTCCTAGAAATAACTTCATGCCCCATCTCCCTTACTTCAAGCTAGTAAGGATCACATAATTCCCAACAAAGTTTTGACACAGATTCCCAATTCGGGCATTCAGAACATATAGCACGTTGCTGTAAGCAAGCACATTCTGATTCAAAGTTGCAAGTTACTATGTAGGAACAAGTTTGTATAGGTATTTCAAAGATGCCCAGAACTGAGCTAAATGTTGTATGTCTCCAACTCCTAGAAATAACTTCATGACCCATCTCCCTTACTTCCAGCTAGTAAGGATCACATAATTCCTAACAAAGTTTTGACACAGATTCCCAATTCGGGCATTCAGAACATATATCACGTTGCTGTAAGCAAGCACATTCTCATTCCAAGTTGCAAGTTACTATGTAGGAACAAGTTTGTATAGGTATTTCGAAGATGGCCAGAACTGAGCTAACCGTTGTATGTCTCCAACTCCTAGAAATAACTTCATGCCCCATCTCCCTTACTTCCAGCTAGTAAGGATCACATAATTCCTAACAAAGTTTTGACACAGATTCCCAATTCGGGCATTCAGAACATATAGCACGTTGCTGTAAGAAAGCACATTCTCATTTAAAGTTGCAAGTTACTATGTAGGAACAAGTTTGTATAGGTATTTCAAAGATGCCCAGAACTGAGCTAAACTTAGTATGTGTCCAACCTCTAGAAATAACTTCATGCCCCAACTCCCTTACTTCCAGCTAGTAAGGATCACATAATTCCTAACAAAGTTTTGACACAGATTCCCAATTCGGGCATTCAGAACATATAGCACGTTGCTGTAAGCAAGCACATTCTCATTCAAAGTTGCAAGTTACTATGTAGGAACAAGTTTGTATAGGTATTACAAAGATGCCCAGAACTGAGCTAAACTTGGTATGTGTCCAACTCCTCGAAATAACCTCATGCCCCAACTCCCTTACTTCCAGCTAGTAAGGATCACATAATTCCTAACAAAGTTTTGACACAGATTCCCAATTCGGGCATTCAGAACATATAGCACGTTGCTGTAAGCAAGCACATTCTCATTCAAAGTTGCAAGTTACTATGTAGGAACAAGTTTGTATAGGTATTTCAAAGATGCCCAGAACTGAGCTAAACTTGGTAGGTGTCCAACCTCTAAAAATGAATTCATGCCCCAACTCCCTTACTTCCAGCTAGTTAGGATCACATAATTCCTAACAAAGTTTTGACACAGATTCCCAATTCGGGCATTCAGAACATATAGCACGTT
Source organism: Diceros bicornis minor (assembly GCF_020826845.1). Taxonomy (NCBI): domain Eukaryota; kingdom Metazoa; phylum Chordata; class Mammalia; order Perissodactyla; family Rhinocerotidae; genus Diceros; species Diceros bicornis. The sequence continues at coordinate 571,765 of NW_026691081.1, read as the reverse complement.
GCTGTAAGCAAGCACATTCTCATTCAAAGTTGCAAGATACTATGTAGGAACAAGTTTGTATAGGTATTTCAAAGATGTCCAGAACTGAGCTAAAAGTTGTATGTCTGCAACTCCTAGAAATAACTTCATGCCCCATCTCCCTTACTTCCAGCTAATAAGGATCACATAATTCCTAACAAAGTTTTGACACAGATTCCCAATTCTGGCATTCAGAACATATAGCACGTTGCTGTAAGCAAGCACATTCTCATTCAAAGTTGCAAGTTACTATGTAGGAACAAGTTTGTATAGGTATTTCAAAGATGCCCAGAACTGAGCTAAACTTGGTATGTCTCCAACTCCTAGAAATAACTTCATGCCCCATCTCCCTTACTTCCAGCTAGTAAGGATCACATAATTCCTAACAAAGTTTTGACACAGATTCCCAATTCGGGCATTCAGAACATATAGAACGTTGCTGTAAGCAAGCACATTCTGATTCAAAGTTGCAAGTTACTATGTAGGAACAAGTTTGTATAGGTATTTCAAAGATGCCCAGAACTGAGCTAAACGTTGTATGTCTCCAACTCCTAGAAATAACTTCATGCCCCAACTCCCTTACTTCCAGCTAGTAAGGATCACATAATTCCTAACAATGTTTTGACACAGATTCCCAATTCTGGCATTCAGAACATAGAGCACGTTGCTGTAAGCAAGCACATTCTCATTCAAAGTTGCAAGTTACTATGTAGGAACAAGTTTGTATAGGTATTTCAAAGATGCCCAGAACTGAGCTAAACGTTGTATGTCTCCAACTCCTAGAAATAACTTCATGCCCCATCTCCCTTACTTCCAGCTAGTAAGGATCACATAATTCCTAACAATGTTTTGACACAGATTCCCAATTCTGGCATTCAGAACATATAGCACGTTGCTGTAAGCAAGCACATTCTCATTCAAAGTTGCAAGTTACTATGTAGGAACAAGTTTGTATAGGTATTTCAAAGATGCCCAGAACTCAGCTAAACTTGGTATGTGTCCAACTCCTAGAAATACCTTCATGCCCCAACTCCCTTACTTCCAGCTAGTAAGGATCACATAATTCCTAACAAATTTTGACACAGATTCCCAATTCGGGCATTCAGAACATATAGCACGTTGCTGTAAGCAAGCACATTCTCATTCAAAGTTGCAAGTTACTATGTAGGAACAAGTTTGTATAGGTATTTCAAAGATGCCCAGAACTGAGCTAAACGTTGTATGTGTCCAACTCCTAGAAATAACTTCATGCCCCATCTCCCTTACTTCCAGCTAGTAAGGATCACATAATTCCTAACAAAGCTTTGACACAGAATCCCAATTCGGGCATTCAGAACATATAGCACGTTGCTGTAAGCAAGCACATTCTCATTCAAAGTTGCAAGTTTCTATGTAGGAACAAGTTTGTATAGGTATTTCAAAGATGCCCAGAACTGAGCTAAACTTGGTATGTGTCCAACTCCTCGAAATAACTTCATGCACCAACTCCCTTACTTCCAGCTAGTAAGGATCACATAATTACTAAAAAAGTTTTGACACAGATTCCCAATTCGGACATTCAGAACATATAGCACGTTGCTGTAAGCAAGCACATTCTCATTCAAAGTTGCAAGTTACTATGTAGGAACAAGTTTGTATAGGTATTTCAAAGATGCCCAGAACTGAGCTAAACGTTGTATGTCTCCAACTCCTAGAAATAACTTCATGCCCCATCTCCCTTACTTCCAGCTAGTAAGGATCACATAATTCCTAACAAAGTTTTGACACAGATTCCCAATTCGGGCATTCAGAACACATAGCACGTTGCTGTAAGCAAGCACATTCTCATTCAAAGTTGCAAGTTACTATGTAGGAACAAGTTTGTATAGGTATTTCAAAGATGCCCAGAACTGAGATAAATATTGTATGTCTCCAACTCCTAGAAATAACTTCATGCCCCATCTCACTTACTTCCAGCTAGTAAGGATCACATAATTCCTAACAAAGTTTTGACACAGATTCCCAATTCGGGCATTCAGAACATATAGCACGTTGCTGTAAGCAAGCACATTCTCATTCAAAGTTGCAAGTTGCTATGTAGGAACAAGTTTGTATAGGTATTTCAAAGATGCCCAGAACTGAGCTAAACTTGGTATGTGTCCAACTCCTAGAAATACCTTCATGCCCCAACTCCCTTACTTCCAGCTAGTAAGGATCACATAATTCCTAACAAAGTTTTGACACAGATTCCCAATTCGGGCATTCAGAACATATAGCACGTTGCTGTAAGCAAGCACATTCTGATTCAAAGTTGCAAGTTACTATGTAGGAACAAGTTTGTATAGGTATTTCAAAGATGCCCAGAACTGAGCTAAACTTGGTATGTGTCCAACTCCTAGAAATAACTTCATGCCCCATCTCCCTTACTTCCATCTAGTAAGGATCACATAATTCCTAACAAAGTTTTGACACAGATTCCCAATTCGGGCATTCAGAACATATAGCACGTTGCTGTAAGCAAGCACATTCTCATTCAAAGTTGCAAGTTACTATGTAGGAACAAGTTTGTATAGGTATTTCAAAGATGCCCAGAACTGAGCTAAACTTGGTAGGTGTCCAACCTCTAAAAATAACTTCATGCCCCAACTCCCTTACTTCCAGCTAGTAAGGATCACATATTTCCTAACAAAGTTTTGACACAGATTCCCAATTCGGGCATTCAGAACATATAGCACGTTGCTGTAAGCAAGCACATTCTCATTCAAAGTTGCAAGTTACTATGTAGGAACAAGTTTGTATAGGTATTTCAAAGATGCCCAGAACTGAGCTAAACGTTGTATGTCTGCAACTCCTAGAAATAACTTCATGCCCCATCTCCCTTACTTCCAGCTAGTAAGGATCACATAATTCCTAACAAAGTTTTGACACAGATTCCCAATTCGGGCATTCAGAACATATAGCACGTTGCTGTAAGCAAGCACATTCTGATTCAAAGTTGCAAGTTACTATGTAGGAACAAGTTTGTATAGGTATTACAAAGATGCCCAGAACTGAGCTAAACTTGGTATGTGTCCAACTCCTCGAAATAACTTCATGCCCCAACTCCCTTACTTCCAGCTAGTAAGGATCACATAATTCCTAACAAAGTTTTGACACAGATTCCCAATTCGGGCATTCAGAACATATAGCACGTTGCTGTAAGCAAGCACATTCTCATTCAAAGTTGCAAGTTACTATGTAGGAACAAGTTTGTATAGGTATTTCAAAGATGCCCAGAACTGAGCTAAACGTTGTATGTCTCCAACTCCTAGAAATAACTTCATGCCCCATCTCCCTTACTTCCATCTAGTAAGGATCACATAATTCCTAACAAAGTTTTGACACAGATTCCCAATTCGGGCATTCAGAACATATAGCACGTTGCTGTAAGCAAGCACATTCTCATTCAAAGTTGCAAGTTACTATGTAGGAACAAGTTTGTATAGGTATTTCAAAGATGCCCAGAACTGAGCTAAACTTGGTATGTGTCCAACCTCTAGAAATAACTTCATGCCCCAACTCCCTTACTTCCAGCTAGTAAGGATCACATAATTCCTAACAAAGTTTTGACACAGATTCCCAATTCGGGCATTCAGAACATATAGCACGTTGCTGTAAGCAAGCACATTCTCATTCAAAGTTGCAAGTTACTATGTAGGAACAAGTTTGTATAGGTATTTCAAAGATGCCCAGAACTGAGCTAACCGATGTATGTCTCCAACTCCTAGAAATAACTTCATGCCCCATCTCCCTTACTTCCAGCTAGTAAGGATCACATAATTCCTAACAAAGTTTTGACACAGATTCCCATTCGGGCATTCAGAACATATAGCACGTTGCTGTAAGCAAGCACATTCTGATTCAAAGTTGCAAGTTACTATGTAGGAACAAGTTTGTATAGGTATTTCAAAGATGCCCAGAACTGAGCTAAACTTGGTATGTCTCCAACTCCTAGAAATAACTTCATGCCCCATCTCCCTTACTTCCAGCTAGTAAGGATCACATAATTCCCAACAAAGTTTTGACACAGATTCCCAATTCGGGCATTCAGAACATATAGCACGTTGCTGTAAGCAAGCACATTCTCATTCAAAGTTGCAAGTTACTATGTAGGAACAAGTTTGTATAGGTATTTCAAAGATGCCCAGAACTGAGCTAAATGTTGTATGTCTCCAACTCCTAGAAATAACTTCATGACCCATCTCCCTTACTTCCAGCTAGTAAGGATCACATAATTCCTAACAAAGTTTTGACACAGATTCCCAATTCGGGCATTCAGAACATATATCACGTTGCTGTAAGCAAGCACATTCTCATTCAAAGTTGCAAGTTACTATGTAGGAACAAGTTTGTATAGGTATTTCAAAGATGCCCAGAACTGAGCTAAACTTGGTATGTGTCCAACTCCTCGAAATAACCTCATGCCCCAACTCCCTTACTTCCAGCTAGTAAGGATCACATAATTCCTAACAAAGTTTTGACACAGATTCCCAATTCGGGCATTCAGAACATATAGCACGTTGCTGTAAGCAAGCACATTCTCATTCAAAGTTGTAAGTTACTATGTAGGAACAAGTTTGTATAGGTATTTCAAAGATGCCCAGAACTGAGCTAAACTTGGTAGGTGTCCAACCTCTAAAAAAGAATTCATGCCCCAACTCCCTTACTTCCAGCTAGTTAGGATCACATAATTCCTAACAAAGTTTTGACACAGATTCCCAATTCGGGCATTCAGAACATATAGCACGTTGCTGTAAGCAAGCACATTCTCATTCAAAGTTGCAAGATATTATGTAGGAACAAGTATGTATAGGTATTTCAAAGATGTCCAGAACTGAGCTAAAAGTTGTATGTCTGCAACTCCTAGAAATAACTTCATGCCCCATCTCCCTTACTTCCAGCTAATAAGGATCACATAATTCCTAACAAAGTTTTGACACAGATTCCCAATTCGGGCATTCAGAACATATAGCACGTTGCTGTAAGCAAGCACATTCTCATTCAAAGTTGCAAGTTACTATGTAGGAACAAGTTTGTATAGGTATTTCAAAGATGCCCAGAACTGAGCTAAAGGTTGTATGTCTCCAACTCCTAGAAATAACTTCATGCCCCATCTCCCTTACTTCCAGCTAGTAAGGATCACATAATTCCTAACAAATTTTTGACACAGATTCCCAATTCGGGCATTCAGAACATATAGCACGTTGCTGTAAGCAAGCACATTCTCATTCAAAGTTGCAAGTTATTATGTAGGAACAAGTTTGTATAGGTATTTCAAAGATGCCCAGAACTGAGCTAAACTTGGTATGTCTCCAACCTCTAGAAATAACTTCATGCCCCAACTCCCTTACTTCCAGCTAGTAAGGATCACATAATTCCTTACAAAGTTTTGACACAGATGCCCAATTCGGGCATTCAGAACATATAGCACGTTGCTGTAAGCAAGCACATTCTCATTCAAAGTTGCAAGTTACTATGTAGGAACAAGTTTGTATAGGTATTTCAAAGATGCCCAGAATTGAGCTAACCGATGTAGGTCTCCAAGTCCTGGAAATAACTTCATGCCCCATCTCCCTTACTTCCAGCTAGTAAGGATCACATAATTCCTAAAAAAGTTTTGACACAGATTCCCAATTCGGGCATTCAGAACATATAGCACGTTGCTGTAAGCAAGCACATTCTCATTCAAAGTTGCAAGTTACTATGTAGGAACAAGTTTGTATAGGTATTTCAAAGATGCCCAGAACTCAGCTAAACTTGGTATGTGTCCAACTCCTAGAAATACCTTCATGCCCCAACTCCCTTACTTCCAGCTAGTAAGGATCACATAATTCCTAACAAATTTTGACACAGATTCCCAATTCGGGCATTCAGAACATATAGCACGTTGCTGTAAGCAAGCACATTCTCATTCAAAGTTGCAAGTTACTATGTAGGAACAAGTTTGTATAGGTATTTCAAAGATGCCCAGAACTGAGCTAAACGTTGTATGTGTCCAACTCCTAGAAATAACTTCATGCCCCATCTCCCTTACTTCCAGCTAGTAAGGATCACATAATTCCTAACAAAGCTTTGACACAGAATCCCAATTCGGGCATTCAGAACATATAGCACGTTGCTGTAAGCAAGCACATTCTCATTCAAAGTTGCAAGTTTCTATGTAGGAACAAGTTTGTATAGGTATTTCAAAGATGCCCAGAACTGAGCTAAACTTGGTATGTGTCCAACTCCTCGAAATAACTTCATGCACCAACTCCCTTACTTCCAGCTAGTAAGGATCACATAATTACTAAAAAAGTTTTGACACAGATTCCCAATTCGGACATTCAGAACATATAGCACGTTGCTGTAAGCAAGCACATTCTCATTCAAAGTTGCAAGTTACTATGTAGTTACAAGTTTGTATAGGTATTTCAAAGATGCCCAGAACTGAGCTAAACGTTGTATGTCTCCAACTACTAGAAATAACTTCATGCCCCATCTCCCTTACTTCCAGCTAGTAAGGATCACATAATTCCTAACAAAGTTTTGACACAGATTCCCAATTCGGGCATTCAGAACACATAGCACGTTGCTGTAAGCAAGCACATTCTCATTCAAAGTTGCAAGTTACTATGTAGGAACAACTTTGTATAGGTATTTCAAAGATGCCCAGAACTGAGCTAAATATTGTATGTCTCCAACTCCTAGAAATAACTTCATGCCCCATCTCACTTACTTCCAGCTAGTAAGGATCACATAATTCCTAACAAAGTTTTGACACAGATTCCCAATTCGGGCATTCAGAACATATAGCACGTTGCTGTAAGCAAGCACATTCTCATTCAAAGTTGCAAGTTGCTATGTAGGAACAAGTTTGTATAGGTATTTCAAAGATGCCCAGAACTGAGCTAAACTTGGTATGTGTCCAACTCCTAGAAATACCTTCATGCCCCAACTCCCTTTCTTCCAGCTAGTAAGGATCACATAATTCCTAACAAAATTTGACACAGATTCCCAATTCGGGCATTCAGAACATATAGAACGTTGCTGTAAGCAAGCACATTCTCATTCAAAGTTGCAAGTTACTATGTAGGAACAAGTTTGTATAGGTATTTCAAAGATGCCCAGAACTGAGCTAAACGTTGTATGTGTCCAACTCCTAGAAATAACTTCATGCCCCATCTCCCTTACTTCCAGCTAGTAAGGATCACATAATTACTAACAAAGCTTAGACACAGATTCCCAATTCGGGCATTCAGAACATATAGCACGTTGCTGTAAGCAAGCACATTCTCATTCAAAGTTGCAAGTTACTATGTAGGAACAAGTTTGTATAGGTATTTCAAAGATGCCCAGAACTGAGCTAAACGTTGTATGTCTCCAACTCCTAGAAATACCTTCATGCCCCAACTCCCTTACTTCCAGCTAGTAAGGATCACATAATTCCTAACAAATTTTGACACAGATTCCCAATTCGGGCATTCAGAACATATAGCACGTTGCTGTAATCAAGCACATTCTCATTCAAAGTTGCAAGTTACTATGTAGGAACAAGTTTGTATAGGTATTTCAAAGATGCCCAGAACTGAGCTAAACGTTGTATGTCTCCAACTCCTAGAAATAACTTCATGCCCCATCTCCCTTACTTCCAGCTAGTAAGGATCGCATAATTCCTAACAAAGTTTTGACACAGATTCCCAATTCGGGCATTCAGAACATATAGCACGTTGCTGTAAGCAAGCACATTCTCATTCAAAGTTGCAAGTTACTATGTAGGAACAAGTTTGTATAGGTATTTCAAAGATGCCCAGAACTGAGCTAAACGTTGTATGTCTCCAACTCCTAGAAATAACTTCATGCCCCATCTCCCTTACTTCCAGCTAGTAAGGATCACATAATTCCTAACAAAGTTTTGACACAGATTCCCAATTCGGGCATTCAGAACATATAGCACGTTGCTGTAAGCAAGCACATTCTCATTCAAAGTTGTAAGTTACTATGTAGGAACAAGTTTGTATAGGTATTTCAAAGATGCCCAGAACTGAGCTAAACTTGGTATGTGTCCAACTCCTCGAAATAACTTCATGCCCCAGCTCCCCTACTTCCAGCTAGTAAGGATCACATAATTCCTAACAAAGTTTTGACACAGATTCCCAATTCGGGCATTCAGAACACATAGCACGTTGCTGTAAGCAAGCACATTCTCATTCAAACTTGCAAGTTCCTATGTAAGAACAAGTTTGTATAGGTATTTCAAAGATGCCCAGAACTGAGATAAACGTTGTATGTCTCCAACTCCTAGAAATAACTTCATGCCCCATCTCCCTTACTTCCAGCTAGTAAGGATCACATAATTCCTAACAAAGTTTTGACACAGATTCCCAATTCGGGCATTCAGAACATATAGCACGTTGCTGTAAGCAAGCACATTCTGATTCAAAGTTGCAAGTTACTATGTAGGAACAAGTTTGTATAGGTTTTTCAAAGATGCCCAGAACTGAGCTAAACTTGGTATGTGTCCAACCTTTAGAAATAACTTCATGCCCCAACTCCCTTACTTCCAGCTAGTAAGGATCACATAATTCCTAACAAAGTTTTGACACAGATTCCCAATTCGGGCATTCAGAACATATAGAACGTTGCTGTAAGCAAGCACATTCTCATTCAAAGTTGCAAGTTACTATGTAGGAACAAGTTTGTATAGGTATTTCAAAGATGCCCAGAACTGAGCTAAACTTGGTATGTGTCCAACCTCTAGAAATAACTTCATGCCCCAACTCCCTTACTTCCAGCTAGTAACTATCACATAATTCCTAACAAAGTTTTGACACAGATTCCCAATTCGGGCATTCAGAACATATAGCACGTTGCTGTAAGCAAGCACATTCTCATTCAAAGTTGCAAGTTACTATGTAGGAACAAGTTTGTATAGGTATTTCAAAGATGCCCAGAACTGAGCTAAACGTTGTATGTCTGCAACTCCTAGAAATAACTTCATGCCACATCTCCCTTACTTCCAGCTAATAAGGATCACATAATTCCTAACAAAGTTTTGACACAGATTCCCAATTCGGGCATTCAGAACATATAGCACGTTGCTGTAAGCAAGCACATTCTCATTCAAAGTTGCAAGTTACTATGTAGGAACAAGTTTGTATAGGTATTTCAAAGATGCCCAGAACTGAGCTAAACTTGGTATGTGTCCAACTCCTAGAAATACCTACATGCCCCAACTCCCTTACTTCCAGCTAGTAAGGATCACATAATTCCTAACAAATTTTGACACAGATTCCAAATTCGGGCATTCAGAACATATAGCACGTTGCTGTAAGCAAGCACATTCTCATTCAAAGTTGCAAGTTACTATGTAGGAACAAGTTTGTATAGGTATTTCAAAGATGCCCAGAACTGAGCTAAACGTTGTATGTCTCCAACTCCTAGAAATAACTTCATGCCCCATCTCCCTTACTTCCAGCTAGTAAGGATCACATAATTACTAACAAAGCTTTGACACAGAATCCCAATTCGGGCATTCAGAACATATAGCACGTTGCTGTAAGCAAGCACATTCTCATTCAAAGTTGCAAGTTTCTATGTAGGAACAAGTTTGTATAGGTATTTCAAAGATGCCCAGAACTGAGCTAAACTTGGTATGTGTCCAACTCCTCGAAATAACTTTATGCACCAACTCCCTTACTTCCAGCTAGTAAGGATCACATAATTACTAAAAAAGTTTTGACACAGATTCCCAATTCGGACATTCAGAACATATAGCACGTTGCTGTAAGCAAGCACATTCTCATTCAAAGTTGCAAGTTACTATGTAGGAACAAGTTTGTATAGGTGTTTCAAAGATGCCCAGAACTGAGCTAAACGTTGTATGTCTCCAACTCCAAGAAATAACTTCATGCCCCATCTCCCTTACTTCCAGCTAGTAAGGATCACATAATTCCTAACAAAGTTTTGACACAGATTCCCAATTCGGGCATTCAGAACACATAGCACGTTGCTGTAAGCAAGCACATTCTCATTCAAAGTTGCAAGTTACTATGTAGGAACAAGTTTGTATAGGTATTTCAAAGATGCCCAGAACTGAGCTAAATATTGTATGTCTCCAACTCCTAGAAATAACTTCATGCCCCATCTCCCTTACTTCCAGCTAGTAAGGATCACATAATTCCTAACAAAGTTTTGACACAGATTCCCAATTCGAGCATTCAGAACATATAGCACGTTGCTGTAAGCAAGCACATTCTCATTCAAAGTTGCAAGTTGCTATGTAGGAACAAGTTTGTATAGGTATTTCAAAGATGCCCAGAACTGAGCTAAACTTGGTATGTGTCCAACTCCTAGAAATACCTTCATGCCCCAACTCCCTTACTTCCAGCTAGTAAGGATCACATAATTCCTAACAAATTTTGACACAGATTCCCAATTCGGGCATTCAGAACATATAGAACGTTGCTGTAAGCAAGCACATTCTCATTCAAAGTTGCAAGTTACTATGTAGGAACAAGTTTGTATAGGTATTTCAAAGATGCCCAGAACTGAGCTAAACGTTGTATGTCTCCAACTCCTAGAAATAACTTCATGCCCCATCTCCCTTACTTCCAGATAGTAAGGATCACATAATTACTAACAAAGCTTAGACACAGATTCCCAATTCGGGCATTCAGAACATATAGCACGTTGCTGTAAGCAAGCACATTCTCATTCAAAGTTGCAAGTTTCTATGTAGGAACAAGTTTGTATAGGTATTTCAAAGATGCCCAGAACTGAGCTAAACTTGGTATGTGTCCAACTCCTCGAAATAACTTCATGCCCCAACTCCCCTACTTCCAGCTAGTAAGGATCACATAATTCCTAACAAAGTTTTGACTCAGATTCCCAATTCGGGCATTCAGAACACATAGCACGTTGCTGTAAGCAAGCACATTCTCATTCAAAGTTGCAAGTTACTATGTAGGAACAAGTTTGTATAGGTATTTCAAAGATGCCCAGAACTGAGATAAACGTTGTATGTCTCCAACTCCTGGAAATAACTTCATGCCCCATCTCCCTTACTTCCAGCTAGTAAGGATCACATAATTCCTAAAAAAGTTTTGACACAGATTCCCAATTCGGGCATTCAGAACATATAGCACGTTGCTGTAAGCAAGCACATTCTCATTCAAAGTTGCAAGTTACTATGTAGGAACAAGTTTGTATAGGTATTTCAAAGATGCCCAGAACTGAGATAAACGTTGTATGTCTCCAACTCCTAGAAATAACTTCATGCCCCATCTCCCTTACTTCCAGCTAGTAAGGATCACATAATTCCTAACAAAGTTTTGACACAGATTCCCAATTCGGGCATTCAGAACATATAGCACGTTGCTGTAAGCAAGCACATTCTCATTCAAAGTTGCAAGTTACTATGTAGGAACAAGTTTGTATAGGTATTTCAAAGATGCCCAGAACTGAGCTAAACTTGGTATGTGTCCAACCTCTAGAAATAACTTCATGCCCCAACTCCCTTACTTCCAGCTAGTAAGGATCACAAAATTCCTAACAAAGTTTTGACACAGATTCCCAATTCGGGCATTCAGAACATATAGCACGTTGCTGTAAGCAAGCACATTCTCATTCAAATTTGCAAGTTACTATGTAGGAACAAGTTTGTATAGGTATTTCAAAGATGCCCAGAACTGAGCTAAACTTGGTATGTGTCCAACTCCGCGAAATAACTTCATGCCCCAACTCCCTTACTTCCAGCTAGGAAGGATCACATAATTCCTAACAAAGTTTTGACACAGATTCCCAATTCGGGCATTCAGAACATATAGCACGTTGCTGTAAGCAAGCACATTCTCATTCAAAGTTGCAAGTTACTATGTAGGAACAAGTTTGTATAGGTATTTCAAAGATGCCCAGAACTGAGCTAAACTTGGTATGTCTCCAACTCCTAGATATAACTTCATGCCCCAACTCCCTTACTTCCAGCTAGTAAGGATCACATAATTCCTAACAAAGTTTTGACACAGATTCCCAATTCGGGCATTCAGAACATATAGCACGTTGCTGTAAGCAAGCACATTCTCATTCAAAGTTGCAAGTTACTATGTAGGAAAAAGTTTGTATAGGTATTTCAAAGATGCCCAGAACTGAGCTAAACGTTGTATGTCTCCAACTCCTAGAAATAACTTCATGCCCCATCTCCCTTTCTTCCAGCTAGTAAGGATCACATAATTCCTAACAAAGTTTTGACACAGATTCCCAATTCGGGCATTCAGAACATATAGCACGTTGCTGTAAGCAAGCACATTCTCATTCAAAGTTGCAAGTTACTATGTAGGAACAAGTTTGTATAGGTATTTCAAAGATGCCCAGAACTGAGCTAAACGTTGTATGTCTCCAACTCCTAGAAATAACTTCATGCCCCAACTCCCTTACTTCCAGCTAATAAGGATCACATAATTCCTAACAATGTTTTGACACAGATTCCCAATTCGGGCATTCAGAACATATAGCACGTTGCTGTAAGCAAGCACATTCTCATTCAAAGTTGCAAGTTACTATGTAGGAACAAGTTTGTATAGGTATTTCAAAGATGCCCAGAACTGAGCTAAACGTTGTATGTCTCCAACTCCTAGAAATAACTTCATGCCCCATCTCCCTTACTTCCAGCTAGTAAGGATCACATAATTCCTAACAAAGTTTTGACACAGATTCCCAATTCGGGCATTCAGAACATATAGCACGTTGCTGTAAGCAAGCACATTCTCATTCAAAGTTGCAAGTTACTATGTAGGAACAAGTTTGTATAGGTATTTCAAAGATGCCCAGAACTGAGCTAAAAGTTGTATGTCTCCACTCCTAGAAATAACTTCATGCCCCATCTCCCTTACTTCCAGCTAGTAAGGATCACATAATTCCTAACAAAGTTTTGACACAGATTCCCAATTCGGGCATTCAGAACATATAGCACGTTGCTGTAAGCAAGCACATTCTGATTCAAAGTTGCAAGTTACTATGTAGGAACAAGTTTGTATAGGTATTTCAAAGATGCCCAGAACTGAGCTAAACTTGGTATGTGTCCAACCTCTAGAAATAACTTCATGCCCCAACTCCCTTACTTCCAGCTAGTAAGGATCACATAATTCCTAACAAAGTTTTGACACAGATTCCCAATTCGGACATTCAGAACATATAGCACGTTGCTGTAAGCAGGCACATTCTCATTCAAAGTTGCAAGTTACTATGTAGGAACCAGTTTGTATAGGTATTTCAAAGATGCCCAGAACTGAGCTAACCGTTGTATGTCTCCAACTCCTAGAAATAACTTCATGCCCCATCTCCCTTACTTCCAGCTAGTAAGGATCACATAATTCCTAACAAAGTTTTGACACAGATTCCCAATTCGGGCATTCAGAACATATAGCACGTTGCTGTAAGCAAGCACATTCTCATTCAAGGTTGCAAGTTACTATGTAGGAACAAGTTTGTATAGGTATTTCAGAGATGCCCAGAACTGAGCTAAACTTGGTATGTGTCCAACCTCTAGAAATAACTTCATGCCCCAACTCCCTTACTTCCAGCTAGTAAGGATCACATAATTCCTAACAAAGTTTTGACACAGATTCCCAATTTGGGCATTCAGAACATATAGCACGTTGCTGTAAGCAAGCACATTCTCATTCAAAGTTGCAAGTTACTATGTAGGAACAAGTTTGTATAGGTATTTCAAAGATGCCCAGAACTGAGCTAAACTTGGTAAGTGTCCAACCTCTAGAAATAACTTCATGCCCCAACTCCCTTTCTTCCAGCTAGTAAGGATCACATAATTCCTAACAAAGTTTTGACACATATTCCCAATTCGGGCATTCAGAACATATAGCAAGTTGCTGTAAGCAAGCACATTCTCATTAAAAGTTGCAAGTTACTATGTAGGAACAAGTTTGTATAGGTATTTCAAAGATGCCCAGAACTGAGCTAAACTTGGTATGTGTCCAACTCCTCGAAATAACTTCATGCCCCAACTCCCTTACTTCCAGCTAGTAAGGATCACATAATTCCTAACAAAGTTTTGACACAGATTCCCAATTCGGGCATTCAGAACATATAGCACGTTGCTGTAAGCAAGCACATTCTCATTCAAAGTTGCAAGTTACTATGTAGGAACAAGTTTGTATAGGTATTTCAAAGATGCCCAGAACTGAGCTATACGTTGTATGTCTGCAACTCCTAGAAATAACTTCATGCCCCATCTCCCTTACTTCCAGCTAGTAAGGATCACATAATTCCTAACAAAGTTTTGACACAGATTCCAAATTCGGGCATTCAGAACATATAGCACGTTGCTGTAAGCAAGCACATTCTCATTCAAAGTTGCAAGTTACTATGTAGGAACAAGTTTGTATAGGTATTTCAAAGATGCCCAGAACTGAGCTAAACTTGGTATGTGTCCAACCTCTAGAAATAACTTCATGCCCCAACTCCCTTACTTCCAGCTAGTAAGGATCACAAAATTCCTAACAAACTTTTGACACAGATTCCCAATTCGGGCATTCAGAACATATAGCACGTTGCTGTAAGCAAGCACATTCTCATTCAAATTTGCAAGTTACTATGTAGGAACAAGTTTGTATAGGTATTTCAAAGATGCCCAGAACTGAGCTAAACTTGGTATGTGTCCAACTCCTCGAAATAACTTCATGCCCCAACTCCCTTACTTCCAGCTAGGAAGGATCACATAATTCCTAACAAAGTTTTGACACAGATTCACAATTCGGGCATTCAGAACATATAGCACGTTGCTGTAAGCAAGCACATTCTCATTCAAAGTTGCAAGTTACTATGTAGGAACAAGTTTGTATAGGTATTTCAAAGATGCCCAGAACTGAGCTAATCTTGGTATGTCTCCAACTCCTAGATATAACTTCATGCCCCAACTCCCTTACTTCCAGCTAGTAAGGATCACATAATTCCTAACAAAGTTTTGACACAGATTCCCAATTCGGGCATTCAGAACATATAGCACGTTGCTGTAAGCAAGCACATTCTCATTCAAAGTTGCAAGTTACTATGTAGGAACAAGTTTGTATAGGTATTTCAAAGATGCCCAGAACTGAGCTAAACGTTGTATGTCTCCAACTCCTAGAAATAACTTCATGCCCCATCTCCCTTACTTCCAGCTAGTAAGGATCACATAATTCCTAACAAAGTTTTGACACAGATTCCCAATTCGGGCATTCAGAACATATAGCACGTTGCTGTAAGCCAGCACATTCTGATTCAAAGTTGCAAGTTACTATGTAGGAACAAGTTTGTATAGGTATTTCAAAGATGCCCAGAACTGAGCTAAACGTTGTATGTCTCCAACTCCTAGAAATAACTTCATGCCCCATCTCCCTTACTTCCAGCTAGTAAGGATCACATAATTCCTAACAGAGTTTTGACACAGATTCCCAATTCGGGCATTCAGAACATATAGCACGTTGCTGTAAGCAAGCACATTCTCATTCAAAGTTGCAAGTTACTATGTAGGAACAAGTTTGTATAGGTATTTCAAAGATGCCCAGAACTGAGCTAACCGATGTATGTCTCCAACTCCTAGAAATAACTTCATGCCCCATCTCCCTTACTTCCAGCTAGTAAGGATCACATAATTCCTAACAAAGATTTGACACAGATTCCCAATTCGGGCATTCCGAACATATAGCACGTTGCTGTAAGCAAGCACATTCTGATTCAAAGTTGCAAGTTACTATGTAGGAACAAGTTTGTATAGGTATTTCAAAGATGCCCAGAACTGAGCTAAACGTTGTATGTCTGCACTCCTAGAAATAACTTCATGCCCCATCTCCCTTACTTCCAGCTAGTAAGGATCACATAATTCCTAACAAAGTTTGGACACAGATTCCCTATTCGGGCATTCAGAACATGTAGCACGTTGCAGTAAGCAAGCACATTCTCATTAAAATTTGCAAGTTACTATTTGGGAACAAGTTTGTATAGGTATTTCAAAGATGCCCAGAGCTGAGCTAAACTTGGTATATCTCCAACTCCTCGAAATAACTTCATGCCCCATCTCCCTTACTTCTAGCTAGTAAGGATCACATAATTCCTAACAAAGTTTTGACACAGATTCCCAATTCGGGCATTCAGAACATATAGCACGTTGCTGTAAGCAAGCACATTCTCATTCAAAGTTGCAAATTACTATGTAGGAACAAGTTTGTATAGGTATTTCAAAGATGCCCAGAACTGAGCTGAACTTGGTATGTGTCCAACCTCTAGAAATAACTTCATGCCCCAACTACCTTACTTCCAGCTAGTAAGGATCACATAATTCCTAAAAAAGTTTTGACACAGATTCCCAATTCGGGCATTCAGAACATATAGCACGTTGCTGTAAGCAAGCACAGTCTCATACAAAGTTGCAAGTTACTATGTAGGAACAAGTTTGTATAGGTATGTCAAAGATGCCCAGAACTGAGTTAAACGTTGTGTGTCTGCTCTCCTAGAAATAAATTCATGCCCCATCTCTCTTACTTCCAGCTAATAAGGATCACATAATTCCTAACAAAGTTTTGACACAGATTCCCAATTCGGGCATTCAGAACATATAGCACGTTGCTGTAAGCAAGCACATTCTCATTCAAAGTTGCAAGTTACTAGGTAGGAACAAGTTTGTATAGGTATTTCAAAGATGCCCAGAACTGAGCTAAACGTTCTATGTCTCCAACTCCTAGAAATAACTTCATGCCCCATCTCCCTTACTTCCAGCTAGTAAGGATCACATATTTCCTAACAAAGTTTTGACACAGATTCCCAATTCGGGCATTTAGAACATATAGCACGTTGCTGTAAGCAAACACATTCTCATTCAATGTTGCAAGTTACTATGTAGGAACAAGTTTGTATAGGTATTTCAAAGATGCCCAGACCTGAGCTAAACGTTGTATGTCTGCAACTCCTAGAAATAACTTCATGCCCCATCTCCCTTACTTCCAGCTAGTAAGGATCACATAATTCCTAACAAAGTTTTGACACAGATTCCCAATTCGGGCATTCAGAACATATAGCACGTTGCTGTAAGCAAGCACATTCTGATTCAAAGTTGCAAGTTACTATGTAGGAACAAGTTTGTATAGGACTTTGAAAGATGCCCGGAACTGAGCTGAAGTTTGTATGTCTCCAACTCCTAGAAATAACTTCATGCCCCATCACACTTACTTCCAGCTAGTGAGGAACACATAATTCCTAACAAAGTTTTGACACAGATTCCCAATTCGGGCATTCAGAACATATAGCACGTTGCTGTAAGCAAGCACATTCTCATTCAAAGTTGCAAGTTACTATGTAGGAACAAGTTTGTATAGGAATTTCAAAGATGCCCAGAACTGAGCTAAACGTTGTATGTCTCCAACTCCTAGAAATAACTTCATGCCCAATCTCGCTTACTTCCAGCTAGTAAGGATCACATAATTCCTAACAAAGTTTTGACACAGATTCCCAATTCGGGCGTTCAGAACATATAGCACGTTGATGTAAGCAAGCACATTCTCATTCAAAGTTGCAAGTTACTATGTAGGAACAAGTTTGTATAGGTATTTCAAAGATGCCCAGAACTGAGCTAAACATGGTATGTCTCCAACTCCTAGAAATAACTTCATGCCCCATCTCCCTTACTTCCAGCTAGTAAGGATCACATAATTCCTAACAAAGTTTTGACACAGATTCCCAATTCGGGCATTCAGAACATGTAGCACGTTGCTGTAAGCAAGCACATTCAATTCAAAGATGCAAGTTACTATGTAGGAACAAGTTTGTATAGGTATTTCAAAGATGCCCAGAATTGAGCTAAACTTGGTATGTCTCCAACTCCTAGAAGTAACTTCATGCCCCATCTCCCTTACTTCCATCTAGTAAGGATCACATAATTCCTAACAAAGTTTTGACACAGATTCCCAATTCGGGCATTCAGAACATATAGCACGTTGCTGTAAGCAAGTACATTCTCATTCAAAGTTGCAAGTTACTAAGTAGGAACAAGTTTGTAAAGGTATTTCAAAGATGCCCAGATCTGAGCTAAACGTTGTATGTCTCCAACTCCTAGAAATAACTTCATGCCCCATCACCCTTACTTCCAGCTAGTAAGGAACACATAATTCCTAACAAAGTTTTGACACAGATTCCCAATTCGGGCATTCAGAACATATAGCACGTTGCTGTAAGCAAGCACATTCTCATTCAAAGTTGCAAGTTACTATGTAGGAACAAGTTTGTATAGGTATTTCAAAGATGCCCAGAACTGAGCTAAACGTTGTATGTCTCCAACTCCTAGAAATAACTTCATGCCCCATCTCCCTTACTTCCAGCTAGT
Source organism: Diceros bicornis minor (assembly GCF_020826845.1). Classification (NCBI taxonomy): domain Eukaryota; kingdom Metazoa; phylum Chordata; class Mammalia; order Perissodactyla; family Rhinocerotidae; genus Diceros; species Diceros bicornis. Next base: position 553,380 of record NW_026691081.1, on the reverse strand, counting down.
ACGGATCACATAATTCCTGACAAAGTTTTGACACAGATTCCCAATTCAGGCATTCAGAACATATAGCACGTTGCTGTAAGCAAGCACATTCTCATTCAAAGTTTCAAGTTACTATGTAGGAACAAGTTTGTATAGGTATTTCAAAGATGCCCAGAACTGAGCTAAACGTTGTATGTCTCCAACTCCTAGAAATAACTTCATGCCCCATCTCACTTACTTCCAGCTAGTAAGGATCACATAATTCCTAACCAAGTTTTGACACAGATTCCCAATTCGGGCATTCAGAATATATAGCACGTTGCTGTAAGCAAGCACATTCTGATTCAAAGTTGCAAGTTACTATGTAGGAACAAGTTTGTATAGGTATTTCAAAGATGCCCAGAACTGAGCTAAGTTGGTATGTGTCCAACCTCTAGAAATAACTTCATGCCCCAACTCCCTTACTTCCAGCTAGTAAGGATCACATAATTCCTAACAAAGTTTTGACACAGATTCCCAATTCGGGCATTCAGAACATATAGCACGTTGCTGTAAGCAAGCACATTCTCATTCAAAGTTGCAAGTTACTATGTAGGAACAAGTTTGTATAGGTATTTCAAAGATGCCCAGAACTGAGCTAAACGTTGTATGTCTCCAACTCCTAGAAATAACTTCATGCCCCATCTCACTTACTTCCAGCTAGTAAGGATCACATAATTTCTAACAAAGTTTTGACACAGATTCCCAATTCTGGCATTAAGAACATATAGCACGTTTCTGTAAGCAAGCACATTCTCATTCAAAGTTGCAAGTTACTATGTAGGAACAAGTTTGTATAGGTATTTCAAAGATGCCCAGAACTGAGCTAAACTTGGTATGTCTCCAACTCCTAGAAATAACTTCATGCCCCATCTCCCTTACTTCCAGCTAGTAAGGATCACATAATTCCTAACAAAGTTTTGACACAGATTCCCAATTCGGGCATTCAGAACATATAGCACGTTGCTGTAAGCAAGCACATTCTCATTCAAAGTTTCAAGTTACAATGTAGGAACAAGTTTGTATAGGTATTTCAAAGATGTCCAGAACTGAGCTAAACTTGGTATGTGTCCAACTCCTAGAAACACCTTCATACCCCATCTCACTTACTTCCAGCTAGTAAAGATCACATAATTCCTAACAAAATTTGACATAGATTCCCAATTCGGGCATTCAGAACATATAGCACGTTGCTGTAAGCAAGCACATTCTCATTCAAAGTTGCAAGTTACTATGTAGGAACAAGTTTGTATAGGTATTTCAAAGATGCCCAGAACTGAGCTAAACTTGGTATGTGTCCAACCTCTAGAAATAACTTCATGCCCCAACTCCCTTACTTCCAGCTAGTAAGGATCACATAATTCCTAACAAAGATTTGACACAGATTCCCCATTCGGGCATTCAGAACATATAGCAAGTTGCTGTAAGCAAGCACATTCTCATTCAAAGTTGCAAGTTACTATGTAGGAACAAGTTTGTATAGGTATTTCAAAGATGCCCAGAACTGAGCTAAACGTTGTATGTCTCCAACTCCTAGAAATAACTTCATGCCCCATCTCCCTTACTTCCAGCTAGTAAGGATCACATATTTCCTAACAAAGATTTGACACAGATTCCCAATTCGGGCATTCAGAACATATAGCACGTAGCTGTAAGCAAGCACATTCTCATTCAAAGTTGCAAGTTACTATGTAGGAACAAGTTTGTATAGGTATTTCAAAGATGCCCAGAACTGAGCTAAACTTGGTATGTCTCCAACCTCTAGAAATAACTTCATGCCCCAACTCCCTTACTTTCAACTAGTAAGGATCACATAATTCCTAACAAAGTTTTGACACAGATTCCCAATTCGGGCATTCAGAACATATAGCACGTTGCTGTAAGCAAGCACATTCTCATTCAAAGTTGCAAGTTACTATGTAGGAACAAGTTTGTATAGGTATTTCAAAGATGCCCAGAACTGAGCTAAACTTGGTATGTGTCCAACTCCTCGAAATAACTTCTTGCCCCAACTCCCTTACTTCCAGCTACTAAGGATCACATAATTACTAACAAAGTTTTGACACAGATTCCCAATTCGGGCATTCAGAACATATAGCACGTTGCTGTAAGCAAGCACATTCTCATTCAAATTTGCAATTTACTATGTAGGAACAAGTTTGTATAGGTATTTCAAAGATGCCAAGAACTGAGCTAAACTTGGTATGTGTCCAACCTCTAGAAATAACTTCATGCCCCAACTCCCTTACTTCCAGCTAGTAAGGATCACATAATTCCTAAAAAAGATTTGACACAGATTCCACATTCGGGCATTCAGAACATATAGCAAGTTGCTGTAAGCAAGCACATTCTCATTCAAAGTTGCAAGTTACTATGTAGGAACAAGTTTGTATAGGTATTTCAAAGATGCCCAGAACTGAGCTAAACGTTGTATGTCTCCAACTCCTAGAAATAACTTCATGCCCCATCTCCCTTACTTCCAGCTAGTAAGGATCACATAATTCCTAACAAAGTTTTGACACAGATTCCCAATTCGGGCATTCAGAACATATAGCACGTTGCTGTAAGCAAGCACATTCTCATTCAAAGTTGCAAGTTACTATGTAGGAACAAGTTTGTATAGTTATTTCAAAGATGCCCAGAACTGAACTAAACTTGGTATGTCTCCAACTTCTAGAAATAACTTCATGCCCCAACTCCCTTACTTCCAGCTAGTAAGGATCACATAATTCCTAACAAAGTTTTGACACAGATTCCCAATTCGGGCATTCAGAACAAATAGCACGTTGCTGTAAGCAAGCACATTCTCATTCAAAGTTGCAAGTTACTATGTAGGAACAAGTTTGTATAGGTATTTCAAAGACGCCCAGAACTGAGCTAAACGTTGTATGTCTCCAATTCCTAGAAATAACTTCATGCCCCATCTCACTTACTTCCAGCTAGTAAGAATCACATAATTCCTAACAAAGTTTTGACACAGATTCCCAATTCGGGCATTCAGAACATATAGCACGTTGATGTAAGCAAGCACATTCTCATTCAAAGTTGCAAGTTAGTATGTAGGAACAAGTTTGTATAGGTATTTCAAAGATGCCCAGAACTGAGCTAAACTTGGTATGTCTCCAACTCCTAGAAATAACTTCATGCCCCATCTCCCTTACTTCCAGCTAGTAAGGATCACATAATTCCTAACAAAGTTTTGACACAGATTCCCAATTCGGGCATTCAGAACATATAGCACGTTGCTGTAAGCAAGCACATTCTCATTCAAAGTTGCAAGTTACTATGTAGGAACCAGTTTGTATAGGTATTTCAAAGATGCCCAGAACTGAGCTAACCGTTGTATGTCTCCAACTCCTAGAAATAACTTCATGCCCCATCTCCCTTACTTCCAGCTAGTAAGGATCACATAATTCCTAACAAAGTTTTGACACAGATTCCCAATTCGGGCATTCAGAACATATAGCACGTTGCTGTAAGCAAGCACATTCTCATTCAAGGTTGCAAGTTACTATGTAGGAACAAGTTTGTATAGGTATTTCAGAGATGCCCAGAACTGAGCTAAACTTGGTATGTGTCCAACCTCTAGAAATAACTTCATGCCCCAACTCCCTTACTTCCAGCTAGTAAGGATCACATAATTCCTAACAAAGTTTTGACACAGATTCCCAATTCGGGCATTCAGAACATATAGCACGTTGCTGTAAGCAAGCACATTCTCATTCAAAGTTGCAAGTTACTATGTAGGAACAAGTTTGTATAGGTATTTCAAAGATGCCCAGAACTGAGCTAACCGATGTATGTCTCCAACTCCTAGAAATAACTTCATGCCCCATCTCCCTTACTTCCAGCTAGTAAGGATCACATAATTCCTAACAAAGTTTGGACACAGATTCCCTATTCGGGCATTCAGAACATGTAGCACGTTGCAGTAAGCAAGCACATTCTCATTAAAATTTGCAAGTTACTATTTGGGAACAAGTTTGTATAGGTATTTCAAAGATGCCCAGAGCTGAGCTAAACTTGGTATATCTCCAACTCCTCGAAATAACTTCATGCCCCATCTCCCTTACTTCCAGCTAGTAAGGATCACATAATTCCTAACAAAGTTTTGACACAGATTCCCAATTCGGGCATTCAGAACATATAGCACGTTGCTGTAAGCAAGCACATTCTCATTCAAAGTTGCAAATTACTATGTAGGAACAAGTTTGTATAGGTATTTCAAAGATGCCCAGAACTGAGCTGAACTTGGTATGTGTCCAACCTCTAGAAATAACTTCATGCCCCAACTACCTTACTTCCAGCTAGTAAGGATCACATAATTCCTAAAAAAGTTTTGACACAGATTCCCAATTCGGGCATTCAGAACATATAGCACGTTGCTGTAAGCAAGCACAGTCTCATACAAAGTTGCAAGTTACTATGTAGGAACAAGTTTGTATAGGTATGTCAAAGATGCCCAGAACTGAGTTAAACGTTGTGTGTCTGCTCTCCTAGAAATAACTTCATGCCCCATCTCTCTTACTTCCAGCTAATAAGGATCACATAATTCCTAACAAAGTTTTGACACAGATTCCCAATTCGGGCATTCAGAACATATAGCACGTTGCTGTAAGCAAGCACATTCTCATTCAAAGTTGCAAGTTACTAGGTAGGAAGAAGTTTGTATAGGTATTTCAAAGATGCCCAGAACTGAGCTAAACGTTGTATGTCTCCAACTCCTAGAAATAACTTCATGCCCCATCTCCCTTACTTCCAGCTAGTAAGGATCACATATTTCCTAACAAAGTTTTGACACAGATTCCCAATTCGGGCATTTAGAACATATAGCACGTTGCTGTAAGCAAACACATTCTCATTCAATGTTGCAAGTTACTATGTAGGAACAAGTTTGTATAGGTATTTCAAAGATGCCCAGACCTGAGCTAAACGTTGTATGTCTGCAACTCCTAGAAATAACTTCATGCCCCATCTCCCTTACTTCCAGCTAGTAAGGATCACATAATTCCTAACAAAGTTTTGACACAGATTCCCAATTCGGGCATTCAGAACATATAGCACGTTGCTGTAAGCAAGCACATTCTGATTCAAAGTTGCAAGTTACTATGTAGGAACAAGTTTGTATAGGACTTTGAAAGATGCCCGGAACTGAGCTGAAGTTTGTATGTCTCCAACTCCTAGAAATAACTTCATGCCCCATCACACTTACTTCCAGCTAGTGAGGAACACATAATTCCTAACAAAGTTTTGACACAGATTCCCAATTCGGGCATTCAGAACATATAGCACGTTGCTGTAAGCAAGCACATTCTCATTCAAAGTTGCAAGTTACTATGTAGGAACAAGTTTGTATAGGAATTTCAAAGATGCCCAGAACTGAGCTAAACGTTGTATGTCTCCAACTCCTAGAAATAACTTCATGCCCAATCTCGCTTACTTCCAGCTAGTAAGGATCACATAATTCCTAACAAAGTTTTGACACAGATTCCCAATTCGGGCGTTCAGAACATATAGCACGTTGATGTAAGCAAGCACATTCTCATTCAAAGTTGCAAGTTACTATGTAGGAACAAGTTTGTATAGGTATTTCAAAGATGCCCAGAACTGAGCTAAACATGGTTTGTCTCCAACTCCTAGAAATAACTTCATGCCCCATCTCCCTTACTTCCAGCTAGTAAGGATCACATAATTCCTAACAAAGTTTTGACACAGATTCCCAATTCGGGCATTCAGAACATGTAGCACGTTGCTGTAAGCAAGCACATTCAATTCAAAGATGCAAGTTACTATGTAGGAACAAGTTTGTATAGGTATTTCAAAGATGCCCAGAATTGAGCTAAACTTGGTATGTCTCCAACTCCTAGAAGTAACTTCATGCCCCATCTCCCTTACTTCCATCTAGTAAGGATCACATAATTCCTAACAAAGTTTTGACACAGATTCCCAATTCGGGCATTCAGAACATATAGCACGTTGCTGTAAGCAAGTACATTCTCATTCAAAGTTGCAAGTTACTAAGTAGGAACAAGTTTGTAAAGGTATTTCAAAGATGCCCAGAACTGAGGTAAACGTTGTATGTCTCCAACTCCTAGAAATAACTTCATGCCCCATCACCCTTACTTCCAGCTAGTAAGGAACACATAATTCCTAACAAAGTTTTGACACAGATTCCCAATTCGGGCATTCAGAACATATAGCACGTTGCTGTAAGCAAGCACATTCTCATTCAAAGTTGCAAGTTACTATGTAGGAACAAGTTTGTATAGGTATTTCAAAGATGCCCAGAACTGAGCTAAACGTTGTATGTCTCCAACTCCTAGAAATAACTTCATGCCCCATCTCACTTACTTCCAGCTAGTAAGGATCACATAATTTCTAACAAAGTTTTGACACAGATTCCCAATTCTGGCATTAAGAACATATAGCACGTTTCTGTAAGCAAGCACATTCTCATTCAAAGTTGCAAGTTACTATGTAGGAACAAGTTTGTATAGGTATTTCAAAGATGCCCAGAACTGAGCTAAACTTGGTATGTCTCCAACTCCTAGAAATAACTTCATGCCCCATCTCCCTTACTTCCAGCTAGTAAGGATCACATAATTCCTAACAAAGTTTTGACACAGATTCCCAATTCGGGCATTCAGAACATATAGCACGTTGCTGTAAGCAAGCACATTCTCATTCAAAGTTTCAAGTTACAATGTAGGAACAAGTTTGTATAGGTATTTCAAAGATGTCCAGAACTGAGCTAAACTTGGTATGTGTCCAACTCCTAGAAACACCTTCATACCCCATCTCACTTACTTCCAGCTAGTAAAGATCACATAATTCCTAACAAAATTTGACATAGATTCCCAATTCGGGCATTCAGAACATATAGCACGTTGCTGTAAGCAAGCACATTCTCATTCAAAGTTGCAAGTTACTATGTAGGAACAAGTTTGTATAGGTATTTCAAAGATGCCCAGAACTGAGCTAAACTTGGTATGTGTCCAACTCCTCGAAATAACTTCTTGCCCCAACTCCCTTACTTCCAGCTACTAAGGATCACATAATTACTAACAAAGTTTTGACACAGATTCCCAATTCGGGCATTAAGAACATATAGCACGTTTCTGTAAGCAAGCACATTCTCATTCAAAGTTGCAATTTACTATGTAGGAACAAGTTTGTATAGGTATTTCAAAGATGCCAAGAACTGAGCTAAACTTGGTATGTGTCCAACCTCTAGAAATAACTTCATGCCCCAACTCCCTTACTTCCAGCTAGTAAGGATCACATAATTCCTAACAAAGTTTTGACACAGATTCCCAATTCGGGCATTCAGAACATATAGCACGTTGCTGTAAGCAAGCACATTCTCATTCAAAGTTTCAAGTTACAATGTAGGAACAAGTTTGTATAGGTATTTCAAAGATGTCCAGAACTGAGCTAAACTTGGTATGTGTCCAACTCCTAGAAACACCTTCATACCCCATCTCACTTACTTCCAGCTAGTAAAGATCACATAATTCCTAACAAAATTTGACATAGATTCCCAATTCGGGCATTCAGAACATATAGCACGTTGCTGTAAGCAAGCACATTCTCATTCAAAGTTGCAAGTTACTATGTAGGAACAAGTTTGTATAGGTATTTCAAAGATGCCCAGAACTGAGCTAAACTTGGTATGTGTCCAACTCCTCGAAATAACTTCTTGCCCCAACTCCCTTACTTCCAGCTACTAAGGATCACATAATTACTAACAAAGTTTTGACACAGATTCCCAATTCGGGCATTAAGAACATATAGCACGTTGCTGTAAGCAAGTACATTCTCATTCAAAGTTGCAATTTACTATGTAGGAACAAGTTTGTATAGGTATTTCAAAGATGCCAAGAACTGAGCTAAACTTGGTATGTGTCCAACCTCTAGAAATAACTTCATGCCCCAACTCCCTTACTTCCAGCTAGTAAGGATCACATAATTCCTAAAAAAGATTTGACACAGATTCCACATTCGGGCATTCAGAACATATAGCAAGTTGCTGTAAGCAAGCACATTCTCATTCAAAGTTGCAAGTTACTATGTAGGAACAAGTTTGTATAGGTATTTCAAAGATGCCCAGAACTGAGCTAAACGTTGTATGTCTCCAACTCCTAGAAATAACTTCATGCCCAATCTCGCTTACTTCCAGCTAGTAAGGATCACATAATTCCTAACAAAGTTTTGACACAGATTCCCAATTCGGGCGTTCAGAACATATAGCACGTTGATGTAAGCAAGCACATTCTCATTCAAAGTTGCAAGTTACTATGTAGGAACAAGTTTGTATAGGTATTTCAAAGATGCCCAGAACTGAGCTAAACATGGTTTGTCTCCAACTCCTAGAAATAACTTCATGCCCCATCTCCCTTACTTCCAGCTAGTAAGGATCACATAATTCCTAACAAAGTTTTGACACAGATTCCCAATTCGGGCATTCAGAACATGTAGCACGTTGCTGTAAGCAAGCACATTCAATTCAAAGATGCAAGTTACTATGTAGGAACAAGTTTGTATAGGTATTTCAAAGATGCCCAGAATTGAGCTAAACTTGGTATGTCTCCAACTCCTAGAAGTAACTTCATGCCCCATCTCCCTTACTTCCATCTAGTAAGGATCACATAATTCCTAACAAAGTTTTGACACAGATTCCCAATTCGGGCATTCAGAACATATAGCACGTTGCTGTAAGCAAGTACATTCTCATTCAAAGTTGCAAGTTACTAAGTAGGAACAAGTTTGTAAAGGTATTTCAAAGATGCCCAGAACTGAGGTAAACGTTGTATGTCTCCAACTCCTAGAAATAACTTCATGCCCCATCACCCTTACTTCCAGCTAGTAAGGAACACATAATTCCTAACAAAGTTTTGACACAGATTCCCAATTCGGGCATTCAGAACATATAGCACGTTGCTGTAAGCAAGCACATTCTCATTCAAAGTTGCAAGTTACTATGTAGGAACAAGTTTGTATAGGTATTTCAAAGATGCCCAGAACTGAGCTAAACGTTGTATGTCTCCAACTCCTAGAAATAACTTCATGCCCCATCTCACTTACTTCCAGCTAGTAAGGATCACATAATTTCTAACAAAGTTTTGACACAGATTCCCAATTCTGGCATTAAGAACATATAGCACGTTTCTGTAAGCAAGCACATTCTCATTCAAAGTTGCAAGTTACTATGTAGGAACAAGTTTGTATAGGTATTTCAAAGATGCCCAGAACTGAGCTAAACTTGGTATGTCTCCAACTCCTAGAAATAACTTCATGCCCCATCTCCCTTACTTCCAGCTAGTAAGGATCACATAATTCCTAACAAAGTTTTGACACAGATTCCCAATTCGGGCATTCAGAACATATAGCACGTTGCTGTAAGCAAGCACATTCTCATTCAAAGTTTCAAGTTACAATGTAGGAACAAGTTTGTATAGGTATTTCAAAGATGTCCAGAACTGAGCTAAACTTGGTATGTGTCCAACTCCTAGAAACACCTTCATACCCCATCTCACTTACTTCCAGCTAGTAAAGATCACATAATTCCTAACAAAATTTGACATAGATTCCCAATTCGGGCATTCAGAACATATAGCACGTTGCTGTAAGCAAGCACATTCTCATTCAAAGTTGCAAGTTACTATGTAGGAACAAGTTTGTATAGGTATTTCAAAGATGCCCAGAACTGAGCTAAACTTGGTATGTGTCCAACTCCTCGAAATAACTTCTTGCCCCAACTCCCTTACTTCCAGCTACTAAGGATCACATAATTACTAACAAAGTTTTGACACAGATTCCCAATTCGGGCATTAAGAACATATAGCACGTTGCTGTAAGCAAGCACATTCTCATTCAAAGTTGCAATTTACTATGTAGGAACAAGTTTGTATAGGTATTTCAAAGATGCCAAGAACTGAGCTAAACTTGGTATGTGTCCAACCTCTAGAAATAACTTCATGCCCCAACTCCCTTACTTCCAGCTAGTAAGGATCACATAATTCCTAAAAAAGATTTGACACAGATTCCACATTCGGGCATTCAGAACATATAGCAAGTTGCTGTAAGCAAGCACATTCTCATTCAAAGTTGCAAGTTACTATGTAGGAACAAGTTTGTATAGGTATTTCAAAGATGCCCAGAACTGAGCTAAACGTTGTATGTCTCCAACTCCTAGAAATAACTTCATGCCCCATCTCCCTTACTTCCAGCTAGTAAGGATCACATAATTCCTAACAAAGTTTTGACACAGATTCCCAATTCGGGCATTCAGAACATATAGCACGTTGCTGTAAGCAAGCACATTCTCATTCAAAGTTGCAAGTTACTATGTAGGAACAAGTTTGTATAGTTATTTCAAAGATGCCCAGAACTGAACTAAACTTGGTATGTCTCCTACTTCTAGAAATAACTTCATGCCCCAACTCCCTTACTTCCAGCTAGTAAGGATCACATAATTCCTAACAAAGTTTTGACACAGATTCCCAATTCGGGCATTCAGAAGAAATAGCACGTTGCTGTAAGCAAGCACATTCTCATTCAAAGTTGCAAGTTACTATGTAGGAACAAGTTTGTATAGGTATTTCAAAGACGCCCAGAACTGAGCTAAACGTTGTATGTCTCCAATTCCTAGAAATAACTTCATGCCCCATCTCACTTACTTCCAGCTAGTAAGGATCACATAATTCCTAACAAAGTTTTGACACAGATTCCCAATTCGGGCATTCAGAACATATAGCACGTTGATGTAAGCAAGCACATTCTCATTCAAAGTTGCAAGTTAGTATGTAGGAACAAGTTTGTATAGGTATTTCAAAGATGCCCAGAACTGAGCTAAACTTGGTATGTCTCCAACTCCTCGAAATAACTTCATGCCCCATCTCCCTTACTTCCAGCTAGTAAGGATCACATAATTCCTAACAAAATTTTGACACAGATTCCCAATTCGGGCATTCAGAACATATAGCACGTTGCTGTAAGCAAGCACATTCTCATTCAAAGTTGCAAGTTACTATGTAGGAACAAGTTTGTATAGGTATTTCAAAGATGCCCAGAACTGAGCTAAACGTTGTATGTCTCCAACTCCTAGAAATAACTTCATGCCCCATCTCACTTACTTCCAGCTAGTAAGGATCACATAATTCCTAACCAAGTTTTGACACAGATTCCCAAATCGGGAATTCAGAATATTTAGCACGTTGCTGTAAGCAAGCACATTCTGATTCAAAGTTGCCAGTTACTATGTAGGAACAAGTTTGTATAGGTATTTCAAAGATGCCCAGAACTGAGCTAAACTTGGTATGTCTCCAACTCCTAGAAATAACTTCATGCCCCAACTCCCTTACTTCCAGCTAGTAAGGATCACATAATTCCTAACAAAGTTTTGACACAGATTCCCAATTCGGGCATTCAGAACATATAGCACGTTGCTGTAAGCAAGCACATTCTCATTCAAAGTTGCAAGTTACTATGTAGGAACAAGTTTGTATAGGTATTTCAAAGATGCCCAGAACTGAGCTAAACTTGGTATGTGTCCAACCTCTAGAAATAAATTCATGGCCCAACTCCCTTACTTCCAGCTACTAAGGATCACATAATTCCTAACAAAGTTTTGACACAGATTCCCAATTCGGGCATTCAGAACATATAGCACGTTGCTGTAAGCAAGCACATTCTCATTCAAAGTTGCAAGTACTATGTAGGAACAAGTTTGTATAGGTATTTCAAAGATGCCCAGAACTGAGCTAAACTTGGTATGTCTCCAACTCCTAGAAATAACTTCATGCCCCATCTCACTTACTTCCAGCTAGTAAGGATCACATAATTCCTAACAAAGTTTTGACACAGATTCCCAATTCGGGCATTCAGAACATATAGCACGTTACTGTAAGCAAGCACATTCTCATTCAAAGTTGCAAGTTACTATGTAGGAACAAGTTTGTATAGGTATTTCAAAGATGTCCAGAACTGAGCTAAACTTTTTATGTGTCCAACTCCTAGAAATACATTCATACCCCATCTCACTTACTTCCAGCTAGTAAGGATCACATAATTCCTAACAAAATTTGACATAGATTCCCGATTCGGGCATTCAGAACATATAGCACGTTGCTGTAAGCAACCACATTCTCATTCAAAGATGCAGGTTACTATGTAGGAACAAGTTTGTATAGGTATTTCAAAGATGCCCAGAACTGAGCTAAACTTGGTATGTGTCCAACTCCTAGAAATACCTTCATGTCCCAACTCCCTTACTTCCAGCTAGTAAGGATCACATAATTCCTAACATATTTTGACACAGATTCCCAATTCGGGCATTCACAATTATAGCACGTTGCTGTAAGCAAGCACATTCTCATTCAAAGTTGCAAGTTACTATGTAGGAACAAGTTTGTATAGGTATTTCAAAGATGCCCAGAACTGAGCTAAACGTTGTATGTCTCCAACTCCTAGAAATAACTTCATGCCCCATCTCCCTTACTTCCAGCTAGTAAGGATCACATAATTCCTAACAAAGTTTTGACACAGATTCCCAATTCGGGCATTCAGAACATGTAGCACGTTGCTGTAAGCAAGCAAATTCAATTCAAAGTTGCAAGTTACTATGTAGGAACAAGTTTGTATAGGTATTTCAAAGATGCCCAGAACTGAGCTAAACTTGGTATGTCTCCAACTCCTAGAAATAACTTCATGCCCCATCTCACTTACTTCCAGCTAGTAAGGATCACATAATTCCTAACAAAGTTTTGACACAGATTCCCAATTCGGTCATTCAGAACATATAGCACGTTGCTGTAAGCAAGCACATTCAATTCAAAGTTGCAAGTTACTATGTAGGAACAAGTTTGTATAGGTATTTCAAAGATGCCCAGAATTGAGCTAAACTTGGTATGTCTCCAACTCCTAGTAATAACTTCATGCCCCATCTCCCTTACTTCCAGCTAGTAAGGATCACATAATTTCTAACAAAGTTTTGACACAGATTTCCAATTCGGGCATTCAGAACATATAGCACGTTGCTGTAAGCAAGTACATTCTAATTCAAAGTTGCAAGTTACTAAGTAGGAACAAGTTTGTAAAGGTATTTCAAAGATGCCCAGAACTGAGCTAAACGTTGTATGTCTCCAACTCCTAGAAATAACTTCATGCCCCATCACACTTACTTCCAGCTAGTAAGGATCACATAATTCCTAACAAAGTTTTGACACAGATTCCCAATTCGGGCATTCAGAACATACAGCACGTTGCTGTAAGCAAGCACATTCTCATTCAAAGTTGCAAGTTACTATGTAGGAACAAGTTTGTATAGGTATTTCAAAGATGCCCAGAACTGAGCTAAACGTTGTATGTCTCCAACTCCTAGAAATAACTTCATGCCCCATCTCCCTTACTTCCAGCTAGTAAGGATCACATAATTCCTAACAAAGTTTTGACACAGATTCCCAATTCGGGCATTCAGAACATGTAGCACGTTGCTGTAAGCAAGCAAATTCAATTCAAAGTTGCAAGTTACTATGTAGGAACAAGTTTGTATAGGTATTTCAAAGATGCCCAGAACTGAGCTAAACTTGGTATGTCTCCAACTCCTAGAAATAACTTCATGCCCCATCTCACTTACTTCCAGCTAGTAAGGATCACATAATTCCTAACAAAGTTTTGACACAGATTCCCAATTCGGTCATTCAGAACATATAGCACGTTGCTGTAAGCAAGCACATTCAATTCAAAGTTGCAAGTTACTATGTAGGAACAAGTTTGTATAGGTATTTCAAAGATGCCCAGAATTGAGCTAAACTTGGTATGTCTCCAACTCCTAGTAATAACTTCATGCCCCATCTCCCTTACTTCCAGCTAGTAAGGATCACATAATTTCTAACAAAGTTTTGACACAGATTCCCAATTCGGGCATTCAGAACATATAGCACGTTGCTGTAAGCAAGTACATTCTAATTCAAAGTTGCAAGTTACTAAGTAGGAACAAGTTTGTAAAGGTATTTCAAAGATGCCCAGAACTGAGCTAAACGTTGTATGTCTCCAACTCCTAGAAATAACTTCATGCCCCATCACACTTACTTCCAGCTAGTAAGGATCACATAATTCCTAACAAAGTTTTGACACAGATTCCCAATTCGGGCATTCAGAACATACAGCACGTTGCTGTAAGCAAGCACATTCTCATTCAAAGTTGCAAGTTACTATGTAGGAACAAGTTTGTATAGGTATTTCAAAGATGCCCAGAACTGAGCTAAACGTTGTATGTCTCCAACTCCTCGAAATAACTTCATGCCCCATCTCCCTTACTTCCAGCTAGTAAGGATCACATAATTCCTAACAAAGTTTTGACACAGATTCCCAATTCGGGCATTCAGAACATATAGCACGTTGCTGTAAGCAAGCACATTCTCATTCAAAGTTGCAAGTTACTATGTAGGAACAAGTTTGTATAGGTATTTCAAAGATGCCCAGAACTGAGCTAAACGTTGTATGTCTCCAACTCCTAGAAATAACTTCAAGCCCCATCTCACTTACTTCCAGCTAGTAAGGATCACATAATTCCTAACCAAGTTTTAACACAGATTCCCAATTTGGGCATTCAGAATATATAGCACGTTGCTGTAAGCAAGCACATTCTGATTCAAAGTTGCAAGTTACTATGTAGGAACAAGTTTGTATAGGTATTTCAAAGATGACCAGAACTGAGCTAAACTTGGTATGTCTCCAACTCCTAGAAATAACTTCATGCCCCAACTCCCTTTCTTCCAGCTAGTAAGGATCACATAATTCCTAACAAAGTTTTGACACAATTTCCCAATTGGTGCATTCAGAACATATAGCACGTTGCTGTAAGCAAGCACATTCTCATTCAAAGTTGCAAGATACTATGTAGGAACAAGTTTGTATAGGTATTTCAAAGATGCCCAGAACTGAGCTAAACTTGGTATGTGTCCAACCTCTAGAAATAACTTCATGCCCCAACTCCCTTACTTCCAGCTACTAAGGATCACATAATTCCTAACAAAGTTTTGACACAGATTCCCAATTCGGGCATTCAGAACATATAGCACGTTGCTGTAAGCAAGCACATTCTCATTCAAAGTTGCAAGTACTATGTAGGAACAAGTTTGTATAGGTATTTCAAAGATGCCCAGAACTGAGCTAAACTTGGTATGTCTCCAACTCCTAGAAATAACTTCATGCCCCATCTCACTTACTTCCAGCTAGTAAGGATCACATAATTCCTAACAAAGTTTTGACACAGATTCCCAATTCGGGCATTCAGAACATATAGCACGTTGCTGTAAGCAAGCACATTCTCATTCAAAGTTGCAAGTTACTATGTAGGAACAAGTTTGTATAGGTATTTCAAAGAGGTCCAGAACTGAGCTAAACTTGGTATGTGTCCAACTCCTAGAAATACCTTCATACCCCATCTCACTTACTTCCAGCTAGTAAGGATCACATAATTCCTAACAAAATTTGACATAGATTCCCGATTCGGGCATTCAGAACATATAGCACGTTGCTGTAATCAATCACATTCTCATTCAAAGTTGCAAGTTACTATGTAGGAACAAGTTTGTATAGGTATTTCAAAGATGCCCAGAACTGAGCTAACCGATGTATGTCTCCAACTCCTAGAAATAACTTCATGCCCCATCTCCCTTACTTCCAGCTAGTAAGGATCACATAATTCCTAACAAAGTTTTGACACAGATTCCCAATTCGGGCATTCAGAACATGTAGCACGTTGCTGTAAGCAAGCAAATTCAATTCAAAGTTGCAAGTTACTATGTAGGAACAAGTTTGCATAGGTATTTCAAAGATGCCCAGAACTGAGCTAAACTTGGTGTGTCTCCAACTCCTAGAAATAACTTCATGCCCCATCTCCCTTACTTCCAGCTAATAAGGATCACATAATTCCTAACAAAGTTTTGACACAGATTCCCAATTCGGGCATTCAGAACATATAGCACGTTGCTGTAAGCAAGCACATTCTCATTCAAAGTTGCAAGTTACTATGTAAGAACAAGTTTGTATAGGTATTTCAAAGATGCCCAGAACTGTGCTAAACTTGGCATGTGTCCAACTCCTAGAAATACCTTCATGCCCCAACTCCCTTACTTCCAGCTAGTAAGGATCACATAATTCCTAACAAATTTTGACACAGATTCCCAATTCGGGCATTCAGAACATATAGCACGTTGATGTAAGCAAGCACATTCTCATTCAAAGTTGCAAGTTACTATGGAGGAACAAGTTTGTATAGGTATTTCAAAGGTGCCCAGAACTGAGCTAAACTTGGTATGTCTCCAACTCCTAGAAATAACTTCATGCCCCATCTCCCTTACTTCCAGCTAGTAAGGATCACATAATTCCTAAAAGTGTTTTGACACAGATTCCCAATTCGGGCATTCAGAACATATAGCACGTTGCTGTAAGCAAGCACATTCTCATTCAAAGTTGCAAGTTACTATGTAGGAACAAGTTTGTATAGGACTTTCAAAGATGCCCAGAACTGAGCTATACGTTGTATGTCTCCAACTCCTAGAAATAACTTCATGCCACTACTCACTTACTTCCAGCTAGTAAGAATCACATAATTCCTAACAAAGTTTTGACACAGATTCCCAATTCGGGCATTCAGAACATATAGCACGTTGCTGTAAGCAAGCACATTCTCATTAAATGTTGCAAGATACTATGTAGGAACAAGTGTGAATAGGACTTTCAAAGATGCCCAGAACTGAGCTAAACGTTGTATGTCTCCAACTCCTAGAATTAACATCATGCCCCATCTCCCTTACTTCCAGCTAGTAAGGATCACATAATTCCTAACAAAGTATTGACACAGATTCCCAATTCGGGCATTCAGAACATATAGCACGTTGCTGTCAGCAAGCACATTCTCATTCAAAGTTGCAAGTTACTATGTAGGAACAAGTTTGTATAGGTATTTCAAAGATGCCCAGAACTGAGCTAAACGTGGTATGTCTCCAACTCCTAGAAATAACTTCATGCCCCATCTCACTTACTTCCAGCTAGTAAGGATCACATAATTCCTAACAAAGTTTTGACACAGATTCCCAATTCGGGCATTCAGAACATATAGCACGTTGCTGTAAGCAAGCACATTCTCATTCAAAGTTGCAAGTTACTATGTAGGAACAAGTTTGTATAGGTATTTCAAAGATGCCCAGAACTGAGCTAAACGTTGTATGTCTCCAACTCCTAGAATAACTTCATGCCCCATCTCCCTTACTTCCAGCTAGTAAGCATCACATAATTCCTAACAAAGTTTTGACACAGATTCCCAATTCGGGCATTCAGAACATATAGCACGTTGCTGTCAGCAAGCACATTCTCATTCAAAGTTGCAAGTTACTATGTAGGAACAAGTTTGTATAGGTGTTTTAAAGATGCCCAGAACTGAGTTAAACGTTGTATGTCTGCAACTCCTAGAAATAACTTCATGCCCCATCTCCCTTACTTCCATCTAGTAAGGATCACATAATTCCTAACAAAGTTTTGACACAGATTCCCAATTCGGGCATTCAGAACATATAGCACGTTGCTGTAAGCAAGCACATTCTCATTCAAAGTTGCAAATTACTATGTAGGAACAAGTTTGTATAGATATTTCAAAGATGCCCAGAACTGAGCTAAATTTGGTATGTCTCCAACTCCTAGAAATAACTTCATGCCCCATCTCCCTTACTTCCAGCTAGTAAGGATCACATAACTCCTAAAAGTGTTTTGACACAGATTCCCAATTCGGGCATTCAGAACATATAGCACGTTGCTGTCAGCAAGCACATTCTCATTCAAAGTTGCAAGTTACTATGTAGGAACAAGTTTGTATAGGTATTTCAAAGATGCCCCGAACTGCGCTAAACGTTGTATGTCTCCAACTCCTAGAAATAACATCATGCTCCATCTCCCTTACTTCCAGCTAGTAAGGATCACATAATTCCTAACAATGTTTTGACACAGATTCCCAATTCGGGCATTCAGATCATATAGCACGTTGCTGTCAGCAAGCACATTCTCATTCAAAGTTGCAAGTTACTATGTAGGAACAAGTTTGTATAGGACTTTCAAAGATGCCCAGAACTGAGCTAAACTTGGTATGTGTCCAACCTCTAGAAATAACTTCAAGCCCCAACTCCATTACTTCCAGCTAGTAAGGATCACATAATTCCTAACAATGATTTGACACAGATTCCCAATTCGGGCATTCAGAACATATAGCAAGTTGCTGTAAGCAAGCACATTCTCATTCAAAGTTGAAAGTTACTATGTAGGAACAAGTTTGTATAGGTATTTCAAAGATGCCCAGAACTGAGCTAAACGATGTATGTCTCCAACTCTTAGAAATAACTTCATGCCCCATCTCACTTACTTCCAGCTAGTAAGGATCACATAATTCTTAACAAAGTTTTGACACAGATTCCCAATTCGGGCATTCAGAACATATAGCACGTTGCTGTAAGCAAGCACATTCTCATTCAAAGTTTCAAGTTACTATGTAGGAACAAGTTTGTATAGGTATTTCAAAGATGCCCAGAACTGAGCTAAACGTTGTATGTCTCCAACTCCTAGAAATAACATCATGCCCCATCTCCCTTACTTCCAGCTAGTAAGCATCACATAATTCCTAACAAAGTTTTGACACAGATTCCCAATTCGGGCATTCAGAACATATAGCACGTTGCTGTCAGCAAGCACATTCTCATTCAAAGTTGCAAGTTACTATGTAGGAACAAGTTTGTATAGGTATTTTAAAGATGCCCAGAACTGAGTTAAACGTTGTATGTCTGCAACTCCTAGAAATAACTTCATGCC
Source organism: Diceros bicornis minor (assembly GCF_020826845.1). Classification (NCBI taxonomy): domain Eukaryota; kingdom Metazoa; phylum Chordata; class Mammalia; order Perissodactyla; family Rhinocerotidae; genus Diceros; species Diceros bicornis. The sequence goes on along the minus strand of NW_026691081.1, from coordinate 534,501 downwards.
CCATCTCCCTTACTTCCGGCTAGTAAGGATCACATAATTCCTAACAAAGTTTTGACACAGATTCCCAATTCGGGCATTCAGAACATATAGCACGTTGCTGTAAGCAAGCACATTCTCATTCAAAGATGCAAGTTACGATGTAGGAACAAGTTTGTATAGGATTTTCAAAGATGCCCAGAACTGAGCTGAAGTTTGTATGTCTCCAACTCCTAGAAATAACTTCATGCCCAATCTCCCTTACTTCCAGCTAGTGAGGATCACATAATTCCTAACAAAGTTTTGACACACATTCCCAATTCGGGCATTCAGAACATATAGCACGATGCTGTAAGCAAGCACATTCTCGTTCTAAGAAGCAAGTTACTATGTAGGAACAAGTTTGTATAGGTATTTCAAAGATGCCCAGAACTGAGCTAAACCTTGTATGTCTGCAACTCCTAGAAATAACTTCATGCCCCATCTCCATTACTTCCAGCTTGTAAGGATCACATAATTCCTAACAAAGTTTTGACACAGATTCCCAATTCGGGCATTCAGAACATATAGCACGTTGGTGTAAGCAAGCACATTCTCATTCAAAGTTGCAAGTTACTATGTAGGAACACGTTTGTATAGGTATTTCAAAGATGCCCAGAACTGAGCTAAACTTGGTATGTCTCCAACTCCTAGAAATAACTTCATGCCCCATCTCCCTTACTTCCAGCTAGTAAGGATCACATAATTCCTAACAAAGTTTTGACACAGATTCCCAATTCGGGCATTCAGAACATATAGCACGTTGCTGTAAGCAAACACATTCTCATTCAAAGTTGCAAGTTACTATGTAGGAACACGTTTGTATAGGTATTTCAAAGATGCCCAGAACTGAGCTAAACTTGGTATGTCTCCAACTCCTAGAAATAACTTCATGCCCCATCTCCCTTACTTCCAGCTAGTAAGGATCACATATTTCCTAACAAAGTTTTGACACAGATTCCCAATTCGGGCATTCAGAACATATAGCACGTTGCTGTAAGCAAGCACATTCTCATTCAAAGTTGCAAGTTACTATGTAGGAACAAGTTTGTATAGGTATTTCAAAGATGCCCAGAACTGAGCTAAACTTGGTATGTGTCCAACTTCTAGAAATAACTTCATGCCCCAACTCCCTTACTTTCAGCTAGTAAGGATCACATAATTCCTAACAAAGTTTTGACACAGATTCCCAATTCGGGCATTCAGAACATATAGCACGTTGCTGTAAGCAAGCACATTCTCATTCAAAGTTGCAAGTTACTATGTAGGAACAAGTTTGTATAGGTATTTCAAAGGTGCCCAGAACTGAGCTAAACTTGGTATGTGTCCAACTCCTAGAAACACCTTCATACCCCATCTCACTTACTTCCAGCTAGTAAGGATCACATAATTCCTAACAAAATTTGACATAGATTCCCGATTCGGGCATTCAGAACATATAGCACGTTGCTGTAATCAATCACATTCTCATTCAAAGTTGCAAGTTACTATGTAGGAACAAGTTTGTATAGGTATTTCAAAGATGCCCAGAACTGAGCTAACCGATGTATGTCTCCAACTCCTAGAAATAACTTCATGCCCCATCTCCCTTACTTCCAGCTAGTAAGGATCACATAATTCCTAACAAAGTTTTGACACAGATTCCCAATTCGGGCATTCAGAACATGTAGCACGTTGCTGTAAGCAAGCAAATTCAATTCAAAGTTGCAAGTTACTATGTAGGAACAAGTTTGTATAGGTATTTCAAAGATGCCCAGAACTGAGCTAAACTTGGTGTGTCTCCAACTCCTAGAAATAACTTCATGCCCCATCTCCCTTACTTCCAGCTAATAAGGATCACATAATTCCTAACAAAGTTTTGACACAGATTCCCAATTCGGGCATTCAGAACATATAGCACGTTGCTGTAAGCAAGCACATTCTCATTCAAAGTTGCAAGTTACTATGTAAGAACAAGTTTGTATAGGTATTTCAAAGATACCCAGAACTGTGCTAAACTTGGCATGTGTCCAACTCCTAGAAATACCTTCATGCCCCAACTCCCTTACTTCCAGCTAGTAAGGATCACATAATTCCTAACAAATTTTGACACAGATTCCCAATTCGGGCATTCAGAACATATAGCACGTTGATGTAAGCAAGCACATTCTCATTCAAAGTTGCAAGTTACTATGGAGGAACAAGTTTGTATAGGTATTTCAAAGGTGCCCAGAACTGAGCTAAACTTGGTATGTCTCCAACTCCTAGAAATAACTTCATGCCCCATCTCCCTTACTTCCAGCTAGTAAGGATCACATAATTCCTAAAAGTGTTTTGACACAGATTCCCAATTCGGGCATTCAGAACATATAGCACGTTGCTGTAAGCAAGCACATTCTCATTCAAAGTTGCAAGTTACTATGTAGGAACAAGTTTGTATAGGACTTTCAAAGATGCCCAGAACTGAGCTATACGTTGTATGTCTCCAACTCCTAGAAATAACTTCATGCCACTACTCACTTACTTCCAGCTAGTAAGAATCACATAATTCCTAACAAAGTTTTGACACAGATTCCCAATTCGGGCATTCAGAACATATAGCACGTTGCTGTAAGCAAGCACATTCTCATTAAATGTTGCAAGATACTATGTAGGAACAAGTGTGAATAGGACTTTCAAAGATGCCCAGAACTGAGCTAAACGTTGTATGTCTCCAACTCCTAGAATTAACATCATGCCCCATCTCCCTTACTTCCAGCTAGTAAGGATCACATAATTCCTAACAAAGTATTGACACAGATTCCCAATTCGGGCATTCAGAACATATAGCACGTTGCTGTCAGCAAGCACATTCTCATTCAAAGTTGCAAGTTACTATGTAGGAACAAGTTTGTATAGGTATTTCAAAGATGCCCAGAACTGAGCTAAACGTGGTATGTCTCCAACTCCTAGAAATAACTTCATGCCCCATCTCACTTACTTCCAGCTAGTAAGGATCACATAATTCCTAACAAAGTTTTGACACAGATTCCCAATTCGGGCATTCAGAACATATAGCACGTTGCTGTAAGCAAGCACATTCTCATTCAAAGTTGCAAGTTACTATGTAGGAACAAGTTTGTATAGGTATTTCAAAGATGCCCAGAACTGAGCTAAACGTTGTATGTCTCCAACTCCTAGAATAACTTCATGCCCCATCTCCCTTACTTCCAGCTAGTAAGCATCACATAATTCCTAACAAAGTTTTGACACAGATTCCCAATTCGGGCATTCAGAACATATAGCACGTTGCTGTCAGCAAGCACATTCTCATTCAAAGTTGCAAGTTACTATGTAGGAACAAGTTTGTATAGGTGTTTTAAAGATGCCCAGAACTGAGTTAAACGTTGTATGTCTGCAACTCCTAGAAATAACTTCATGCCCCATCTCCCTTACTTCCATATAGTAAGGATCACATAATTCCTAACAAAGTTTTGACACAGATTCCCAATTCGGGCATTCAGAACATATAGCACGTTGCTGTAAGCAAGCACATTCTCATTCAAAGTTGCAAATTACTATGTAGGAACAAGTTTGTATAGATATTTCAAAGATGCCCAGAACTGAGCTAAATTTGGTATGTCTCCAACTCCTAGAAATATCTTCATGCCCCATCTCCCTTACTTCCAGCTAGTAAGGATCACATAACTCCTAAAAGTGTTTTGACACAGATTCCCAATTCGGGCATTCAGAACATATAGCACGTTGCTGTCAGCAAGCACATTCTCATTCAAAGTTGCAAGTTACTATGTAGGAACAAGTTTGTATAGGACTTTCAAAGATGCCCAGAACTGAGCTAAACTTGGTATGTGTCCAACCTCTAGAAATAACTTCAAGCCCCAACTCCATTACTTCCAGCTAGTAAGGATCACATAATTCCTAACAATGATTTGACACAGATTCCCAATTCGGGCATTCAGAACATATAGCAAGTTGCTGTAAGCAAGCACATTCTCATTCAAAGTTGAAAGTTACTATGTAGGAACAAGTTTGTATAGGTATTTCAAAGATGCCCAGAACTGAGCTAAACGATGTATGTCTCCAACTCCTAGAAATAACTTCATGCCCCATCTCACTTACTTCCAGCTAGTAAGGATCACATAATTCTTAACAAAGTTTTGACACAGATTCCCAATTCGGGCATTCAGAACATATAGCACGTTGCTGTAAGCAAGCACATTCTCATTCAAAGTTTCAAGTTACTATGTAGGAACAAGTTTGTATAGGTATTTCAAAGATGCCCAGAACTGAGCTAAACGTTGTATGTCTCCAACTCCTAGAAATAACATCATGCCCCATCTCCCTTACTTCCAGCTAGTAAGCATCACATAATTCCTAACAAAGTTTTGACACAGATTCCCAATTCGGGCATTCAGAACATATAGCACGTTGCTGTCAGCAAGCACATTCTCATTCAAAGTTGCAAGTTACTATGTAGGAACAAGTTTGTATAGGTATTTTAAAGATGCCCAGAACTGAGTTAAACGTTGTATGTCTGCAACTCCTAGAAATAACTTCATGCCCCATCTCCCTTACTTCCGGCTAGTAAGGATCACATAATTCCTAACAAAGTTTTGACACAGATTCCCAATTCGGGCATTCAGAACATATAGCACGTTGCTGTAAGCAAGCACATTCTCATTCAAAGATGCAAGTTACGATGTAGGAACAAGTTTGTATAGGATTTTCAAAGATGCCCAGAACTGAGCTGAAGTTTGTATGTCTCCAACTCCTAGAAATAACTTCATGCCCAATCTCCCTTACTTCCAGCTAGTGAGGATCACATAATTCCTAACAAAGTTTTGACACACATTCCCAATTCGGGCATTCAGAACATATAGCACGATGCTGTAAGCAAGCACATTCTCGTTCTAAGAAGCAAGTTACTATGTAGGAACAAGTTTGTATAGGTATTTCAAAGATGCCCAGAACTGAGCTAAACCTTGTATGTCTGCAACTCCTAGAAATAACTTCATGCCCCATCTCCATTACTTCCAGCTTGTAAGGATCACATAATTCCTAACAAAGTTTTGACACAGATTCCCAATTCGGGCATTCAGAACATATAGCACGTTGGTGTAAGCAAGCACATTCTCATTCAAAGTTGCAAGTTACTATGTAGGAACACGTTTGTATAGGTATTTCAAAGATGCCCAGAACTGAGCTAAACTTGGTATGTCTCCAACTCCTAGAAATAACTTCATGCCCCATCTCCCTTACTTCCAGCTAGTAAGGATCACATAATTCCTAACAAAGTTTTGACACAGATTCCCAATTCGGGCATTCAGAACATATAGCACGTTGCTGTAAGCAAGCACATTCTCATTCAAAGTTGCAAGTTACTATGTAGGAACACGTTTGTATAGGTATTTCAAAGATGCCCAGAACTGAGCTAAACTTGGTATGTCTCCAACTCCTAGAAATAACTTCATGCCCCATCTCCCTTACTTCCAGCTAGTAAGGATCACATATTTCCTAACAAAGTTTTGACACAGATTCCCAATTCGGGCATTCAGAACATATAGCACGTTGCTGTAAGCAAGCACATTCTCATTCAAAGTTGCAAGTTACTATGTAGGAACAAGTTTGTATAGGTATTTCAAAGATGCCCAGAACTGAGCTAAACTTGGTATGTGTCCAACTTCTAGAAATAACTTCATGCCCCAACTCCCTTACTTTCAGCTAGTAAGGATCACATAATTCCTAACAAAGTTTTGACACAGATTCCCAATTCGGGCATTCAGAACATATAGCACGTTGCTGTAAGCAAGCACATTCTCATTCAAAGTTGCAAGTTACTATGTAGGAACAAGTTTGTATAGGTATTTCAAAGGTGCCCAGAACTGAGCTAAACTTGGTATGTGTCCAACTCCTAGAAACACCTTCATACCCCATCTCACTTACTTCCAGCTAGTAAGGATCACATAATTCCTAACAAAATTTGACATAGATTCCCAATTCGGGCATTCAGAACATATAGCACGTTGCTGTAAGCAATCACATTCTCATTCAAAGTTGCAAGTTACTATGTAGGAACAAGTTTGTATAGGTATTTCAAAGATTCCCAAAACTGAGCTAAACTTGGTATCTGTCCAACTCCTAGAAATAACTTCATGCCCCATCTCCCTTACTTCCAGCTAGTAAGGATCACATAATTCCTAACAAAGTTTTGACACAGATTCCCAATTCGGGCATTCAGAACATGTAGCACGTTGCTGTAAGCAAGCACATTCTCATTCAAAGTTGCAAGTTACTATGTAGGAACAAGTTTGTATAGGTATTTCAAAGATGCCCAGAACTGAGCTAAACGTTGTATGTCTCCAACTCCTAGAAATAACTTCATGCCCCATCTCACTTACTTCCAGCAAGTAAGGATCACATAATTTCTGACAACGTTTTGACACAGATTCCCAATTCGGGCATTCAGAACATATAGCAAGTTGCTGTAAGCAAGCACATTCTCATTCAAAGTTGCAAGTTACTATGTAGGAACAAGTTTGTATAGGTATTTCAAAGACGCCCAGAACTGAGCTAAACGTTGTATGTCTCCAACTCCTAGAAATAACTTCATGCCCCATCTCCCTTACTTCCAGCTAGTAAGGATCACATAATTCCTAACAAAGTTTTGACACAGATTCCCAATTCGGGCATTCAGAACATATAGCACGTTGCTGTAAGCAAGCACATTCTGATTCAAAGTTGCAAGTTACTATGTAGGAACAAGTTTGTATAGGAATTTCAAAGATGCCCAGAACTGAGCTAAACGTTGTATGTCTCCAACTCCTAGAAATAACTTCATGCCCAATCTCCCTTACTTCCAGCTAGTAAGGATCACATAATTCCTCACAAAGTTTTGACACAGATTCCCAATTCGGGCATTCAGAACATATAGCACGTTGCTGTAAGCAAGCACATTCTCATTCAAAGTTGCAAGTTACTATGTAGGAACAAGTTTGTATAGGTATTTCAAAGATGCCCAGAACTGAGCTAAACGTTGTATGTCTCCAACTCCTAGAAATAACTTCATGCCCCATCTCCCTTACTTCCAGCTCGTAAGGATCACATAATTCCTAACAAAGTTTTGACACAGATTCCCAATTCGGGCATTCAGAACATATAGCACGTTGCTGTAAGCAAGCACATTCTCATTCAAAGTTGCAAGTTACTATGTAGGAACAAGTTTGTATAGGTATTTCAAAGATGCCCAGAACTGAGCTAAACTTGGTATGTGTCCAACTCCTAGAAATAACTTCATGCCCCATCTCACTTACTTCCAGCTAGTAAGGATCACATAATTCCTAACCAAGTTTTGACACAGATTCCCAATTCGGGCATTCAGAATATATAGCACGTTGCTGTAAGCAAGCACATTCTGATTCAAAGTTGCAAGTTACTATGTAGGAACAAGTTTGTATAGGTATTTCAAAGATGCCCAGAACTGAGCTAAACTTGGTATGTCTCCAACTCCTAGAAATAACTTCATGCCCCAACTCCCTTACTTCCAGCTAGTAAGGATCACATAATTCCTCACAAAGTTTTGACACAGATTCCCAATTCGGGCATTCAGAACATATAGCACGTTGCTGTAAGCAAGCACATTCTCATTCAAAGTTGCAAGTTACAATGTAGGAACAAGTTTGTATAGGTATTTCAAAGATGCCCAGAACTGAGCTAAACTTGGTATGTGTCCAACCTCTAGAAATAACTTCATGCCCCAACTCCCTTACTTCCAGCTAGTAAGGATCACATAATTCCTAACAAAGTTTTGACACAGATTCCCAATTCGGGCATTCAGAACATATAGCACGTTGCTGTAAGCAAGCACATTCTCATTCAATGTTGCAAGTACTATGTAGGAACAAGTTTGTATAGGTATTTCAAAGATGCCCAGAACTGAGCTAATCTTGGTATGCCTCCAACTCCTAGAAATAACTTCATGTCCCATCTCCCTTACTTCCAGCTAGTAAGGATCACATAATTCCTAACAAAGTTTTGACACAGATTCCCAATTCGGGCATTCAGAACATATAGCACGTTGCTGTAAGCAAGCACATTCTCATTCAAAGTTGCAAGTTACTATGTAGGAACAAGTTTGTATAGGTATTTCAAAGATGTCCAGAACTGAGCTAAACTTTGTATGTGTCCAACTCCTAGAAATACCTTCATACCCCATCTCACTTACTTCCAGCTACTAAGGATCACATAATTGCTAACAAAATTTGACATAGATTCCCAATTCGGGCATTCAGAACATATAGCACGTTGCTGTAAGCAAGCACATTCTCATTCAAAGTTGCAAGTTACTATGTAGGAACAAGTTTGTATAGGTATTTCAAAGATGCCCAGAACTGAACTAAACTTGGTATGTGTCCAACTCCTAGAAATAACTTCATGCCCCAACTCCCTTACACCAAGCTAGTAAGGATCACATAATTCCTAACAAAGTTTTGACACAGATTCCCAATTCGGGCATTCAGAACATGTAGCACGTTGCTGTAAGCAAGCAAATTCAATTCAAAGTTGCAAGTTACTATGTAGGAACAAGTTTGTATAGGTATTTCAAAGATGCCCAGAACTGAGCTAAATGTTGTATGTCTCCAACTCCTGGAAATAACTTCATGCCCAATCTCCCTTACTTCTAGCTAGTAAGGATCACATAATTCCTAACAAAGTTTTGACACAGATTCCCAATTCGGGCATTCAGAACATATAGCACGTTGCTGTAAGCAAGCACATTCTCATTCAAAGTTGCAAGTTACTATGTAGGAACAAGTTTGTATAGGTATTTCAAAGATGCCCAGAACTGAGCTACACTTGGTATGTGTCCAACTCCTCGAAATAACTTCATGCCCCAACTCCCTTACTTCCAGCTAGTAAGGATCACATAATTCCTAACAAAGTTTTGACACAGATTCCCAATTCGGGCATTCAGAACATATAGCACGTTGCTGTAAGCAAGCACATTCTCATTCAAAGTTGCAAGTTACTATAAAGGAACAAGTTTGTATAGGTATTTCAAAGATGCCCAGAACTGAGCTAAACTTGGTATGTGTCCAACCTCTAGAAATAACTTCATGCCCCAACTCCCTTACTTACAGCTAGTAAGGATCACATAATTCCTAACAAAGATTTGACACAAATTCCCCATTCGGGCATTCAGAACATATAGCACGTTGCTGTAAGCAAGCACATTCTCATTCAAAGTTGCAAGTCACTATGTAGGAACAAGTTTGTATAGGTATTTCAAAGATGCCCAGAACTGAGCTAAACTTGGTGTGTCTCCAACTCCTAGAAATAACTTCATGCCCCATCTCCCTTACTTCCAGCTAATAAGTATCACATAATTCCTAACAAAGTTTTGACACAGATTCCCAATTCGGGCATTCAGAACATATAGGACGTTGCTGTAAGCAAGCACATTCTCATTCAAAGTTGCAAGTTACTATGTAAGAACAAGTTTGTATAGGTATTTCAAAGATGCCCAGAACTGTGCTAAATTTGGTATGTGTCCAACTCCTAGAAATACCTTCATGCCCCAACTCCCTTACTTCCATCTAGTAAGGATCACATAATTCCTAACAAATTTTGACACAGATTCCCAATTCGGGCATTCAGAACATATAGCACGTTGCTGTAAGCAAGCACATTCTCATTCAAAGTTGCAAGTTACTATGTAGGAACAAGTTTGTATAGGTATTTCAAAGATGCCCAGAATTGAGCTAACCGATGTATGTCTCCAACTCCTAGAAATAACTTCATGCCCCATCTCCCTTACTTCCAGCTAGTAAGGATCACATAATTCCTAACAAAGTTTTGACACAGATTCCCAATTCGGGCATTCAGAACATATAGCACGTTGCTGTAAGCAAGCACATTCTGATTCAAAGTTGCAAGTTACTATGTAGGAACAAGTTTGTATAGGTATTTCAAAGATGCCCAGAACTGAGCTAAACGTTGTATGTCTCCAACTCCTAGAAATAACTTCATGCCCCATCTCCCTTACTTCCAGCTAGTAAGGATCACATAATTCCTAACAAAGTTTTGACACAGATTCCCAATTCGGGCATTCAGAACATATAGCACGTTGCTGTAAGCAAGCACATTCTCATTCAAAGTTGCAAGTTTCTATGTAGGAACAAGTTTGTATAGGTATTTCGAAGATGCCCAGAACTGAGCTAAACTTGGTATGTGTCCAAATCCTAGAAATAATTTCATACCCCATCTCCCTTACTTCCAGCTAGTAAGGATCACATAATTCCTTACAAATTTTGACACAGATTCCCAATTCAGGCATTCAGAACATGTAGCACGTTGCTGTAAGCAAGCACATTCTCATACAAAGTTGCAAGTTACTATGTAGGAACAAGTTTGTAAAGGTATTTCAAAGATGCCCAGAACTGAGCTAAACGTTGTATGTCTCCAACTCCTAGAAATAACTTCATGTCTCATCACATTTACTTCCAGCTAGTAAGGATCACATAATTCCTAACAAAGTTTTGACAGAGATTCCCAATTCGGGCATTCAGAACATATAGCACGTTGCTGTAAGCAAGCACATTCTGATTCAAAGTTGCAAGTTACTATGTAGGAACAAGTTTGTATAGGTATTTCAAAGATGCCCAGAACTGAGCTAAACTTGGTATGTCTCCAACTCCTAGAAATAACTTCATGCCCCAACTCCCTTACTTCCAGCTAGTAAGGATCACATAATTCCTCACAAAGTTTTGACACAGATTCCCAATTCGGGCATTCAGAACATATAGCACGTTGCTGTAAGCAAGCACATTCTCATTCAAAGTTGCAAGTTACAATGTAGGAACAAGTTTGTATAGGTATTTCAAAGATGCCCAGAACTGAGCTAAACTTGGTATGTGTCCAACCTCTAGAAATAACTTCATGCCCCAACTCCCTTACTTCCAGCTAGTAAGGATCACATAATTCCTAACAAAGTTTTGACACAGATTCCCAATTCGGGCATTCAGAACATATAGCACGTTGCTGTAAGCAAGCACATTCTCATTCAATGTTGCAAGTACTATGTAGGAACAAGTTTGTATAGGTATTTCAAAGATGCCCAGAACTGAGCTAATCTTGGTATGCCTCCAACTCCTAGAAATAACTTCATGTCCCATCTCCCTTACTTCCAGCTAGTAAGGATCACATAATTCCTAACAAAGTTTTGACACAGATTCCCAATTCGGGCATTCAGAACATATAGCACGTTGCTGTAAGCAAGCACATTCTCATTCAAAGTTGCAAGTTACTATGTAGGAACAAGTTTGTATAGGTATTTCAAAGATGTCCAGAACTGAGCTAAACTTTGTATGTGTCCAACTCCTAGAAATACCTTCATACCCCATCTCACTTACTTCCAGCTACTAAGGATCACATAATTGCTAACAAAATTTGACATAGATTCCCAATTCGGGCATTCAGAACATATAGCACGTTGCTGTAAGCAAGCACATTCTCATTCAAAGTTGCAAGTTACTATGTAGGAACAAGTTTGTATAGGTATTTCAAAGATGCCCAGAACTGAACTAAACTTGGTATGTGTCCAACTCCTAGAAATAACTTCATGCCCCAACTCCCTTACACCAAGCTAGTAAGGATCACATAATTCCTAACAAAGTTTTGACACAGATTCCCAATTCGGGCATTCAGAACATGTAGCACGTTGCTGTAAGCAAGCAAATTCAATTCAAAGTTGCAAGTTACTATGTAGGAACAAGTTTGTATAGGTATTTCAAAGATGCCCAGAACTGAGCTAAATGTTGTATGTCTCCAACTCCTGGAAATAACTTCATGCCCAATCTCCCTTACTTCTAGCTAGTAAGGATCACATAATTCCTAACAAAGTTTTGACACAGATTCCCAATTCGGGCATTCAGAACATATAGCACGTTGCTGTAAGCAAGCACATTCTCATTCAAAGTTGCAAGTTACTATGTAGGAACAAGTTTGTATAGGTATTTCAAAGATGCCCAGAACTGAGCTACACTTGGTATGTGTCCAACTCCTCGAAATAACTTCATGCCCCAACTCCCTTACTTCCAGCTAGTAAGGATCACATAATTCCTAACAAAGTTTTGACACAGATTCCCAATTCGGGCATTCAGAACATATAGCACGTTGCTGTAAGCAAGCACATTCTCATTCAAAGTTGCAAGTTACTATAAAGGAACAAGTTTGTATAGGTATTTCAAAGATGCCCAGAACTGAGCTAAACTTGGTATGTGTCCAACCTCTAGAAATAACTTCATGCCCCAACTCCCTTACTTACAGCTAGTAAGGATCACATAATTCCTAACAAAGATTTGACACAAATTCCCCATTCGGGCATTCAGAACATATAGCACGTTGCTGTAAGCAAGCACATTCTCATTCAAAGTTGCAAGTCACTATGTAGGAACAAGTTTGTATAGGTATTTCAAAGATGCCCAGAACTGAGCTAAACTTGGTGTGTCTCCAACTCCTAGAAATAACTTCATGCCCCATCTCCCTTACTTCCAGCTAATAAGTATCACATAATTCCTAACAAAGTTTTGACACAGATTCCCAATTCGGGCATTCAGAACATATAGGACGTTGCTGTAAGCAAGCACATTCTCATTCAAAGTTGCAAGTTACTATGTAAGAACAAGTTTGTATAGGTATTTCAAAGATGCCCAGAACTGTGCTAAATTTGGTATGTGTCCAACTCCTAGAAATACCTTCATGCCCCAACTCCCTTACTTCCATCTAGTAAGGATCACATAATTCCTAACAAATTTTGACACAGATTCCCAATTCGGGCATTCAGAACATATAGCACGTTGCTGTAAGCAAGCACATTCTCATTCAAAGTTGCAAGTTACTATGTAGGAACAAGTTTGTATAGGTATTTCAAAGATGCCCAGAATTGAGCTAACCGATGTATGTCTCCAACTCCTAGAAATAACTTCATGCCCCATCTCCCTTACTTCCAGCTAGTAAGGATCACATAATTCCTAACAAAGTTTTGACACAGATTCCCAATTCGGGCATTCAGAACATATAGCACGTTGCTGTAAGCAAGCACATTCTGATTCAAAGTTGCAAGTTACTATGTAGGAACAAGTTTGTATAGGTATTTCAAAGATGCCCAGAACTGAGCTAAACGTTGTATGTCTCCAACTCCTAGAAATAACTTCATGCCCCATCTCCCTTACTTCCAGCTAGTAAGGATCACATAATTCCTAACAAAGTTTTGACACAGATTCCCAATTCGGGCATTCAGAACATATAGCACGTTGCTGTAAGCAAGCACATTCTCATTCAAAGTTGCAAGTTTCTATGTAGGAACAAGTTTGTATAGGTATTTCGAAGATGCCCAGAACTGAGCTAAACTTGGTATGTGTCCAAATCCTAGAAATAATTTCATACCCCATCTCCCTTACTTCCAGCTAGTAAGGATCACATAATTCCTTACAAATTTTGACACAGATTCCCAATTCAGGCATTCAGAACATGTAGCACGTTGCTGTAAGCAAGCACATTCTCATACAAAGTTGCAAGTTACTATGTAGGAACAAGTTTGTAAAGGTATTTCAAAGATGCCCAGAACTGAGCTAAACGTTGTATGTCTCCAACTCCTAGAAATAACTTCATGTCTCATCACATTTACTTCCAGCTAGTAAGGATCACATAATTCCTAACAAAGTTTTGACAGAGATTCCCAATTCGGGCATTCAGAACATATAGCACGTTGCTGTAAGCAAGCACATTCTGATTCAAAGTTGCAAGTTACTATGTAGGAACAAGTTTGTATAGGTATTTCAAAGATGACCAGAACTGAGCTAAACGTTGTATGTCTGCAACTCCTAGAAATAACTTCATGCCTCATCTCCTTTACTTCCATCTAGTAAGTATCACATAATTCCTAACAAAGTTTTGACACAGATTCCCAATTCGGGCATTCAGAACATATAGCACGTTGCTGTAAGCAAGCACATTCTGATTCAAAGTTGCAAGTTACTATGTAGGAACAACTTTGTATAGGTATTTCAAAGATGCCCAGAACTGAGCTAAACGTTGTATGTCTCCAACTCCTAGAAATAACTTCATGCCTCATCTCACTTACTTCCAGCTAGTAAGGATCACATAATTCCTAACAAAGTTTTGACACAGATTCCCAATTCGGGCATTCAGAACCTATAGCACGTTGCTGTAAGCAAGCACATTCTCATTCAAAGTTGCAAGTACTATGTAGGAACAAGTGTGTATAGGTATTTCAAAGATGCCCAGAACTGAGCTAAACGTTGTATGTCTGCAACTCCTAGAAATAACTTCATGCCCCATCTCCCTTACTTACAGCGAGTAAGGATCACATAATTCCTAACAAAGTTTTGACACAGATTCCCAATTCGGGCATTCAGAACATATAGCACGTTGCTGTAAGCAAGCACATTCTCATTCAAAGTTGCAAGTTACTATGTAGGAACAAGTTTGTATAGGTATTTCAAAGATGCCCAGAACTGAGCTAAACTTGGTATGTCTCCAACTCCTAGAAATAACTTCATGCCCCATCTCCCTTACTTCCACCTAGTAAGGATCACATAATTCCTAACAAAGTTTTGACACAGATTCCCAATTCGGGCATTCAGAACATATAGCACGTTGCTGTAAGCAAGCACATTCTCATTCAAAGTTGCAAGTTACTATGTGGGAACAAGTTTGTATAGGTATTTCAAAGATGCCCAGAACTGAGCTAAACGTTGTATGTCTCCAACTCCTAGAAATAACTTCATGCCCCATCTCCCTTACTTCCATCTAGTAAGGATCACATAAGTCCTAACAAAGTTTTGACACAGATTCCCAATTCGGGCATTCAGACCATATAGCACGTTGCTGTAAGCAAGCACATTCTCATTCAAAGTTGCAAGTTACTATGTAGGAACAAGTTTGTATAGGTATTTCAAAGATGCCCAGAACTGAGCTAAACTTGGTATGTGTCCAACCTCTAGAAATAACTTCATGCCCCAACTCCCTTACTTCCAGCTAGTAAGGATCACATAATTCCTAACAAAGTTTTGACACAGATTCCCAATTCGGGCATTCAGAACATATAGCACGTTGCTGTAAGCAAGCACATTCTCATTCAATGTTGCAAGTTACTATGTAGGAACAAGTTTGTATAGGTATTTCAAAGATGCCCAGAACTGAGCTAAACGTTGTATGTCTGCAACTCCTAGAAATATCTTCATGCCCCATCTCCCTTAATTCCAGCTAGTAAGGATCACATAATTCCTAACAAAGATTTGACACAGATTCCCAATTCGGGCATTCAGAACATATAGCACGTTGCTGTAAGCAAGCTCATTCTGATTCAAAGTTGCAAGTTACTATGTAGGAACAAGTTTGTATAGGTATTTCAAAGATGCCCAGAACTGAGCTAAACGTTGTATGTCTGCAACTCCTAGAAATAACTTCATGCCCCATCTCCCTTACTTCCATCTAGTAAGGATCACATAATTCCTAACAAAGTTTTGACACAGATTCCCTATTCGGGCATTCAGAACATATAGCACGTTGCTGTAAGCAAGCACATTCTCATTCAAAGTTGCAAGTTACTATGTAGGAACAAGTTTGTATAGGTATTTCAAAGATGCCCAGAACTGAGCTTAAGTGGGTATGTCTCCAACTCCTAGAAATAACTTCATGCCCCATCTCCCTTACTTCCAGCTAGTAAGGATCACATAATTCCTAACAAAGTTTTGACACAGATTCCCAATTCGGGCATTCAGAACATATAGCACGTTGCTGTAAGCAAGCACATTCTGATTCAAAGTTGCAAGTTACTATGTAGGAACAAGTTTGTATAGGTATTTCAAAGATGCCCAGAACTGAGCTAAACGTTGTATGTCTCCAACTCCTAGAAATAACTTCATGCACCATCTCCCTTACTTCCAGCTAGTAAGGATCACATAATTCCTAACAAAGTTTTGACACAGATTCCCAATTCGGGCATTCAGAACATATAGCACGTTGCTGTAGCAAGCACATTCTCATTCAAAGATGCAAGTTACTATGTAGGAACAAGTTTGTATAGGACTTTCAAAGTTGCCCAGAACTGAGCTGAAGTGTGTATGTCTCCAACTCCTAGAAATAACTTCATGCCCCATCTCCCTTACTTCCAGCTAGTGAGGATCACATAATTCCTAACAAAGTTTTGACACAGATTCCCTATTCGGGCATTCAGAACACATAGCACGTTGCTGTAAGCAAGCACATTCTCATTCTAAGAAGCAAGTTACTATTTAGGAACTAGTTTGTATAGGTATTTCAAAGATGCCCAGAACTGAGCTAAAGTGGGTATGTGTCCAACCTCTAGAAATAACTTCATGCCCCAACTCCCTTACTTCCAGCTAGTAAGGATCACATAATTCCTAACAAAGTTTTGACACAGATTCCCAATTCGGGCATTCAGAACATATAGCACGTTGCTGTAAGCAAGCACATTCTGATTCAAAGTTGCAAGTTACTATGTAGGAACAAGTTTGTATAGGTATTTCAAAAATGCCCAGAACTGAGCTAAATGTTGTATGTCTCCAACTCCTAGAAATAACTTCATGCCCCATCTCCCTTACTTCCAGCTAGTAAGGATCACATAATTCCTAACAAAGTTTTGACACAGATTCCCAATTCGGGCATTCAGAACATATAGCACGTTGCTGTAAGCAAGCACATTCTCATTCAAAGTTGCAAGTTACTATGTAGGAACAAGTTTGTATAGGACTTTAAAAGATGCCCAGAACTGAGCTAAACTTGGTATGTGTCCAACCTCTAGAAATAACTTCATGCCCCGACTCCCTTACTTCCAGCTAGTAAGGATCACATAATTCCTAACAAAGTTTTGACACAGATTCCCAATTCGGGCATTCAGAACATATAGCACGTTGCTGTAAGCAAGCACATTCTCATTCAAAGTTGCAAGTTACTATGTAGGAACAAGTTTGTATAGGTATTTCACAGATGCCCAGAACTGAGCTAAACGTTGTATGTCTGCAACTCCTAGAAATAACTTCATGCCCCATCTCCCTTACTTCCAGCTAGTAAGGATCACATAATTCCTAACAAAGTTTTGACACAGATTCCCAAATCGGGCATTCAGAACATATAGCACGTTGCTGTAAGCAAGCACATTCTCATTCAAAGTTGCAAGTTACTATGTAGGAACAAGTTTGTATAGGTATTTCAAAGATGCCCAGAACTGAGCTAAAAGTTGTATGTCTGAAACTCCTAGAAATAACTTCATGCCCCATCTCCCTTACTTCCATCTAGTAAGGATCACATAATTCCTAACAAAGTTTTGACACAGATTCCCAATTCGGGCATTCAGAACATATAGCACGTTGCTGTAAGCAAGCACATTCTAATTCAAAGTTGCAAGTTACTATGTAGGAACAAGTTTGTATAGGACTTTCAAAGATGCCCAGAACTGAGCTAAACTTGGTATGTGTCCAACCTCTAGAAATAACTTCATGCCCCAACTCCCTTACTTCCAGCTAGTAAGGATCACATAATTCCTAACAAAGTTTTGACACAGATTCCCAATTCGGGCATTCAGAACATATAGCACGTTGCTGTAAGCAAGCACATTCTCATTCAAAGTTGCAAGTTACTATGTAGGAACAAGTTTGTATAGGTATTTAAAAAATGCCCAGAACTGAGCTAAACGTTGTATGTCTGCAACTCCTAGAAATAACTTCATGCCCCATCTCCCTTACTTCCAGCTAGTAAGGATCACATAATTCCTAACAAAGTTTTGACACAGATTCCCAATTCGGGCATTCAGAACATATAGCACGTTGCTGTAAGCAAGCACATTCTCATTCAAAGTTGCAAGTTACTATGTGGGAACAAGTTTGTATAGGTATTTCAAAGATGCCCAGAACTGAGCTAAACGTTGTATGTCTGCAACTCCTAGAAATAACTTCATGCCCCATCTCTCTTACTTCCAGCCTTAAGGATCACATAATTCCTAACAAAGTTTTGACACAGATTCCCAATTCGGGCATTCAGAACATATAGCACGTTGCTGTAGCAAGCACATTCTCATTCAAAGATGCAAGTTACTATGTAGGAACTAGTTTGTATAGGACTTTCAAAGATGCCCAGAACTGAGCTGAAGTGTGTATGTCTCCAACTCCTAGACATAACTTCATGCCCCATCTCCCTTACTTCCAGCTAGTGAGGATCACATAATTCCTAACAAAGTTTTGACACAGATTCCCTATTCGGGCATTCAGAACATATAGCACGTTGCTGTAAGCAAGCACATTCTCATTCTAAGAAGCAAGTTACTATGTAGGAACAAGTTTGTATAGGTATTTCAAAAATGCCCAGAACTGAGCTAAAGTGGGTATGTGTCCAACCTCTAGAAATAACTTCATGCCCCAACTCCCTTACTTCCAGCTAGTAAGGATCACATAATTCCTAACAAAGTTTTGACATAGATTCCCAATTCGGGCATTCAGAACATATAGCACGTTGCTGTAAGCAAGCACATTCTGATTCAAAGTTGCAAGTTACTATGTAGGAACAAGTTTGTATAGGTATTTCAAAGATGCCCAGAACTGAGCTAAACGTTGTATGTCTCCAACTCCTAGAAATAACTTCATGCCCCATCTCCCTTACTTCCATCTAGTAAGGATCACATAATACCTAACAAAGTTTTGACACAGATTCCCAATTCGGGCATTCAGAACATATAGCACGTTGCTGTAAGCAAGCACATTCTCATTCAAAGTTGCAAGTTACTATGTAGGAACAAGTTTGTATAGGACTTTCAAATATGCCCAGAACTGAGCTAAACTTGGTATGTGTCCAACCTCTAGATATAACTTCATGCCCCAACTCCCTTACTTCCAGCTAGTAAGGATCACATAATTCCTAACAAAGTTTTGACACAGATTCCCAATTCGGGCATTCAGAACATATAGCACGTTGCTGTAAGCAAGCACATTCTCATTCAAAGTTGCAAGTTACTATGTAGGAACAAGTTTGTATAGGTATTTCAAAGATGCCCAGAACTGAGCTAAACTTGGTATGTCTCCAACTCCTAGAAATAACTTCATGCCCCATCTCCCTTACTTCCAGCTAGTAAGGATCACATAATTCCTAACAAAGTTTTGACACAGATTCCCAATTCGGGCATTCAGAACATATAGCACGTTGCTGTAAGCAAGCACATTCTCATTCAAAGTTGCAAGTTACTATGTAGGAACAAGTTTGTATAGGTGTTTCAAAGATGCCCAGAACTGAGCTAAACGTTGTATGTCTCCAACTCCTAGAAATAACTTCATGCCCATCTCCCTTACTTCCATCTAGTAAGGATCACATAATTCCTAAAAAAGTTTTGACACAGATTCCCAATTCGGGCATTCAGACCATATAGCACGTTGCTGTAAGCAAGCACATTCTCATTCAAAGTTGCAAGTTACTATGTAGGAACAAGTTTGTATAGGTATTTCAAAGATGCCCAGAACTGAGCTAAAAGTTGTATGTCTCAAACTCATAGAAACAACTTCATGCCCCATCTCCCTTACTTCCATCTAGTAAGGATCACATAATTCCCAACAAAGTTTTGACACAGATTCCCAATTCGGGCATTCAGAACATATAGCACGTTGCTGTAAGCAAGCACATTCTCATTCAAAGTTGCAAGTTACTATGTAGGAACAAGTTTGTATAGGACTTTCAAAGATGCCCAGAACTGAGCTAAACTTGGTATGTGTCCAACCTCTAGAAATAACTTCATGCCCCAACTCCCTTACTTCCAGCTAGTAAGGATCACATAATTCCTAACAAAGTTTTGACACAGATTCCCAATTCGGGCATTCAGAACATATAGCACGTTGCTGTAAGCAAGCACATTCTCATTCAAAGTTGCAAGTTACTATGTAGGAACAAGTTTGTATAGGTATTTCAAAGATGCCCAGAACTGAGCTAAACGTTGTATGTCTGCAACTCCTAGAAATATCTTCATGCCCCATCTCCCTTACTTCCAGCTAGTAAGGATCACTAATTCCTAACAAAGTTTTGACACAGATTCCCAATTCGGGCATTCAGAACATATAGCACGTTGCTGTAAGCAAGCTCATTCTGATTCAAAGTTGCAAGTTACTATGTAGGAACAAGTTTGTATAGGTATTTCAAAGATGCCCAGAACTGAGCTAAACATGGTATGTCTGCAACTCCTAGAAATAACATCATGCCCCATCTCCCTTACTTCCAGCTAGTAAGGATCACATAATTCCTAACAAAGTTTTGACACAGATTCCCTATTCGGGCATTCAGAACATATAGCACGTTGCTGTAAGCAAGCACATTCTCATTCAAAGTTGCAAGTTACTATGTAGGAACAAGTTTGTATAGGTATTTCAAAGATGCCCAGAACTTAGCTAAACGTTGTATGTCTGCAACTCCTAGAATTAACTTCATGCACCATCTCCCTTACTTCCAGCTAGTAAGGATCACATAATTCCTAACAAAGTTTTGACACAGATTCCCAATTCGGGCATTCAGAACATATAGCACGTTGCTGTAAGCAAGCACATTCTCATTCAACTTTGCAAGTTACTATGAAGGAACAAGTTTGTATAGGTATTTCAAAGATGCCCAGAACTGAGCTAAACGTTGTATGTCTGCAACTCCTAGAAATAACGTCATGCCCCATCTCCCTTACTTCCATCTAGTAAGGATCACATAATTCCTAACAAAGTTTTGACACAGATTCCCAATTCGGGCATTCAGAACATATAGCACGTTGCTGTAAGCAAGCACATTCTGATTCAAAGTTGCAAGTTACTTGTAGGAACAAGTTTGTATAGGTATTTCACAGATGCCCAGAACTGAGCTAAACGTTGTATGTCTGCAACTCCTAGAAATAACTTCATGCCCCATCTCCCTTACTTCCAGTTAGTAAGGATCACATAATTCCTAACAAAGTTTTGACACAGATTCCCAAATTGGGCATTCAGAACATATAGCACGTTGCTGTAAGCAAGCACATTCTCATTCAAAGTTGCAAGTTACTATGTAGGAACAAGTTTGTATAGGTATTTCAAAGATGCCCAGAACTGAGCTAAAAGTTGTATGTCTGCAACTCCTAGAAATATCTTCATGCCCCATCTCCCTTACTTCCATCTAGTAAGGATCACATAATTCCTAACAATGTTTTGACACAGATTCCCTATTCGGGCATTCAGAACATATAGCACGTTGCTGTAAGCAAGCACATTATCATTCAAAGTTGCAAGTTACTATGTAGGAACAAGTTTGTATAGGTATTTCAAAGATGCCCAGAACTGAGCTAAACCTTGTATGTCTGCAACTCCTAGAAATAACTTCATGCCCCATCTCTCTTACTTCCAGCTAGTAAGGATCACATAATTCCTAACAAAGTTTTGACACAGACTCCCAATTCGGGCATTCAGAACATATAGCACGTTGCTGTAAGCAAGCACATTCTCATTCAAAGATGCAAGTTACTATGTAGGAACTAGTTTGTATAGGACTTTCAAAGATGCCCAGAACTGAGCTGAAGTGTGTATGTCTCCAACTCCTAGAAATAACTTCATGCCCAATCTCCCTTACTTCCAGCTAGTGAGGATCACATAATTCCTAACAAAGTTTTGACACAGATTCCCTATTCGGGCATTCAGAACATATAGCACATTGCTGTAAGCAAGCACATTCTCATTCTAAGAAGCAAGTTACTATGTAGGAACAAGTTTGTATAGGTATTTCAAAAATGCCCAGAACTGAGATAAGTGGGTATGTGTCCAACCTCTAGAAATAACTTCATTCCCCAACTCCCTTACAACCAGCTAGTAAGGATCACATAATTCCTAACCAAGTATTGACACAGATTCCCAATTCGGGCATTCAGAACATATAGCACGTTGCTGTAAGCAAGCACATTCTCATTCAAAGTTGCAAGTTACTATGTAGGAACAAGTTTGTATAGGTATTTCAAAGATGCCCAGAACTGAGCTAAACTTGGTATGTCTCCAACTCCAAGAAATAACATCATGCCCCATCTCCCTTACTTCCAGCTAGTAAGGATCACATAATTCCTAACAAAGTTTTGACACAGATTCCCAATTCGGGCATTCAGAACATATAGCACGTTGCTGTAAGCAAGCACATTCTCATTCAAAGTTGCAAGTTACTATGAAGGAACAAGTTTGTATAGGTATTTCAAAGATGCCCAGAACTGAGCTAAACGTTGTATGTCTGCAACTCCTAGAAATAACTTCATGCCCCATCTCCCTTACTTCCACCTAGTAAGGATCACATAATTCCTAACAAAGTTTTGACACAGATTCCCAATTCGGGCATTCAGAACATATAGCACGTTGCTGTAAGCAAGCACATTCTGATTCAAAGTTGCAAGTTACTATGTAGGAACAAGTTTGTATAGGTATTTCACAGATGCCCAGAACTGAGCTAAACGTTGTATGTCTGCAACTCCTAGAAATAACTTCATGCTCCATCTCCCTTACTTCCAGCTAGTAAGGATCACATAATTCCTAACAAAGTTTTGACACAGATTCCCAAATCGGGCATTCAGAACATATAGCACGTTGCTGTAAGCAAGCACATTCTCATTCAAAGTTGCAAGTTACTATGTAGGAACAAGTGTGTATAGGTATTTCAAAGATGCCCAGAACTGAGCTAAACGTTGTATGTCTGCAACTCCTAGAAATAACTTCATGCCCCATCTCCCTTACTTCCATCTAGTAAGGATCACATAATTCCTAACAAAGTTTTGACACAGATTCCCAATTCGGGCATTCAGAACATATAGCACGTTGCTGTAAGCAAGCACATTCTCATTCAAAGTTGCAAGTTACTATGTAGGAACAAGTTTGTATAGGTATATCAAAGATGCCCAGAACTGAGCTAAACGTTGTATGTCTGCAACTCCTAGAAATAACTTCATGCCCCATCTCTCTTACTTCCAGCTAGTAAGGATCACATAATTCCTAACAAAGTTTTGACACAGATTCCCAATTCGGGAATTCAGAACATATAGCACGTTGCTGTAAGCAAGCACATTCTCATTCAAAGTTGCAAGTTACTATGTAGGAACAAGTTTGTATAGGTATTTCAAAGATGCCCAGAACTGAGCTAAACGTTGTATGTCTGCAACTCCTAGAAATAACTTCATGCCCCATCTCCCTTACTTCCAGCTAGTAAGGATCACATAATTCCTAACAAAGATTTGACACAGATTCCCAATTCGGGCATTCAGAACATATAGCACGGTTCTGTAGCAAGCACATTCTCATTCAAAGTTGCAAGTTACTATGTAGGAACTAGTTTGTATAGGACTTTCAAAGATGCCCAGAACTGAGCTGAAGTGTGTATGTCTCCAACTCCTAGAAATAAATTCATGCCCCTTCTCCCTTACTTCCAGCTAGTGAGGATCACAAAATTCCTAACAAAGTTTTGACACAGATTCCCTATTCGGGCATTCAGAACATATAACACGTTGCTGTAAGCAAGCACATTCTCATTCTAAGAAGCAAGTTACTATGTAGGAACAAGTTTGTATAGGTATTTCAAAAATGCCCAGAACTGAGCTAAAGTGGGTATGTGTCCAACCTCTAGAAATAACTTCATTCCCCAACTCCCTTACTTCCAGCTAGTAAGGATCACATAATTCCTAACAAAGTTTTGACACAGATTCCCAATTCGGGCATTCAGAACATATAGCACGTTGCTGTAAGCAAGCACATTCTCATTCAAAGTTGCAAGTTACTATGTAAGAACAAGTTTGTATAGGTATTTGAAAGATGCCCAGAACTGAGCTAAACTTGGTATGTCTCCAACTCCTAGAAATAACTTCATGCCCCATCTCCCTTACTTCCAGCTAGTAAGGATCACATAATTACTAACAAAGTTTTGACACAGATTCCCAATTCGGGCATTCAGAACATATAGCACGTTGCTGTAAGCAAGCACATTGTCATTCAAAGTTGCAAGTTACTATGTAGGAACAAGTTTGTATAGGTATTTCAAAGATGCCCAGAACTGAGCTAAACTTGGTATGTCTCCAACTCCTAGAAATAACTTCATGCCCCATCTCCCTTACTTCCAGCTAGTAAGGATCACATAATTCCTAACAAAGTTTTGACACAGATTCCCAATTCGGGCATTCAGAACATATAGCACGTTGCTGTAAGCAAGCACATTCTCATTCAAAGTTGCAAGTTACTATGTAGGAACAAGTTTGTATAGGTGTTTCAAAGATGCCCAGAACTGAGCTAAAGGTTGTATGTCTCCAACTCCTAGAAATAACTTCATGCTGATCTCCCTTACTTCCATCTAGTAAGGATCACATAATTCCTAAAAAAGTTTTGACACAGATTCCCAATTCGGGGATTCAGACCATATAGCACGTTGCTGTAAGCAAGCACATTCTCATTCAAAGTTGCAAGTTACTATGTAGGAACAAGTTTGTATAGGTATTTCAAAGATGCCCAGAACTGAGCTAAAAGTTGTATGTCTCAAACTCATAGAAACAACTTCATGCCCCATCTCCCTTACTTCCATCTAGTAAGGATCACATAATTCCTAACAAAGTTTTGACACAGATTCCCAATTCGGGCATTCAGAACATATAGCACGTTGCTGTAAGCAAGCACATTCTCATTCAAAGTTGCAAGTTACTATGTAGGAACAAGTTTGTATAGGACTTTCAAAGATGCCCAGAACTGAGCTAAACTTGGTATGTGTCCAACCTCTAGATATAACTTCATGCCCCAACTCCCTTACTTCCAGCTAGTAAGGATCACATAATTCCTAACAAAGTTTTGACACAGATTCCCAATTCGGGCATTCAGAACATATAGCACGTTGCTGTAAGCAAGCACATTCTCATTGAAAGTTGCAAGTTACTATGTAGGAACAAGTTTGTATAGGTATTTCAAAGATGCCCAGAACTGAGCTAAACTTGGTATGTCTCCAACTCCTAGAAATAACTTCATGCCCCATCTCCCTTACTTCCAGCTAGTAAGGATCACATAATTCCTAACAAAGTTTTGACACAGATTCCCAATTCGGGCATTCAGAACATATAGCACGTTGCTGTAAGCAAGCACATTCTCATTCAAAGTTGCAAGTTACTATGTAGGAACAAGTTTGTATAGGTGTTTCAAAGATGCCCAGAACTGAGCTAAACGTTGTATGTCTCCAACTCCTAGAAATAACTTCATGCCCATCTCCCTTACTTCCATCTAGTAAGGATCACATAATTCCTAAAAAAGTTTTGACACAGATTCCCAATTCGGGCATTCAGACCATATAGCACGTTGCTGTAAGCAAGCACATTCTCATTCAAAGTTGCAAGTTACTATGTAGGAACAAGTTTGTATAGGTATTTCAAAGATGCCCAGAACTGAGCTAAAAGTTGTATGTCTCAAACTCATAGAAACAACTTCATGCCCCATCTCCATTACTTCCATCTAGTAAGGATCACATAATTCCTAACAAAGTTTTGACACAGATTCCCAATTCGGGCATTCAGAACATATAGCACGTTGCTGTAAGCAAGCACATTCTCATTCAAAGTTGCAAGTTACTACGTAGGAACATGTTTGTATAGGTATTTCAAAGATGCCCAGAAATGAGCTAAACGTTGTATGTCTCCAACTCCTAGAAATAACTTCATGCCCCATCTCTCTTACTTCCAGCTAGTAAGGATCACATAATTCCTAACAAAGTTTTGACACAGATTCCCAATTCGGGCATTCAGAACATATAGCACGTTGCTGTAAGCAAGCACATTCTGATTCAAAGTTGCAAGTTACTATGTAGGAACTAGTTTGTATAGGTATTTCAAAGATGCCCAGAACTGAGCTAAACGTTGTATGTCTGCAACTCCTAGAAATAACTTCATGCCCCATCTCCCTTACTTCCAGCCAGTAAGGTTCACATAATTCCTAACAAAGTTTAGACACAGATTCCCAATTTGGGCATTCAGAACATATACCACGTTGCTGTAAGCAAGCACATTCTCATTCAAAGTTGCAAGTTACTATGTAGGAACAAGTTTGTATAGGTATTTCAAAGATGCCCAGAACTGAGCTAAACGTTGTATGTCTGCAACTCCTAGAAATAACTTCATGCCCCATCTCCCTTACTTCCAGCTAGTAAGGATCACATAATTCCTAACAAAGTTTTGACACAGATTCCCAATTCGGGCATTCAGAACATATAGCACGTTGCTGTAAGCAAGCACATTCTCATTCAAAGTTGCAAGTTACTATGTAGGAACAAGTTTGTATAGGTATTTCAAAGATGCCCAGAACTGAGCTGAACTTGGTATGTCTGCAACTCCTAGAAATAACTTCATGCCCCATCTCCCTTACTTCCAGCTGGTACGGATCACATAATTCCTAACAAAGTTTTGACACAGATTCCCAATTCGGGCATTCAGACCATATAGCACGTTGCTGTAAGCAAGCACATTCTCATTCAAAGTTGCAAGTTACTATGTAGGAACAAGTTTGTATAGGTATTTCAAAGATGCCCAAAACTGAGCTAAACTTGGTATGTCTCCAACTCCTAGAAATAACTTCATTCCCCATCTGCCTTACTTCCAGATTGTAAGGATCACATAATTCCTAACAAAGTTTTGACACAGATTCCCAATTCGGGCATTCAGAACATATAGCACGTTGCTGTAAGCAAGCACATTCTCATTCAAAGTTGCAAGTTACTATGTAGGAACAAGTTTGTATAGGTATTTCAAAGATGCCCAGAACTGAGCTAATGTGGGTATGTGTCCAACTCCTAGAAATAACTTCATGCCCCATCTCCCTTACTTCCAGCTAGTAATGATCACATAATTCCTAACAAAGTTTTTACACAGATTCCCAATTCAGGCATTCAGAATATATAGCACGTTGCTGTAAGCAAGCACATTCTCATTCAAAGTTTCAAGTTACTATGTAGGAACAAGTTTGTATAGGTATTTCAAAGATGCCCAGAACTGAGCTAAACTTGGTATGTGTCCAACCTCTATCAACAACTTCATGCCCCAACTCCCTTACTTCCAGCTAGTAAGGATCACATAATTCCTAACAAAGATTTGACACAGATTCCCAATTCGGGCATTCAGAACATATAGCACGTTGCTGTAAGCAAGCACATTCTCATTCAAAGTTGCAAGTTACTATGTAGGAACAAGTGTGTATAGGTATTTCAATGATGCCCAGAACTGACCTAAACCTTGTATGTCTGCAACTCCTAGAAATAACTTCATGCCCCATCTCCCTTACTTCCAGCTAGTAAGGATCACATAATTCCTAACAAAGATTTGACACAGATTCCCATTTCGGGCATTCAGAACATATAGCACGTTGCTGTAAGCAAGCACATTCTCATTCAAAGTTGCAAGTTACTATGTAGGAACAAGTTTGTATAAGTATTTCAAAGATGCCCAGAACTGAGCTAAACGTTGTATGTCTCCAACAACTAGAAATAACTTCATGCCCCAACTCCCTTACTTCCATCTAATAAGGATCACATAATTCCTAACAAATTTTTGACACACATTCCCAATTCGGGCATTCAGAACATATAGCAAGTTGCTGTAAGCAAGCACATTCTCATTCAAAGTTGCAAGTTACTATGTAAGAACAAGTTTGTATAGGTATTTCAAAGATGCCCAGAACTGAGCTAAACGTTGTATGTCTCCAACTCCTAGAAATAACTTCATGCCCCAACTCCATTACTTCCAGCTAATAAGGATCACATAATTCCTAACAAAGTTTTGACACACATTCCCAATTCGGGCATTCAGAACATATAGCAAGTTGCTGTAAGCAAGCACATTCTCATTCAAAGTTGCAAGTTACTATGTAGGAACAAGTTAGTATAGGTATTTCAAAGATGCCCAGAACTGAGCTAAACTTGGTATGTGTCCAACCTCTATCAACAACTTCATGCCCCAACTCCCTTACTTCCAGCTAGTAAGGATCACATAATTCCTAACAAAGTTTTGACACAAATTCCCTATTCGGGCATTCAGAACATATAGCACGTTGCTGTAAGCAAGCACATTCTCATTCAAAGTTGCAAGTTACTGTGTAGGAACAAGTTTGTATAGGTATTTCAAAGATGCCCAGAACTGAGCTAAACGTTGTATGTCTGCAACTATTAGAAATAACTTCATGCCCCATCTCCCTTACTTCCAGCTAGTAAGGATCACATAATTCCTAACAAAGTTTTGACACAGATTCCCTATTCGGGCATTCAGAACATATAGCACGTTGCTGTAAGCAAGCACATTCTCATTCAAAGCTGCAAGTTACTATGAAGGAACAAGTTTGTATAGGTATTTCAAAGATGCCCAGAACTGAGCTAAACGTTGTATGTCTGCAACTCCTAGAAATAACTTCATGCCCCATCTCCCTTACTTCCATCTAGTAAGGATCACATAATTAGTAACAAAGTTTTGACACAGATTCCCAATTCGGGCATTCAGAACATATAACACGTTGCTGTAAGCAAGCACATTCTGATTCAAAGTTGCAAGTTACTATGTAGGAACAAGTTTGTATAGGTATTTCAAAGATGCCCAGAACTGAGCTAAACGTTGTATGTCTGCAACTCCTAGAAATAACTTCATGCCCCATCTCCCTTACTTCCATCTAGTAAGGATCACATAATTCTTAACAAAGTTTTGACACAGATTCCCAATTCGGGCATTCAGAACATATAGCACGTTGCTGTAAGCAAGCACATTCTCATTCAAAGTTGCAAGTTACTATGTAGGAACAAGTTTGTATAGGACTTTCAAAGATGCCCAGAACTGTGCTGAAGTTTGTATGTCTCCAACTCCTAGAAATAACTTCATGCCCCATCTCCCGTACTTCCAGCTAGTGAGGATCACATAATTCCTAACAAAGTTTTGACACAGATTCCCTATTCGGGCATTCAGAACATATAGCACGTTGCTGTAAGCAAGCACATTCTCATTCTAAGAAGCAAGTTACTATGTAGGAACAAGTTTGTATAGGTATTTCAAAGATGCCCAGAACTGAGCTAAAGTGGGTATGTGTCCAACTCCTAGAAATAACTTCATGCCCCATCTCCCTTACTTCCAGCTAGTAAGGATCACATAATTCCTAACAAAGTTTTGACACAGATTCCCAATTCGGGCATTCAGAACATATAGCACGTTGCTGTAAGCTAGCACATTCTGATTCTAAGTTGCAAGTTACTATGTAGGAACAAGTTTGTATAGGTATTTCAAAGATGCCCAGAACTGAGCTAAACGTTGTATGTCTCCAACTCCTAGAAATAACTTCATGCCCCATCTCCATTACTTCCATCTATTAAGGATCACATAATTCCTAACAAAGTTTTGACACAGATTCCCAATTCGGGCATTCAGAACATATAGCACGTTGCTGTAAGCAAGCACATTCTCATTCCAAGTTGCAAGTTACTATGTAGGAACAAGTTTGTATAGGACTTTCAAAGATGCCCAGAACTGAGCTAAACTTGGTATGTGTCCAACCTCTAGAAATAACTTCATGCCCCATCTCCCTTACTTCCAGCTAGTAAGGATCACATAATTCCTAACAAAGTTTTGACACAGATTCCCAATTCGGGCATTGAGAACATATAGCACGTTGCTGTAAGCAAGCACATTCTCATTCAAAGTTGCAAGTTACTATGTAGGAACAAGTTTGTATAGGTATTTCAAAGATGCCCAGAACTGAGCTAAACGTTGTATGTCTCCAACTCCTAGAAATAACTTCATGTCCCTTCTCCCTTACTTCCGTCTAGTAAGGATCACATAATTCCTAACAAAGTTTTGACACAGATTCCCAATTCGGGCATTCAGAACATATAGCACGTTGCTGTAAGCAAGCACATTCTCATTCAAAGTTGCAAGTTACTATGTAGGAACAAGTTTGTATAGGTATTTCAAAGATGCCCAGAACTGAGCTAAACGTTGTATGTCTGCAACTCCTAGAAATAACTTGATGCCCCATCTCCCTTACTTCCAGCTAGTAAGGATCACATAATTCCTAACAAAGTTTTGACACACATTCCCAATTCGGGCATTCAGAACATATAGCACGTTGCTGTAAGCAAGCACATTCTCATTCAAAGTTGCAAGTTACTATGTAGGAACAAGTTTGTATAGGTATTTCAAAGATGCCCAAAACTGAGCTAAACGTTGTATGTCTCCAACTCCTAGAAATAACTTCATGTTTCATCTCCCTTACTTCCAGCTAGTAAGGATCACATAATTCCTAACAAAGTTTCGACACAGATTCCCAATTCGGGCTTTCAGAACATATAGCACGTTGATGTAAGCAAGCACATTCTCATTCAAAGTTGCAAGTTACTATGTAGGAACAAGTTTGTATAGGTATTTCAAAGATGCCCCGAACTGAGCTAAACGTTGTATGTCTGCAACTCCTAGAAATAACTTCATGCCCCATCTCCCTTATTTCCAGCTACTAAGGATCACATAATTCCTAACAAAGTTTTGACACAGATTCCCAATCCGGGCATTCAGAACATATAGCACGTTGCTGTAAGCAAGCACATTCTCATTCAAAGTTGCAAGTTACTGTGTAGGAACAAGTTTGTATAGGTATTTCAAAGATGCCCAGAACTGAGCTAAACGTTGTATGTCTGCAACTATTAGAAATAACTTCATGCCCCATCTCCCTTACTTCCAGCTAGTAAGGATCACATAATTCCTAACAAAGTTTTGACACAGATTCCCTATTCGGGCATTCAGAACATATAGCACGTTGCTGTAAGCAAGCACATTCTCATTCAAAGCTGCAAGTTACTATGAAGGAACAAGTTTGTATAGGTATTTCAAAGATGCCCAGAACTGAGCTAAACGTTGTATGTCTGCAACTCCTAGAAATAACTTCATGCCCCATCTCCCTTACTTCCATCTAGTAAGGATCACATAATTAGTAACAAAGTTTTGACACAGATTCCCAATTCGGGCATTCAGAACATATAACACGTTGCTGTAAGCAAGCACATTCTGATTCAAAGTTGCAAGTTACTATGTAGGAACAAGTTTGTATAGGTATTTCAAAGATGCCCAGAACTGAGCTAAACGTTGTATGTCTGCAACTCCTAGAAATAACTTCATGCCCCATCTCCCTTACTTCCATCTAGTAAGGATCACATAATTCTTAACAAAGTTTTGACACAGATTCCCAATTCGGGCATTCAGAACATATAGCACGTTGCTGTAAGCAAGCACATTCTCATTCAAAGTTGCAAGTTACTATGTAGGAACAAGTTTGTATAGGACTTTCAAAGATGCCCAGAACTGTGCTGAAGATTGTATGTCTCCAACTCCTAGAAATAACTTCATGCCCCATCTCCCGTACTTCCAGCTAGTGAGGATCACATAATTCCTAACAAAGTTTTGACACAGATTCCCTATTCGGGCATTCAGAACATATAGCACGTTGCTGTAAGCAAGCACATTCTCATTCTAAGAAGCAAGTTACTATGTAGGAACAAGTTTGTATAGGTATTTCAAAGATGCCCAGAACTGAGCTAAAGTGGGTATGTGTGCAACTCCTAGAAATAACTTCATGCCCCATCTCCCTTACTTCCAGCTAGTCAGGATCACATAATTCCTAACAAAGTTTTGACACAGATTCCCAATTCGGGCATTCAGAACATATAGCACGTTGCTGTAAGCTAGCACATTCTGATTCTAAGTTGCAAGTTACTATGTAGGAACAAGTTTGTATAGGTATTTCAAAGATGCCCAGAACTGAGCTAAACGTTGTATGTCTCCAACTCCTAGAAATAACTTCATGCCCCATCTCCATTACTTCCATCTATTAAGGATCACATAATTCCTAACAAAGTTTTGACACAGATTCCCAATTCGGGCATTCAGAACATATAGCACGTTGCTGTAAGCAAGCACATTCTCATTCCAAGTTGCAAGTTACTATGTAGGAACAAGTTTGTATAGGACTTTCAAAGATGCCCAGAACTGAGCTAAACTTGGTATGTGTCCAACCTCTAGAAATAACTTCATGCCCCATCTCCCTTACTTCCAGCTAGTAAGGATCACATAATTCCTAACAAAGTTTTGACACAGATTCCCAATTCGGGCATTGAGAACATATAGCACGTTGCTGTAAGCAAGCACATTCTCATTCAAAGTTGCAAGTTACTATGTAGGAACAAGTTTGTATAGGTATTTCAAAGATGCCCAGAACTGAGCTAAACGTTGTATGTCTCCAACTCCTAGAAATAACTTCATGCCCCTTCTCCCTTACTTCCGTCTAGTAAGGATCACATAATTCCTAACAAAGTTTTGACACAGATTCCCAATTCGGGCATTCAGAACATATAGCACGTTGCTGTAAGCAAGCACATTCTCATTCAAAGTTGCAAGTTACTATGTAGGAACAAGTTTGTATAGGTATTTCAAAGATGCCCAGAACTGAGCTAAACGTTGTATGTCTGCAACTCCTAGAAATAACTTGATGCCCCATCTCCCTTACTTCCAGCTAGTAAGGATCACATAATTCCTAACAAAGTTTTGACACACATTCCCAATTCGGGCATTCAGAACATATAGCACGTTGCTGTAAGCAAGCACATTCTCATTCAAAGTTGCAAGTTACTATGTAGGAACAAGTTTGTATAGGTATTTCAAAGATGCCCAAAACTGAGCTAAACGTTGTATGTCTCCAACTCCTAGAAATAACTTCATGCCTCATCTCCCTTACTTCCAGCTAGTAAGGATCACATAATTCCTAACAAAGTTTCGACACAGATTCCCAATTCGGGCTTTCAGAACATATAGCACGTTGATGTAAGCAAGCACATTCTCATTCAAAGTTGCAAGTTACTATGTAGGAACAAGTTTGTATAGGTATTTCAAAGATGCCCCGAACTG
This sequence comes from Diceros bicornis minor, assembly GCF_020826845.1. Classification (NCBI taxonomy): domain Eukaryota; kingdom Metazoa; phylum Chordata; class Mammalia; order Perissodactyla; family Rhinocerotidae; genus Diceros; species Diceros bicornis. The sequence continues at coordinate 501,512 of NW_026691081.1, read as the reverse complement.
AGCTAAACGTTGTATGTCTGCAACTCCTAGAAATAACTTCATGCCCCATCTCCCTTATAACCAGCTACTAAGGATCACATAATTCCTAACAAAGTTTTGACACAGATTCCCAATCCGGGCATTCAGAACATATAGCACGTTGCTGTAAGCAAGCACATTCTCATTCAAAGTTGCAAGTTACTATGTAGGAACAAGTTTGTATAGGTATTTCAAAGATGCCCAGAACTGAGCTAAACGTTGTATGTCTGCAACTCCTAGAAATAACTTCATGCCCCATCTCCCTTACTTCCATCTAGTAAGGATCACATAATTCCTAACAAAGTTTTGACACTGATTCCCAATTCGGGCATTCAGAACATATAGCACGTTGCTGTAAGCAAGCACATTCTCATCAAAGTTGCAAGTTACTATGTAGGAACAAGTTTGTATAGGTATTTCAAAGATGCCCAGAACTGAGCTAAACGTTGTATGTCTCCAACTCCTAGAAATAACTTCATGCCCCATCTCCCTTACTTCCATCTAGTAAGGATCACATAATTCCTAACAAAGTTTTGACACAGATTCCCAATTCGGGCATTCAGAACATATAGCACGTTGCTGTAAGCAAGCACATTCTCATTCAAAGTTGCAAGTTACTATGTAGGAACAAGTTTGTATAGGTATTTCAAAGATGCCCAGAACTGAGCTGAAGTTTGTATGTCTCCAACTCCTAGAAATAACTTCATGCCCCATCTCCCTTACTTCCAGCTAGTAAGGATCACAAAATTCCTAACAAAGTTTTGACACAGATTCCCAATTCTGGCATTCAGAACATATAGCACGTTGCTGTAAGCAAGCACATTCTAATTCAAAGTTGCAAGTTACTATGTAGGAACAAGTTTGTATAGGACATTCAAAGATGTCCAGAACTGAGATGAAGTTTGTATGTCTCCAACTCCTAGAAATAACTTCATGCCCCATCTCCCTTATTTCCAGCTACTAAGGATCACATAATTCCTAACAAAGTTTTGACACAGATTCCCAATCCGGGCATTCAGAACATATAGCACGTTGCTGTAAGCAAGCACATTCTCATTCAAAGTTGCAAGTCACTATGTAGGAACAAGTTTGTATAGGTATTTCAAAGATGCCCAGAACTGAGCTAAACGTTGTATGTCTGCAACACCTAGAAATATCTTCATGCCCCATTTCCCTTACTTCCAGCTAGTAAGGATCACATAATTCTTAACAAAGTTTTGACACAGATTCCCAATTCGGGCATTCAGAACATATAGCACGTTGCTGTAAGCAAGCACATTCTCATTCAAAGTTGCAAGTTACTATGTAGGAACAAGTTTGTATAGGTATTTCAAAGATGCCCAGAACTGAGCTAAACTTGGTATGTCTCCAACTCCTAGAAATTACTTCATGCCCCATCTCACTTACTTCCATCTAGTAAGGATCACATAATTCCTAACAAAGTTTTGACACAGATTCTCAATTCGGGCATTCAGAACATATAGCACGTTGCTGTAAGCAAGCACATTCTCATTCTAAGAAGCAAGTTACTATGTAGGAACAAGTTTGTATAGGTATTTCAAAGATGCCCAGAACTGAGCTAAAGTGGGTATGTGTCCAACTCCTAGAAATAACTTCATGTCCCATCTCACTTACTTCCATCTAGTAAGGATCACATAATTCCTAACAAAGTTTTGACACAGATTCCCAATTCGGGCATTCAGAACATATAGCACGTTGCTCTAAGCAAGCACATTCTCATTCAAAGTTGCAAGTTACTATGTAGGAACAAGTTTGTATAGGTATTTCAAAGATGCCCAGAACTGAGCTAAACTTGGTATGTCTCCAACTCCTAGAAATTACTTCATGCCCCATCTCACTTTCTTCCATCTAGTAAGGATCACATAATTCCTAACAAAGTTTTGACACAGATTCCCAATTCGGGCATTCAGAACATATAGCACGTTGCTGTAAGCAAGCACATTCTCATTCAAAGTTGCAAGTTACTATGTAGGAACAAGTTTGTATAGGTATTTCAAAGATGCCCAGAACTGAGCTAAACTTGGTATGTCTCCAACTCCTAGAAATTACTTCATGCCCCATCTCACTTACTTCCATCTAGTAAGGATCACATAATTCCTAACAAAGTTTTGACACAGATTCCCAATTCGGGCATTCAGAACATATAGCACGTTGCTGTAAGCAAGCACATTCTCATTCTAAGAAGCAAGTTACTATGTAGGAACAAGTTTGTATAGGTATTTCAAAGATGCCCAGAACTGAGCTAAAGTGGGTATGTGTCCAACTCCTAGAAATAACTTCATGCCCCATCTCACTTACTTCCATCTAGTAAGGATCACATAATTCCTAACAAAGTTTTGACACAGATTCCCAATTCGGGCATTTAGAACATATAGCACGTTGCTGTAAGCAAGCACATTCTGATTCAAAGTTGCAAGTTACTATGAAGGAACAAGTTTCTATAGGTATTTCAAAGATGCCCAGAACTGAGCTAAAAGTTGTATGTCTCCAACTCCTAGAAATAACTTCATGCCCCATCTCCCTTACTTCCAGCTAGTAAGGATCACATAATTCCTAACAAAGTTTTGACACAGATTCCCAATTCGGGCATTCAGTACATATAGCACGTTGCTGTAAGCAAGCACATTCTCATTCAAAGTTGCAAGTTACTATGTAGGAACAAGTTTGTCTAGGTATTTCAAAGATGACCAGAACTGAGCTGAACTTGGTATGTGTCCAAGCTCTAGAAATAACTTCATGCCCCAACTACCTTACTTCCAGCTAGTAAGGATCACATAATTCCTAACAAAGTTTTGACACAGATTCCCAATTCGGGCATTCAGAACATATAGCACGTTGCTGTAAGCAAGCACATTCTCATTCAAAGTTGCAAGTTACTATGTAGGAACAAGTTTGTATAGGTATGTCAAAGATGCCGAAAACTGAGTTAAACGTTGTGTGTCTGCTCTCCTAGAAATAACTTCATGCCCCATCTCTCTTACTTCCAGCTAATAAGGATCACATAATTCCTAACAAAGTTTTGACACAGATTCCCAATTCGGGCATTCAGATCATATAGCACATTGCTGTAAGCAAGCACATTCTCATTCAAAGTTGCAAGTTACTATGTAGGAACAAGTTTGTATAGGTATTTCAAAGATGTCCAGAACTGAGCTAAACTTGGTATGTCTCCAACTCCTAGAAATAACTTCATGCCCCATCTCCCTTACTTCCAGCTAGTAAGGATCACATAATTCCTAACAAAGTTTTGACACAGATTCCCAATTCGGGCCTTCAGAACATATAGCACGTTGCTGTAAGCAAGCACATTCTCATTCAAAGTTGCAAGTTACTATGTAGGAACAAGTTTGTATAGGTATTTCAAAGATGCCCAGAACTGAGCTAAGCATTGTATGTCTCCAACTCCTAGAAATAACTTCATGCCCCAACTCACTTACTTCCAGCTAGTAAGGATCACATAATTCCTAACAAAGTTTTGACACAGATTCCCAATTCGGGCATTCAGAACATATAGCACGTTGCTGTAAGCAAGCACATTCTCATTCAAAGTTGCAAGTTACTATGTAGGAACAAGTTTGTATAGGTATTTCAAAGATGCCCAGAACTGAGCTAAACGTTGTATGTCTGCAACTCCTAGAAATAACTTCATGCCCCATCTCCCTTACTTCCAGCTAATAAGGATCACATAATTCCTAACAAAGTTTTGACACAGATTCCCAATTCGGGCATTCAGAACATATAGCACGTTGCTGTAAGCAAGCACATTCTCATTCAAAGTTGCAAGTTACTATGTAGGAACAAGTTTGTATAGGTATTTCAAAGATGCCCAGAACTGAGCTAAACGTTGTATGTCTCCAACTCCTAGAAATAACTTCATGCCCCATCTCCCTTACTTCCATCTAGTAAGGATCACATAATTCCTAACAAAGTTTTGACACAGATTACCAATTCGGGCATTCAGAACATATAGAACGTTGCTGTAAGCAAGCACATTCTGATTCAAAGTTGCAAGTTACTATGTAGGAACAAGTTTGTATAGGACTTTCAAAGATGCCCAGAACTGAGCTAAACGTTGTATGTCTCCAACTCCTAGAAATAACTTCATGCCCCAACTCCCTTACTTCCAGCTAGTAAGGATCACACAATTCCTAACAAAGTTTTGACACAGATTCCCAATTCGGGCATTTAGAACATATAGCACGTTGATGTAAGCAAGCACATTCTCATTCAAAGTTGCAAGTTACTATGTAGGAACAAGTTTGTATAGGTGTTTCAAAGATGCCCAGAACTGAGCTAAACTTGGTATGTCTCCAACTCCTAGAAATAACTTCATGCCCCATCTCCCTTACTTCCATCTAGTAAGGATCACATAATTCCTAACAATGTTTTGACACAGATTACCAATTCGGGCATTCAGAACATATAGAACGTTGCTGTAAGCAAGCACATTCTGATTCAAAGTTGCAAGTTACTATGTAGGAACAAGTTTGTATAGGTATTTCAAAGATGCCCAGAACTGAGCTAAACGTTGTATGTCTCCAACTCCTAGAAATAACTTCATGCCCCAACTCCCTTACTTCCAGCTAGTAAGGATCACACAATTCCTAACAAACTTTTGACACAGATTCCCAATTCGGGCATTCAGAACATATAGCACGTTGCTGTAAGCAAGCACATTCTCATTCAAAGTTGCAAGTTACTATGTAGGAACAAGTTTGTATAGGTATTTCAAAGATGCCCAGAACTGAGCTAAACTTGGTATGTCTCCAACTCCTAGAAATAACTTCATGCCCCATCTCCCTTACTTCCAGCTAGTAAGGATCACATAATTCCTAACAAAGATTTGACACAGATTCCCAATTCGGGCATTCAGAACATATAGCACGTTGCTGTAAGCAAGCACATTCTCATTCAAAGTTGCAAGTTACTATGTAGGAACAAGTTTGTATAGGTATTTCAAAGATGCCCAGAACTGAGCTAAACGTTGTATGTCTCCAACTCCTAGAAATAACTTCATGCCCCAACTCCCTTACTTCCAGCTAATAAGGATCACATAATTCCTAACAAAGTTTTGACACAGATTCCCAATTCGGGCATTCAGAACATATAGCACGTTGCTGTAAGCAAGCACATTCTCATTCAAAGTTGCAAGTTACTATGTAGGAACAAGTTTGTATAGGACTTTGAAAGATGCCCAGAACTGAGCTGAAGTTTGTATGTCTCCAACTCCTAGAAATAACTTCATGCCCCATCTCACTTACTTCCAGCTAGTGAGGATCACATAATTCCTAACAAAGTTTTGACACAGATTCCCAATTCTGGCATTCAGAACCTGTAGCACGTTGCTGTAAGCAAGCACATTCAATACCAAGTTGCAAGTTACTACGTAGGAACAAGTTTGTATAGGTATTTCAAAGATGCCCAGAATTGAGCTAAACTTGGTATGTCTCCAAATCCTAGAAATAACTTCATGCCCCATCTCCCTTACTTCCATCTAGTAAGGATCACATAATTCCTAACAAAGTTTTGACACAGATTCCCAATTCGGGCATTCAGAACATATAGCACGTTGCTGTAAGCAAGCACATTCTCATTCAAAGTTGCAAGTTACTAAGTAGGAAAAAGTTTGTAAAGGTATTTCAAAGATGCCCAGAACTGAGCTAAACTTGGTATGTCTCCAACTCCTAGAAATAACTTCATGCCCCATCACCCTTATCACCAGCTAGTAAGGATCACATAATTCCTAACAAAGTTTTGACACAGATTCCCAATTCGGGCATTCAGAACATGTAGAACTTTGCTGTAAGCAAGCACATTCTCATTCAAAGTTGCAAGTTACTATGTAGGAACAAGTTTGTATAGGTATTTCAAAGATTCCCAGAACTGAGCTAAACTTGGTATGTGTCCAACCTCTAGAAACAACTTCATGCCCCAACTCCCCTACTTCCAGCTAGTAAGGATCACATAATTCCTAACAAAGATTTGACACAGATTCCCAATTCGGGCATTCAGAACATATAGCAAGTTGCTGTAAGCAAGAACATTCTCATTCAAAGTTGCAAGTTACTATGTAGGAACAAGTGTGTATAGGTATTTCAAAGATGCCCAGAACTGACCTAAACGTTTTATGTCTGCAACTCCTAGAAATAACTTCATGCCCCATCTCACTTACTTCCAGCTAGTAAGGATCACATAATTTCGAACAAAGTTTTGACACAGATTCCCAATTCGGGCATTCAGAACATATAGCACGTTGCTGTAAGCAAGCACATTCTCATTCAAAGTTGCAAGTTACTATGTAGGAACAAGTTTGTCTAGGTATTTCAAAGATGACCAGAACTGAGCTGAACTTGGTATGTGTCCAAGCTCTAGAAATAACTTCATGCCCCAACTACCTTACTTCCAGCTAGTAAGGATCACATAATTCCTAACAAAGTTTTGACACAGATTCCCAATTCGGGCATTCAGAACATATAGCACGTTGCTGTAAGCAAGCACATTCTCATTCAAAGTTGCAAGTTACTATGTAGGAACAAGTTTGTATAGGTATGTCAAAGATGCCGAAAACTGAGTTAAACGTTGTGTGTCTGCTCTCCTAGAAATAACTTCATGCCCCATCTCTCTTACTTCCAGCTAATAAGGATCACATAATTCCTAACAAAGTTTTGACACAGATTCCCAATTCGGGCATTCAGATCATATAGCACATTGCTGTAAGCAAGCACATTCTCATTCAAAGTTGCAAGTTACTATGTAGGAACAAGTTTGTATAGGTATTTCAAAGATGTCCAGAACTGAGCTAAACTTGGTATGTCTCCAACTCCTAGAAATAACTTCATGCCCCATCTCCCTTACTTCCAGCTAGTAAGGATCACATAATTCCTAACAAAGTTTTGACACAGATTCCCAATTCGGGCCTTCAGAACATATAGCACGTTGCTGTAAGCAAGCACATTCTCATTCAAAGTTGCAAGTTACTATGTAGGAACAAGTTTGTATAGGTATTTCAAAGATGCCCAGAACTGAGCTAAGCATTGTATGTCTCCAACTCCTAGAAATAACTTCATGCCCCAACTCCCTTATTTCCAGCTAGTAAGGATCACATAATTCCTAACAAAGTTTTGACACAGATTCCCAATTCGGGCATTCAGAACATATAGCACGTTGCTGTAAGCAAGCACATTCTCATTCAAAGTTGCAAGTTACTATGTAGGAACAAGTTTGTATAGGTATTTCAAAGATGCCCAGAACTGAGCTAAACGTTGTATGTCTGCAACTCCTAGAAATAACTTCATGCCCCATCTCCCTTACTTCCAGCTAATAAGGATCACATAATTCCTAACAAAGTTTTGACACAGATTCCCAATTCGGGCATTCAGAACATATAGCACGTTGCTGTAAGCAAGCACATTCTCATTCAAAGTTGCAAGTTACTATGTAGGAACAAGTTTGTATAGGTATTTCAAAGATGCCCAGAACTGAGCTAAACGTTGTATGTCTCCAACTCCTAGAAATAACTTCATGCCCCATCTCCCTTACTTCCATCTAGTAAGGATCACATAATTCCTAACAAAGTTTTGACACAGATTACCAATTCGGGCATTCAGAACATATAGAACGTTGCTGTAAGCAAGCACATTCTGATTCAAAGTTGCAAGTTACTATGTAGGAACAAGTTTGTATAGGACTTTCAAAGATGCCCAGAACTGAGCTAAACGTTGTATGTCTCCAACTCCTAGAAATAACTTCATGCCCCAACTCCCTTACTTCCAGCTAGTAAGGATCACACAATTCCTAACAAAGTTTTGACACAGATTCCCAATTCGGGCATTTAGAACATATAGCACGTTGCTGTAAGCAAGCACATTCTCATTCAAAGTTGCAAGTTACTATGTAGGAACAAGTTTGTATAGGTGTTTCAAAGATGCCCAGAACTGAGCTAAACTTGGTATGTCTCCAACTCCTAGAAATAACTTCATGCCCCATCTCCCTTACTTCCATCTAGTAAGGATCACATAATTCCTAACAATGTTTTGACACAGATTACCAATTCGGGCATTCAGAACATATAGAACGTTGCTGTAAGCAAGCACATTCTGATGCAAAGTTGCAAGTTACTATGTAGGAACAAGTTTGTATAGGTATTTCAAAGATGCCCAGAACTGAGCTAAACGTTGTATGTCTCCAACTCCTAGAAATAACTTCATGCCCCAACTCCCTTACTTCCAGCTAGTAAGGATCACACAATTCCTAACAAACTTTTGACACAGATTCCCAATTCGGGCATTCAGAACATATAGCACGTTGCTGTAAGCAAGCACATTCTCATTCAAAGTTGCAAGTTACTATGTAGGAACAAGTTTGTATAGGTATTTCAAAGATGCCCAGAACTGAGCTAAACTTGGTATGTCTCCATCTCCTAGAAATAACTTCATGCCCCATCTCCCTTACTTCCAGCTAGTAAGGATCACATAATTCCTAACAAAGATTTGACACAGATTCCCAATTCGGGCATTCAGAACATATAGCACGTTGCTGTAAGCAAGCACATTCTCATTCAAAGTTGCAAGTTACTATGTAGGAACAAGTTTGTATAGGTATTTCAAAGATGCCCAGAACTGAGCTAAACGTTGTATGTCTCCAACTCCTAGAAATAACTTCATGCCCCAACTCCCTTACTTCCAGCTAATAAGGATCACATAATTCCTAACAAAGTTTTGACACAGATTCCCAATTCGGGCATTCAGAACATATAGCACGTTGCTGTAAGCAAGCACATTCTCATTCAAAGTTGCAAGTTACTATGTAGGAACAAGTTTGTATAGGACTTTGAAAGATGCCCAGAACTGAGCTGAAGTTTGTATGTCTCCAACTCCTAGAAATAACTTCATGCCCCATCTCACTTACTTCCAGCTAGTGAGGATCACATAATTCCTAACAAAGTTTTGACACAGATTCCCAATTCTGGCATTCAGAACCTGTAGCACGTTGCTGTAAGCAAGCACATTCAATACCAAGTTGCAAGTTACTACGTAGGAACAAGTTTGTATAGGTATTTCAAAGATGCCCAGAATTGAGCTAAACTTGGTATGTCTCCAAATCCTAGAAATAACTTCATGCCCCATCTCCCTTACTTCCATCTAGTAAGGATCACATAATTCCTAACAAAGTTTTGACACAGATTCCCAATTCGGGCATTCAGAACATATAGCACGTTGCTGTAAGCAAGCACATTCTCATTCAAAGTTGCAAGTTACTATGTAGGAACAAGTTTGTATAGGTATTTCAAAGATGCCCAGAACTGAGCTAACCGTTGTATGTCTTCAACTCCTAGAAATAACTTCATGCCCCATCTCCCTTACTTCCAGCTAGTAAGGATCACATAATTCCTAACAAAGTTTTGACACAGATTCCCAATTCGGGCATTCAGAACATATAGCACGTTGCTGTAAGCAAGCTCATTCTCATTCAAAGTTGCAAGTTACTATGTAGGAACAAGTTTGTATAGGTATTTCAAAGATGCCCAGAACTGAGCTAAACTTGGTATGTCTCCAACTCCTAGAAATAACTTCATGCCCCGTCTCCCTTACTTCCAGCTAGTAAGGATCACATAATTCCTAACAAAGTTTTGACACAGATTCCCAATTTGGGCATTCAGAACATATAGCACGTTGTTGTAAGAAAGCACATTCTCATTCAAAGTTGCAAGTAACTATGTAGGAACAAGTTTGTATAGGTATTTCAAAGATGCCCAGAACTGAGCTAAACGTTGTATGTCAGCAACTCCTAGAAATAACTTCATGCCCCATCTCCCTTACTTCCAGCTTGTAAGGATCACATAATTCCTAACAAAGTTTTGACACAGATTCCCAATTCGGGCATTCAGAACATATAGCACGTTGCTGTAAGCAAGCACATTCTCATTCAAAGTTGCAAGTTACTATGTAGGAACAAGTTTGTATAGGTATTTCAAAGATGCCCAGAACTGAGCTAAACTTGGTATGTCTCCAACTCCTAGAAATTACTTCATGCCCCATCTCACTTACTTCCATCTAGTAAGGATCACATAATTCCTAACAAAGTTTTGACACAGATTCCCAATTCGGGCATTCAGAACATATAGCACGTTGCTGTAAGCAAGCACATTCTCATTCTAAGAAGCAAGTTACTATGTAGGAACAAGTTTGTATAGGTATTTCAAAGATGCCCAGAACTGAGCTAAAGTGGGTATGTGTCCAACTCCTAGAAATAACTTCATGCCCCATCTCACTTACTTCCATCTAGTAAGGATCACATAATTCCTAACAAAGTTTTGACACAGATTCCCAATTCAGGCATTCAGAACATATAGCACGTTGCTGTAAGCAAGCACATTCTCATTCATAGTTGCAAGTTACTATGTAGGAACATGTTTGTATAGGTATTTCAAAGATGCCCAGAACTGAGCTAAACGTTATATGTCTCAAACTCCTAGAAATAACTTCATGCCCCATCTCCCTTACTTCCAGCTAGTAAGGATCACATAATTCCTAACAAAGTTTTGACACAGATTCCCAATTCGGGCATTGAGAACATATAGCACGTTGCTGTAAGCAAGCACATTCTCATTCAAAGTTGCAAGTTACTATGTAGGAACAAGTTTGTATAGGTATTTCAAAGATGCCCAGAACTGATCTAACTTGGTATGTCTCCAACTCCTAGAAATAACTACATGCCCCATCTCCCTTACTTCCAGCTAGTAAGGATCACATAATTCCTAACAAAGTTTTGACACAGAATCCCAATTCGGGCATTCAGAACATATAGCACGTTGCTGTAAGCAAGCACATTCTCATTCAAAGTTGCAAGTTACTATGTAGGAACAAGTTTGTATAGGTATTTCAAAGATGCCCAGAACTGAGCTAAACGTTGTATGTCTCCAACTCCTAGAAATAACTACATGCCCCATCTCCCTTACTTCCAGCTAGTCAGGATCACATAATTCCTAACAAAGTTTTGACACAGATTCCCAATTCGGGCATTGAGAACATATAGCACGTTGCTGTAAGCAAGCACATTCTCATTCAAAGTTGCAAGTTACTATGTAGGAACAAGTTTCTATAGGTATTTCAAAGATGCCCAGAACTGAGCTAAACGTTGTATGTCTCCAACTCCTAGAAATAACTTCATGCCCCATTTCCCTTACTTCCAGCTAGTAAGGATCACATAATTCCTAACAAACTTTTGACACAGATTCCCAATTCGGGCATTCAGAACATATAGCACGTTGCTGTAAGCAAGCACATTCTCATTCAAAGTTGCAAGTTACTATGTAGGAACAAGTTTGTATAGGTATTTCAAAGATGCCCAGAGCTGAGCTAAACTTGGTATATCTCCTACTCCTAGAAATAACTTCATGCCCCATCTCCCTTACTTCCAGCTAGTAAGGATCACATTATTCCTAACAATGTTGTGACACAGATTCCCAATTCGGGCATTCAGAACATATAGCACGTTGCTGTAAGCAAGCACATTCTCATTCAAAGTTGCAAGTTACTATGTAGGAACAAGTTTGTATAGGTATTTCAAAGATGCCCAGAACTGAGCTAAACTTGGTATGTGTCCAACCTCTAGAAACAACTTCATGCCGCAACTCCATTACTTCCAGCTAGTAAGGATCACATAATTCCTAACAAAGTTTTGACACAGATTCCCAATTCGGGCATTTAGAACATATAGCACGTTGCTGTAAGCAAGCACATTCTGATTCAAAGTTGCAAGTTACTATGAAGGAACAAGTTTGTATAGGTATTTCAAAGATGCCCAGAACTGAGCTAAACGTTGTATCTCTCCAACTCCTAGAAATAACTTCATGCACCATCTCCATTACTTCCAGCTAGTAAGGATCACATAATTCCTAAAAGATTTGACACAGATTCCCAATTCGGGCATTCAGAACATATAGCACGTTGCTGTAAGCAAGCACATTCTGATTCAAAGTTGCAAGTTACTATATAAAAACAAGTTTGTTTAGGTATTTCTTAGATGCCCAGAACTGAGCTAAACTTGGTATGTGTCCAGCTCCTAGAAATAACTTCATGTCCCATCTCCCTTACTTCCAGCTAGTAAGGATCACATAATTCCTAACAAAGTTTTGACACAGATTCCCAATTCGGGCATTCAGAACATATAGCACGTTGCTGTAAGCAAGCACATTCTCATTCAAAGTTGCAAGTTACTATGTAGGAACAAGTTTGTATAGGTATTTCAAAGATGCCCAGAACTGAGCTAACCGATGTATGTCTCCAACTCCTAGAAATAACTTCATGCCCCATCTCCCTTACTTCCAGCTAGTAAGGATCACATAATTCCTAACAAAGATTTGACACAGATTCCCAATTCGGGCATTCAGAACATATAGCACGTTGCTGTAAGCAAGCACATTCTCATTCAAAGTTGCAAGTTACTATGTAGGAACAAGTTTGTATAGGTATTTCAAAGATGCCCAGAACTGAGCTAAACGTTGTATGTCTCCAACTCCTAGAAATAACTTCATGCCCCAACTCCCTTACTTCCAGCTAATAAGGATCACATAATTCCTAACAAAGTTTTGACACAGATTCCCAATTCGGGCATTCAGAACATATAGCACGTTGCTGTAAGCAAGCACATTCTCATTCAAAGTTTCAAGTTACTATGTAGGAACAAGTTTGTATAGGACTTTGAAAGATGCCCAGAACTGAGCTGAAGTTTGTATGTCTCCAACTCCTAGAAATAACTTCATGCCCCATCTCACTTACTTCCAGCTAGTGAGGATCACATAATTCCTAACAATGTTTTGACACAGATTCCCAATTCGGGCATTCAGAACCTGTAGCACGTTGCTGTAAGCAAGCACATTCAATACAAAGTTGCAAGTTACTACGTAGGAACAAGTTTGTATAGGTATTCAAAGATGCCCAGAATTGAGCTAAACTTGGTATGTCTCCAAATCCTAGAAATAACTTCATGCCCCATCTCCCTTACTTCCATCTAGTAAGGATCACATAATTCCTAACAAAGTTTTGACACAGATTCCCAATTCGGGCATTCAGAACATATAGCACGTTGCTGTAAGCAAGCACATTCTCATTCAAAGTTGCAAGTTACTAAGTAGGAAAAAGTTTGTAAAGGTATTTCAAAGATGCCCAGAACTGAGCTAAACTTGGTATGTCTCCAACTCCTAGAAATAACTTCATGCCCCATCACCCTTATCACCAGCTAGTAAGGATCACATAATTCCTAACAAAGTTTTGACACAGATTCCCAATTCGGGCATTCAGAACATGTAGAACGTTGCTGTAAGCAAGCACATTCTCATTCAAAGTTGCAAGTTACTATGTAGGAACAAGTTTGTATAGGTATTTCAAAGATTCCCAGAACTGAGCTATACTTGGTATGTGTCCAACCTCTAGAAACAACTTCATGCCCCAACTCCCCTACTTCCAGCTAGTAAGGATCACATAATTCCTAACAAAGATTTGACACAGATTCCCAATTCGGGCATTCAGAACATATAGCAAGTTGCTGTAAGCAAGAACATTCTCATTCAAAGTTGCAAGTTACTATGTAGGAACAAGTGTGTATAGGTATTTCAAAGATGCCCAGAACTGACCTAAACGTTTTATGTCTGCAACTCCTAGAAATAACTTCATGCCCTATCTCACTTACTTCCAGCTAGTAAGGATCACATAATTTCGAACAAAGTTTTGACACAGATTCCCAATTCGGGCATTCAGAACATATAGCACGTTGCTGTAAGCAAGCACATTCTCATTCAAAGTTGCAAGTTACTATGTAGGAACAAGTTTGTATAGGAATTTCAATGATGCCCAGAACTGAGCTAAACGTTGTATGTCTCCAACTCCTAGAAATAACTTCATGCCCCATCTCCCTTACTTCCAGCTAGTAAGGATCACATAATTCCTAACAAAGTTTTGACACAGATTCCCAATTCGGGCATTCAGTACATATAGCACGTTGCTGTAAGCAAGCACATTCTCATTCAAAGTTGCAAGTTACTATGTAGGAACAAGTTTGTATAGGTATTTCAAAGATGTCCAGAACTGAGCTAAACGTTGTATGTCTCCAACTCCTAGAAATAACTTCATGCCCCATCTCCCTTACTTCCAGCTAGTAAGGATCACATAATTCCTAACAAAGTTTTGACACAGATTCCCAATTCGGGCCTTCAGAACATATAGCACGTTGCTGTAAGCAAGCACATTCTCATTCAAAGTTGCAAGTTACTATGTAGGAACAAGTTTGTATAGGTATTTCAAAGATGCCCAGAACTGAGCTAAGCATTGTATGTCTCCAACTCCTAGAAATAACTTCATGCCCCAACTCCCTTACTTCCAGCTAGTAAGGATCACACAATTCCTAACAAAGTTTTGACACAGATTCCCAATTCGGGCATTTAGAACATATAGCACGTTGCTGTAAGCAAGCACATTCTCATTCAAAGTTGCAAGTTACTATGTAGGAACAAGTTTGTATAGGTGTTTCAAAGATGCCCAGAACTGAGCTAAACTTGGTATGTCTCCAACTCCTAGAAATAACTTCATGCCCCATCTCCCTTACTTCCATCTAGTAAGGATCACATAATTCCTAACAATGTTTTGACACAGATTACCAATTCGGGCATTCAGAACATATAGAACGTTGCTGTAAGCAAGCACATTCTGATTCAAAGTTGCAAGTTACTATGTAGGAACAAGTTTGTATAGGTATTTCAAAGATGCCCAGAACTGAGCTAAACGTTGTATGTCTCCAACTCCTAGAAATAACTTCATGCCCCAACTCCCTTACTTCCAGCTAGTAAGGATCACACAATTCCTAACAAACTTTTGACACAGATTCCCAATTCGGGCATTCAGAACATATAGCACGTTGCTGTAAGCAAGCACATTCTCATTCAAAGTTGCAAGTTACTATGTAGGAACAAGTTTGTATAGGTATTTCAAAGATGCCCAGAACTGAGCTAAACTTGGTATGTCTCCAACTCCTAGAAATAACTTCATGCCCCATCTCCCTTACTTCCAGCTAGTAAGGATCACATAATTCCTAACAAAGATTTGACACAGATTCCCAATTCGGGCATTCAGAACATATAGCACGTTGCTGTAAGCAAGCACATTCTCATTCAAAGTTGCAAGTTACTATGTAGGAACAAGTTTGTATAGGTATTTCAAAGATGCCCAGAACTGAGCTAAACGTTGTATGTCTCCAACTCCTAGAAATAACTTCATGCCCCAACTCCCTTACTTCCAGCTAATAAGGATCACATAATTCCTAACAAAGTTTTGACACAGATTCCCAATTCGGGCATTCAGAACATATAGCACGTTGCTGTAAGCAAGCACATTCTCATTCAAAGTTGCAAGTTACTATGTAGGAACAAGTTTGTATAGGACTTTGAAAGATGCCCAGAACTGAGCTGAAGTTTGTATGTCTCCAACTCCTAGAAATAACTTCATGCCCCATCTCACTTACTTCCAGCTAGTGAGGATCACATAATTCCTAACAAAGTTTTGACACAGATTCCCAATTCTGGCATTCAGAACCTGTAGCACGTTGCTGTAAGCAAGCACATTCAATACCAAGTTGCAAGTTACTACGTAGGAACAAGTTTGTATAGGTATTTCAAAGATGCCCAGAATTGAGCTAAACTTGGTATGTCTCCAAATCCTAGAAATAACTTCATGCCCCATCTCCCTTACTTCCATCTAGTAAGGATCACATAATTCCTAACAAAGTTTTGACACAGATTCCCAATTCGGGCATTCAGAACATATAGCACGTTGCTGTAAGCAAGCACATTCTCATTCAAAGTTGCAAGTTACTAAGTAGGAAAAAGTTTGTAAAGGTATTTCAAAGATGCCCAGAACTGAGCTAAACTTGGTATGTCTCCAACTCCTAGAAATAACTTCATGCCCCATCACCCTTATCACCAGCTAGTAAGGATCACATAATTCCTAACAAAGTTTTGACACAGATTCCCAATTCGGGCATTCAGAACATGTAGAACGTTGCTGTAAGCAAGCACATTCTCATTCAAAGTTGCAAGTTACTATGTAGGAACAAGTTTGTATAGGTATTTCAAAGATTCCCAGAACTGAGCTAAACTTGGTATGTGTCCAACCTCTAGAAACAACTTCATGCCCCAACTCCCCTACTTCCAGCTAGTAAGGATCACATAATTCCTAACAAAGATTTGACACAGATTCCCAATTCGGGCATTCAGAACATATAGCAAGTTGCTGTAAGCAAGAACATTCTCATTCAAAGTTGCAAGTTACTATGTAGGAACAAGTGTGTATAGGTATTTCAAAGATGCCCAGAACTGACCTAAACGTTTTATGTCTGCAACTCCTAGAAATAACTTCATGCCCCATCTCACTTACTTCCAGCTAGTAAGGATCACATAATTTCGAACAAAGTTTTGACACAGATTCCCAATTCGGGCATTCAGAACATATAGCACGTTGCTGTAAGCAAGCACATTCTCATTCAAAGTTGCAAGTTACTATGTAGGAACAAGTTTGTCTAGGTATTTCAAAGATGACCAGAACTGAGCTGAACTTGGTATGTGTCCAAGCTCTAGAAATAACTTCATGCCCCAACTACCTTACTTCCAGCTTGTAAGGATCACATAATTCCTAACAAAGTTTTGACACAGATTCCCAATTCGGGCATTCAGAACATATAGCACGTTGCTGTAAGCAAGCACATTCTCATTCAAAGTTGCAAGTTACTATGTAGGAACAAGTTTGTATAGGTATTTCAAAGATGCCCAGAACTGACCTAAACGTTTTATGTCTGCAACTCCTAGAAATAACTTCATGCCCTATCTCACTTACTTCCAGCTAGTAAGGATCACATAATTTCGAACAAAGTTTTGACACAGATTCCCAATTCGGGCATTCAGAACATATAGCACGTTGCTGTAAGCAAGCACATTCTCATTCAAAGTTGCAAGTTACTATGTAGGAACAAGTTTGTATAGGAATTTCAATGATGCCCAGAACTGAGCTAAACGTTGTATGTCTCCAACTCCTAGAAATAACTTCATGCCCCATCTCCCTTACTTCCAGCTAGTAAGGATCACATAATTCCTAACAAAGTTTTGACACAGATTCCCAATTCGGGCATTCAGTACATATAGCACGTTGCTGTAAGCAAGCACATTCTCATTCAAAGTTGCAAGTTACTATGTAGGAACAAGTTTGTATAGGTATTTCAAAGATGTCCAGAACTGAGCTAAACGTTGTATGTCTCCAACTCCTAGAAATAACTTCATGCCCCATCTCCCTTACTTCCAGCTAGTAAGGATCACATAATTCCTAACAAAGTTTTGACACAGATTCCCAATTCGGGCCTTCAGAACATATAGCACGTTGCTGTAAGCAAGCACATTCTCATTCAAAGTTGCAAGTTACTATGTAGGAACAAGTTTGTATAGGTATTTCAAAGATGCCCAGAACTGAGCTAAGCATTGTATGTCTCCAACTCCTAGAAATAACTTCATGCCCCAACTCCCTTACTTCCAGCTAGTAAGGATCACATAATTCCTAACAAAGTTTTGACACAGATTCCCAATTCGGGCATTCAGAACATATAGCACGTTGCTGTAAGCAAGCACATTCTCATTCAAAGTTGCAAGTTACTATGTAGGAACAAGTTTGTATAGGTATTTCAAAGATGCCCAGAACTGAGCTAAACGTTGTATGTCTGCAACTCCTAGAAATAACTTCATGCCCCATCTCCCTTACTTCCAGCTAATAAGGATCACATAATTCCTAACAAAGTTTTGACACAGATTCCCAATTCGGGCATTCAGAACATATAGCACGTTGCTGTAAGCAAGCACATTCTCATTCAAAGTTGCAAGTTACTATGTAGGAACAAGTTTGTATAGGTATTTCAAAGATGCCCAGAACTGAGCTAAACGTTGTATGTCTCCAACTCCTAGAAATAACTTCATGCCCCATCTCCCTTACTTCCATCTAGTAAGGATCACATAATTCCTAACAAAGTTTTGACACAGATTACCAATTCGGGCATTCAGAACATATAGAACGTTGCTGTAAGCAAGCACATTCTGATTCAAAGTTGCAAGTTACTATGTAGGAACAAGTTTGTATAGGACTTTCAAAGATGCCCAGAACTGAGCTAAACGTTGTATGTCTCCAACTCCTAGAAATAACTTCATGCCCCAACTCCCTTACTTCCAGCTAGTAAGGATCACACAATTCCTAACAAAGTTTTGACACAGATTCCCAATTCGGGCATTTAGAACATATAGCACGTTGCTGTAAGCAAGCACATTCTCATTCAAAGTTGCAAGTTACTATGTAGGAACAAGTTTGTATAGGTGTTTCAAAGATGCCCAGAACTGAGCTAAACTTGGTATGTCTCCAACTCCTAGAAATAACTTCATGCCCCATCTCCCTTACTTCCATCTAGTAAGGATCACATAATTCCTAACAATGTTTTGACACAGATTACCAATTCGGGCATTCAGAACATATAGAACGTTGCTGTAAGCAAGCACATTCTGATTCAAAGTTGCAAGTTACTATGTAGGAACAAGTTTGTATAGGTATTTCAAAGATGCCCAGAACTGAGCTAAACGTTGTATGTCTCCAACTCCTAGAAATAACTTCATGCCCCAACTCCCTTACTTCCAGCTAGTAAGGATCACACAATTCCTAACAAACTTTTGACACAGATTCCCAATTCGGGCATTCAGAACATATAGCACGTTGCTGTAAGCAAGCACATTCTCATTCAAAGTTGCAAGTTACTATGTAGGAACAACTTTGTATAGGTATTTCAAAGATGCCCAGAACTGAGCTAAACTTGGTATGTCTCCAACTCCTAGAAATAACTTCATGCCCCATCTCCCTTACTTCCAGCTAGTAAGGATCACATAATTCCT
The DNA here is from genome assembly GCF_020826845.1 of Diceros bicornis minor. Lineage (NCBI taxonomy): Eukaryota > Metazoa > Chordata > Mammalia > Perissodactyla > Rhinocerotidae > Diceros > Diceros bicornis. The sequence continues at coordinate 482,512 of NW_026691081.1, read as the reverse complement.
AACAAAGATTTGACACAGATTCCCAATTCGGGCATTCAGAACATATAGCACGTTGCTGTAAGCAAGCACATTCTCATTCAAAGTTGCAAGTTACTATGTAGGAACAAGTTTGTATAGGTATTTCAAAGATGCCCAGAACTGAGCTAAACGTTGTATGTCTCCAACTCCTAGAAATAACTTCATGCCCCAACTCCCTTACTTCCAGCTAATAAGGATCACATAATTCCTAACAAAGTTTTGACACAGATTCCCAATTCGGGCATTCAGAACATATAGCACGTTGCTGTAAGCAAGCACATTCTCATTCAAAGTTGCAAGTTACTATGTAGGAACAAGTTTGTATAGGACTTTGAAAGATGCCCAGAACTGAGCTGAAGTTTGTATGTCTCCAACTCCTAGAAATAACTTCATGCCCCATCTCACTTACTTCCAGCTAGTGAGGATCACATAATTCCTAACAAAGTTTTGACACAGATTCCCAATTCTGGCATTCAGAACCTGTAGCACGTTGCTGTAAGCAAGCACATTCAATACCAAGTTGCAAGTTACTACGTAGGAACAAGTTTGTATAGGTATTTCAAAGATGCCCAGAATTGAGCTAAACTTGGTATGTCTCCAAATCCTAGAAATAACTTCATGCCCCATCTCCCTTACTTCCATCTAGTAAGGATCACATAATTCCTAACAAAGTTTTGACACAGATTCCCAATTCGGGCATTCAGAACATATAGCACGTTGCTGTAAGCAAGCACATTCTCATTCAAAGTTGCAAGTTACTAAGTAGGAAAAAGTTTGTAAAGGTATTTCAAAGATGCCCAGAACTGAGCTAAACTTGGTATGTCTCCAACTCCTAGAAATAACTTCATGCCCCATCACCCTTATCACCAGCTAGTAAGGATCACATAATTCCTAACAAAGTTTTGACACAGATTCCCAATTCGGGCATTCAGAACATGTAGAACGTTGCTGTAAGCAAGCACATTCTCATTCAAAGTTGCAAGTTACTATGTAGGAACAAGTTTGTATAGGTATTTCAAAGATTCCCAGAACTGAGCTAAACTTGGTATGTGTCCAACCTCTAGAAACAACTTCATGCCCCAACTCCCCTACTTCCAGCTAGTAAGGATCACATAATTCCTAACAAAGATTTGACACAGATTCCCAATTCGGGCATTCAGAACATATAGCAAGTTGCTGTAAGCAAGAACATTCTCATTCAAAGTTGCAAGTTACTATGTAGGAACAAGTGTGTATAGGTATTTCAAAGATGCCCAGAACTGACCTAAACGTTTTATGTCTGCAACTCCTAGAAATAACTTCATGCCCCATCTCACTTACTTCCAGCTAGTAAGGATCACATAATTTCGAACAAAGTTTTGACACAGATTCCCAATTCGGGCATTCAGAACATATAGCACGTTGCTGTAAGCAAGCACATTCTCATTCAAAGTTGCAAGTTACTATGTAGGAACAAGTTTGTCTAGGTATTTCAAAGATGACCAGAACTGAGCTGAACTTGGTATGTGTCCAAGCTCTAGAAATAACTTCATGCCCCAACTACCTTACTTCCAGCTTGTAAGGATCACATAATTCCTAACAAAGTTTTGACACAGATTCCCAATTCGGGCATTCAGAACATATAGCACGTTGCTGTAAGCAAGCACATTCTCATTCAAAGTTGCAAGTTACTATGTAGGAACAAGTTTGTATAGGTATTTCAAAGATGCCCAGAACTGAGCTAAACGTTGTATGTCTGCAACTCCTAGAAATAACTTCATGCCCCATCTCCCTTACTTCCAGCTAACAAGGATCACATAATTCCTAACAAAGTTTTGACACAGATTCCCAATTCGGGCATTCAGAACATATAGCACGTTGCTGTAAGCAAGCACATTCTCATTCAAAGTTGCAAATTACTATGTAGGAACAAGTTTGTATAGGTATTTCAAAGATGCCCAGAACTGAGCTAAACGTTGTATGTCTCCAACTCCTAGAAATAACTTCATGCCCCATCTCCCTTACTTCCATCTAGTAAGGATCACATAATTCCTAACAAAGTTTTGACACAGATTACCAATTCGGGCATTCAGAACATATAGAACGTTGCTGTAAGCAAGCACATTCTGATTCAAAGTTGCAAGTTACTATGTAGGAACAAGTTTGTATAGGACTTTCAAAGATGCCCAGAACTGAGCTAAACGTTGTATGTCTCCAACTCCTAGAAATAACTTCATGCCCCAACTCCCTTACTTCCAGCTAGTAAGGATCACACAATTCCTAACAAAGTTTTGACACAGATTCCCAATTCGGGCATTTAGAACATATAGCACGTTGCTGTAAGCAAGCACATTCTCATTCAAAGTTGCAAGTTACTATGTAGGAACAAGTTTGTATAGGTGTTTCAAAGATGCCCAGAACTGAGCTAAACTTGGTATGTCTCCAACTCCTAGAAATAACTTCATGCCCCATCTCCCTTACTTCCATCTAGTAAGGATCACATAATTCCTAACAATGTTTTGACACAGATTACCAATTCGGGCATTCAGAACATATAGAACGTTGCTGTAAGCAAGCACATTCTGATTCAAAGTTGCAAGTTACTATGTAGGAACAAGTTTGTATAGGTATTTCAAAGATGCCCAGAACCTAGCTAAACGTTGTATGTCTCCAACTCCTAGAAATAACTTCATGCCCCAACTCCCTTACTTCCAGCTAGTAAGGATCACACAATTCCTAACAAACTTTTGACACAGATTCCCAATTCGGGCATTCAGAACATATAGCACGTTGCTGTAAGCAAGCACATTCTCATTCAAAGTTGCAAGTTACTATGTAGGAACAAGTTTGTATAGGTATTTCAAAGATGCCCAGAACTGAGCTAAACTTGGTATGTCTCCAACTCCTAGAAATAACTTCATGCCCCATCTCCCTTACTTCCAGCTAGTAAGGATCACATAATTCCTAACAAAGATTTGACACAGATTCCCAATTCGGGCATTCAGAACATATAGCACGTTGCTGTAAGCAAGCACATTCTCATTCAAAGTTGCAAGTTACTATGTAGGAACAAGTTTGTATAGGTATTTCAAAGATGCCCAGAACTGAGCTAAACGTTGTATGTCTCCAACTCCTAGAAATAACTTCATGCCCCAACTCCCTTACTTCCAGCTAATAAGGATCACATAATTCCTAACAAAGTTTTGACACAGATTCCCAATTCGGGCATTCAGAACATATAGCACGTTGCTGTAAGCAAGCACATTCTCATTTAAAGTTGCAAGTTACTATGTAGGAACAAGTTTGTATAGGACTTTGAAAGATGCCCAGAACTGAGCTGAAGTTTGTATGTCTCCAACTCCTAGAAATAACTTCATGCCCCATCTCACTTACTTCCAGCTAGTGAGGATCACATAATTCCTAACAAAGTTTTGACACAGATTCCCAATTCTGGCATTCAGAACCTGTAGCACGTTGCTGTAAGCAAGCACATTCAATACCAAGTTGCAAGTTACTACGTAGGAACAAGTTTGTATAGGTATTTCAAAGATGCCCAGAATTGAGCTAAACTTGGTATGTCTCCAAATCCTAGAAATAACTTCATGCCCCATCTCCCTTACTTCCATCTAGTAAGGATCACATAATTCCTAACAAAGTTTTGACACAGATTCCCAATTCGGGCATTCAGAACATATAGCACGTTGCTGTAAGCAAGCACATTCTCATTCAAAGTTGCAAGTTACTAAGAGGGAACAAGTTTGTAAAGGTATTTCAAAGATGCCCAGAACTGAGCTAAACTTGGTATGTCTCCAACTCCTAGAAATAACTTCATGCCCCATCTCCCTTATCACCAGCTAGTAAGGATCACATAATTCCTAACAAAGTTTTGACACAGATTCCCAATTCGGGCATTCAGAACATGTAGCACGTTGCTGTAAGCAAGCACATTCTCATTCAAAGTTGCAAGTTACTATGTAGGAACAAGTTTGTATAGGTATTTCAAAGATTCCCAGAACTGAGCTAAACTTGGTATGTGTCCAACCTCTAGAAACAACTTCATGCCCCAACTCCCCTAATTCCAGCTAGTAAGGATCACATAATTCCTAACAAAGATTTGACACAGATTCCCAATTCGGGCATTCAGAACATATAGCAAGTTGCTGTAAGCAAGAACATTCTCATTCAAAGTTGCAAGTTACTATGTAGGAACAAGTTTGTATAGGTATTTCAAAGATGCCCAGAACTGACCTAAACGTTTTATGTCTGCAACTCCTAGAAATAACTTCATGCCCCATCTCACTTACTTCCAGCTAGTAAGGATCACATAATTTCGAACAAAGTTTTGACACAGATTCCCAATTCGGGCATTCAGAACATATAGCACGTTGCTGTAAGCAAGCACATACTCATTCTAAGTTGCAAGTTACTATGTAGGAACAAGTTTGTATAGGAATTTCAATGATGCCCAGAACTGAGCTAAACGTTGTATTTCTCCAACTCCAAGAAATAACTTCATGCCCCATCTCCCTTACTTCCAGCTAGTAAGGATCACATAATTCCTAACAACGTTTTGACACAGATTTCCAATTCGGGCATTCAGTACATATAGCACGTTGCTGTAAGCAAGCACATTCTCATTCAAAGTTGCAAGTTACTATGTAGGAACAAGTTTGTCTAGGTATTTCAAAGATTACCAGAACTGAGCTGAACTTGGTATGTGTCCAAGCTCTAGAAATAACTTCATGCCCCAACTACCTTACTTCCAGCTAGTAAGGATCACATAATTCCTAACAAAGTTTTGACACAGATTCCCAATTCGGGCATTCAGAACATATAGCACGTTGCTGTAAGCAAGCACATTCTCATTCAAAGTTGCAAGTTACTATGGAGGAACAAGTTTGTATAGGTATGTCAAAGATGCCGAAATCTGAGTTAAACGTTGTGTGTCTGCTCTCCTAGAAATAACTTCATGCCCCATCTCTCTTACTTCCAGCTAATAAGGATCACATAATTCCTAACATAGTTTTGACACAGATTCCCAATTCGGGCATTCAGATCATATAGCACATTGCTGTAAGCAAGCACATTCTCATTCAAAGTTGCAAGTTACTATGTAGGAACAAGTTTGTATAGGTATTTCAAAGATGTCCAGAACTGAGCTAAACTTGGTATGTCTCCAACTCCTAGAAATAACTTCATGCCCCATCTCCCTTACTTCCAGCTAGTAAGGATCACATAATTCCTAACAAAGTTTTGACACAGATTCCCAATTCGGGCATTCAGAACATATAGCACGTTGCTGTAAGCAAGCACATTCTCATTCAAAGTTGCAAGTTACTATGTAGGAACAAGTTTGTATAGGTATTTCAAAGATGCCCAGAACTGAGCTAAGCATTGTATGTCTCCAACTCCTAGAAATAACTTCATGCCCCAACTCCCTTACTTCCAGCTAGTAAGAATCACATAATTCCTAACAAAGTTTTGACACAGATTCCCAATTTGGGCATTCAGAACATATAGCACGTTGCTGTAAGCAAGCACATTCTCATTCAAAGTTGCAAGTTACTATGTAGGAACAAGTTTGTATAGGTATGTCAAAGATGCCCAGAACTGAGCTAAACTTGGTATGTGTCCAACCTCTAGAAATAACTTCATGCCCCAACTCCCTTACTTCCAGCTAGTAAGGATCACATAATTCCTAACAAAGCTTTGACACAGATTCCCAATTCGGGCATTCAGAACATATAGCACGTTGCTGTAAGCAAGCACATTCTCATTCAAAGTTGCAAGTTACTATGTAGGAACAAGTTTGTATAGGTATTTCAAAGATGCCCAGAACTGAGCTAAACGTTGTATGTCTGCAACTCCTAGAAATAACTTCATGCCCCATCTCCCTTACTTCCAGCTAATAAGGATCACATAATTCCTAACAAAGTTTTGACACAGATTCCCAATTCGGGCATTCAGAACATATAGCACGTTGCTGTAAGCAAGCACATTCTCATTCAAAGTTGCAAGTTACTATGTAGGAACAAGTTTGTATAGGTATTTCAAAGATGCCCAGAACTGAGCTAAACGTTGTATGTCTCCAACTCCTAGAAATAACTTCATGCCCCATCTCCCTTACTTCCATCTAGTAAGGATCACATAATTCCTAACAAAGTTTTGACACAGATTACCAATTCGGGCATTCAGAACATATAGAACGTTGCTGTAAGCAAGCACATTCTGATTCAAAGTTGCAAGTTACTATGGAGGAACAAGTTTGTATAGGTATGTCAAAGATGCCCAAAACTGAGTTAAACGTTGTGTGTCTGCTCTCCTAGAAATAACTTCATGCCCCATCTCTCTTACTTCCAGCTAATAAGGATCACATAATTCCTAACAAAGTTTTGACACAGATTCCCAATTCGGGCATTCAGATCATACAGCACATTGCTGTAAGCAAGCACATTCTCATTCAAAGTTGCAAGTTACTATGTAGGAACAAGTTTGTATAGGTATTTCAAAGATGTCCAGAACTGAGCTAAACTTGGTATGTCTCCAACTCCTAGAAATGACTTCATGCCCCATCTCCCTTACTTCCAGCTAGTAAGGATCACATAATTCCTAACAAAGTTTTGACACAGATTCCCAATTCGGGCATTCAGAACATATAGCACGTTGCTGTAAGCAAGCACATTCTCATTCAAAGTTGCAAGTTACTATGTAGGAACAAGTTTGTATAGGTATTTCAAAGATGCCCAGAACTGAGCTAAGCATTGTATGTCTCCAACTCCTAGAAATAACTTCATGCCCCATCTCCCTTACTTCCAGCTAGTAAGGATCACATAATTCCTAACAAAGATTTGACACAGATTCCCAATTCGGGCATTCAGAACATATAGCACGTTGCTGTAAGCAAGCACATTCTCATTCAAAGTTGCAAGTTACTATGTAGGAACAAGTTTGTATAGGTATTTCAAAGATGCCCAGAACTGAGCTAAACTTGGTATGTGTCCAACCTCTAGAAATAACTTCATGACCGAACTCCCTTACTTCCAGCTAGTAAGGATCACATAATTCCTAAAAAAGTTTTGACACAGATTCCCAATTCGGGCATTCAGAACATATAGCACGTTGCTGTAAGCAAGCAAATTCTCATTCAAAGTTGCAAGTACTATGTAGGAACAAGTTTGTATAGGTATTTCAAAGATGCCCAGAACTGAGCTAAACTTGGTATGTCTCCAACTCCTAGAAATAACTTCATGCCCCATCTCACTTACTTCCAGCTAGTAAGGATCACATAATTTCTAACAAACTTTGGACACAGATTCCCAAATCGGGCATTCAGAACATATAGCACGTTGCTGTAAGCAAGCACATTCTCATTCAAAGTTGCAAGTTCCTATGTAGGAACAAGTTTGTATAGGTATTTCAAAGATGCCCAGAACTGAGCTAAACTTCGTATGTGTCCCACTCCTAGAAATAACTTCATGCTCCATCTCCCTTACTTCCACCTAGTAAGGATCACATAATTCCTAACAAAGATTTGACACAGATTCCCAATTCGGGCATTCAGAACATATAGCACGTTTCTGTAAGCAATCAAATTCTCATTCAAAGTTGCAAGTTACTATGTAGGAACTTGTTTGTATAGGTATTTCAAAGATGCCCAGAACTGTGCTAAACTTGGTATGTGTCCCACTCCTAGAAATAACTTCATGCCCCATTTCCCTTACTTCCAGCTAGTAAGGATCACATAATTCCTAAAAAAGATTTGACACAGATTCCCAATTCGGGCATTCAGAACATGTAGCACGTTGCTGTAAGCAAGCACATTCTCATTCAAAGTTGCAAGTTACTATGTAGGAACAAGTTTGTATAGGTATTTCAAAGATGCCCAGAACTGAGCTAAACTTGGTATGTCTCCAACTCCTAGAAATAACTTCATGCCCCATCTCCCTTACTTCCAGCTAGTAAGGATCACATAATTCCTAACAAAGTTTTGACACAGATTCCCAATTCGGGCATTCAGCACATATAGCACGTTGCTGTAAGCAAGCACATTCTCATTCAAAGTTGCAAGTTACTATGTAGGAACAAGTTTGTATAGGTATTTCAAAGATGCCCAGAATTGAGCTAAACTTGGTATGTGTCCAACACCTCGAAATAACTTCAGGCCCCATCTCCCTTACTTCCAGCTAGTAAGGATCACATAATTCCTAACAAAGTTTTGACACAGATTCCCAATTCGGGCATTCAGAACATATGGCACGTTGCTGTAAGCAAGCACATTCTCATTCAAAGTTGCAAGTTACTAAGTAGGAACAAGTTTGTAAAGCTATTTCAAAGAGGCCCAGAACTGAGCTAAACTTGGTATGTCTCGAACTCCTAGAAATAACTTCATGCCCCATCACCCTTACTTCCAGCTAGTAAGGATCACATAATTCCTAACAAAGTTTTGACACAGATTCCCAATTCAGGCATTCATAACATATAGCACGTTGCTGTAAGCAAGCACATTCTCATTCAAAGTTGCAAGTTACTATGTAGAAACAAGTTTGTATAGGTATTTCAAAGATGCCCAGAACTGAGCTAAACGTTGTATGTCTCCAACTCCTACAAATAACTTCATGCCCCAACTCCGTTACTTCCAGCTAGTAAGGATCACGTAATTCCTAACAAAGTTTTGACACAGATTCCCAATTCGGGCATTCAGATCATATAGCAAGTTGCTGTAAGCAAGCACATTCTCATTCAAAGTTGCAAGTTACTATGTAGGAACAAGTTTGTATAGGTATTTCAAAGATGCCCAGAACTGACCTAAATGTTGTATGTCTCCAACTCCCAGAAAAAACTTCATGCCCCATCTCCCTTACTTCCAGCTAGTAAGGATCACATAATTCCTAACAAAGTATTGACACAGATTCCCAATTCGGGCATTCAGAACATATAGCACGTTGATGTAAGCAAGAACATTCTCATTCAAAGTTGCAAGTTACTATGTAGGAACAAGTTTGTATAGGTATTTCAAAGATGCCCAGAACTGAGCTAAACTTGGTATGTGTCCAGCTCTAGAAATAACTTCATGCCCCATCTCCCTTACTTCCAGCTAGTAAGGATCACATAATTCCTAACAAAGTTTTGACACAGAATCCCAATTCGGTCATTCAGAACATATAGCACGTTGCTGTAAGCAAGCACATTCTCATTCAAAGTTGCAAGTTACTATGTAGGAAAAAGTTTGTATAGGTATTTCAAAGATGCCCAGAACTGAGCTAAACTTGATATGTGTCCAACTCCTCGAAATAACTTCATGCCCCAACTCCCTAACTTCCAGCTAGTAAGGATCACATAATTCCTAACAAAGTTTTGACACAGATTCCCAATTCGGGCATTCAGAACATATAGCACGTTGCTGTAAGCTAGCACATTCTCATTCAAAGTTGCAAGTTACTATGTAGGAACATGTTTGTATAGGTATTTCAAAGATGCCCAGAACTGAGCTAAACTTGGTATGTGTCCAACTCCTAGAAATACCTTCATACCCCATCTCCCTTACTTCCAGGTATTAAGGATCACATAATTCCTAACAAAATATGACACAGATTCCCAATTCGGGCATTAAGAACATATAGCACGTTTCTGAAAGCAATCAAATTCTCATTCAAAGTTGCAAGTTACTATGTAGGAACAAGTTTGTATAGGTATTTCAAAGATGCCCAGAACTGAGCTAAACTTGGTATGTGTCCCACTTCTAGAAATAACTTCATGCCCCATTTCCCTTACTTCCAGCTAGTATTGATCACATAATTCCTAACAAAGTTTTGACACAGATTCCCAATTCGGGCATTCAGAACATGTAGCACGTTGCTGTAAGCAAGCACATTGTCATTCAAAGTTGCAAGTTACTATGTAGGAACAAGTTTGTATAGGTATTTCAAAGATGCCCAGAACTGAGCTAAACGTTGTATGTCTCCAACTCCTAGAAATATCTTCAGGCCCCATCTCACTTACTTACAGCTAGTAAGGATCACATAATTTCTAACAAAGTTTTGACACAGATTCCCAATTCGGGCATTCAGAACATATAGCACGTTGCTGTAAGCAAGCACATTCTCATTCAAAGTTGCAAGTTACTATGTAGGAACAAGTTTGTATAGGTATTTCAAAGATGCCCAGAATTGAGCTAAACTTGGTATGTGTCCAACACCTCGAAATAACTTCAGGCCCCATCTCCCTTACTTCCAGCTAGTAAGGATCACATAATTCCGAACAAAGTTTTGACACAGATTCCCAATTCGGGCATTCAGAACATATGGCACGTTGCTGTAAGCAAGCACATTCTCATTCAAAGTTGCAAGTTACTAAGTAGGAACAAGTTTGTAAAGCTATTTCAAAGAGGCCCAGAACTGAGCTAAACTTGGTATGTCTCCAACTCCTAGAAATAACTTCATGCCCCATCACCCTTACTTCCAGCTAGTAAGGATCACATAATTCCTAACAAAGTTTTGACACAGATTCCCAATTCAGGCATTCAGAACATATAGCACGTTGCTGTAAGCAAGCACATTCTCATTCAAAGTTGCAAGTTACTATGTAGAAACAAGTTTGTATAGGTATTTCAAAGATGCCCAGAACTGAGCTAAACGTTGTATGTCTCCAACTCCTAGAAATAACTTCATGCCCCAACTCCCTTACTTCCAGCTAGTAAGGATCACATAATTCCTAACAAAGTTTTGACACAGATTCCCAATTCGGGCATTCAGATCATATAGCAAGTTGCTGTAAGCAAGCACATTCTCATTCAAAGTTGCAAGTTACTATGTAGGAACAAGTTTGTATAGGTATTTCAAAGATGCCCAGAACTGACCTAAACGTTGTATGTCTCCAACTCCTAGAAAAAACTTCATGCCCCATCTCCCTTACTTCCAGCTAGTAAGGATCACATAATTCCTAACAAAGTATTGACACAGATTCCCAATTCGGGCATTCAGAACATATAGCACGTTGCTGTAAGCAAGCGCATTCTCATTCAAAGTTGCAAGTTACTATGTAGGAACAAGTTTGTATAGGTATTTCAAAGATGCCCAGAACTGAGCTAATCTTGGTATGTGTCCATCACCTCGAAATAACTTCATGCCCCATCACCCTTACTTCCAGCTAGTAAGGATCACATATTTCCTAACAAAGTTTTGACACAGATTCCCAATTCGGGCATTCAGAACATATAGCACGTTGCTGTAAGCAAGCACATTCTCATTCAAAGTTGCAAGTTACTATGTAGGAACAAGTTAGTATAGGTATTTCAAAGATGCCCAGAACTGACCTAAACGTTGTATGTCTCCAACTCCTAGAAATAACTTCATGCCCCATCTCCCTTACTTCCATCTAGTAAGGATCACATAATTCCTAAAAGTGTTTTGACACAGATTCCCAATTCGGGCATTCAGAACATATAGCACGTTGCTGTAAGCAAGCACATTCTCATTCAAAGTTGCAAGTTACTATGTAGGAACAAGTTTGTATAGGTATTTTAAAGACGCCCAGAACTGAGCTAAACATGGTATGTGTCCAACTCCTAGAAATAACTTCATGACCCATCTTCCTTACTTCCTGCTAGTAAGGATCACATAATTCCTAACAAAGTTTTGACACAGATTCCAAATTCGGGCATTCAGAACATGTAGCACGTTGCTGTAAGCAAGCACATTCTCATTCAAAGTTGCAAGTTACTATGTAGGAACAAGTTTGTATAGGTATTTCAAAGATGCCCAGAATTGAGCTAAACTTGGTATGTGTCCAACCTCTAGAAATAACATCATGCCCCAACTCCCTTACTTCCAGCTAGTAAGGATCACATAATTCCTAACAAAGTTTTGACACAGATTCCCAATTCGGGCATTCAGAACATATAGCACGTTGCTGTAAGCAAGCACATTCTCATTCATAGTTGCAAGTTACTATGTAGGAACAAGTTTGTATAGGTATTTCAAAGATGCCCAGAACTGAGCTAAACTTCGTGTGTGTCCAACTCCTAGAAATACCTTCATACCACATCTCCCTTACTTCCAGCTAGTAAGGATCACATAATTCCTAACAAAATTTGACACAGATTCCCAATTCGGGCATTCAGAACATATAGCACGTTGCTGTAAGCTATCACATTCTCATTCAAAGTTGCAAGTTACTATGTAGGAACAAGTTTGTATAGGTATTTCAAAGATGCCCAGAACTGACCTAAACTTGGTATGTGTCCAACTCCTAGAAATAACTTCATGCCCCAACTCCCTTACTTCCAGCTAGTAAGGATCACATAATTCCTAACAAAGTTTTTACACAGATTCCCAATTCGGGCATTCAGAACATGTAGCACGTTGCTGTAAGCAAGCACATTCTCATTCAAAGTTGCAAGTTACTACGTAGGAACAAGTTTGTATAGGTATTTCAAAGATGCCCAGAACTGAGCTAAACGTTGTATGTCTCCAACTCCTAGAAATAACTTCATGACCCATCTCACTTACTTCCAGCTAGTAAGGATCACATAATTTCTAACAAAGTTTTGACACAGATTCCCAATTCGGGCATTCAGAACATATAGCACGTTGCTGTAAGCAAGCACATTCTCATTCAAAGTTGCAAGTTACTATGTAGGAACAAGTTTGTATAGGTATTTCAAAGATGCCGAGAACTGAGCTAAACTTGGTATGTGTGCAACCTCTACAAATAACTTCATGCCCCAACTCACTTACTTCCAGCTAGTAAGGATCACATAATTCCTAACAAAGTTTTGACACAGATTCCCAATTCGGGCATTCAGAACATATAGCACGTTGCTGTAAGCAAGCACATTCTCATTCAAAGTTGCAAGTTACTATGTAGGAACAAGTTTCTATAGGTATTTCAAAGATGCCCAGAACTGAGCTAAACTTCGTATGTGTCCAACTCCTAGAAATACCTTCATACCCCATCTCCCTTACTTCCAGCTAGTAAGGATCACATAATTCCTAACAAAATTTGACACAGATTCCCAATTCGGGCATTCAGAACATATAGCACGTTGCTGTAAGCAATCACATTGTCATTCAAAGTTGCAAGATAATATGTAGGAACAAGTTTGTATAGGTATTTCAAAGATACCCAGAACTGAGCTAAACTTGGTATGTGTCCAACTCCTAGAAATTATTTCATGCCCCATCACCCTTACTTCCAGCTAGTAAGGATCACATAATTCCTAACAAAGTTTTGACACACATTCCCAATTCGGGCATTCAGAAGATGTAGCACGTTGCTGTAAGCAAGCACATTCTCATTCAAAGTTGCAAGTTACTATGTAGGAACAAGTTTGTATAGGTATTTCAAAGATGCCCAGAATTGAGCTAAACTTGGTATGTCTCCAACTCCTAGAAATAACTTCATGCCCCATCTCCCTTACTTCCATCTAGTAAGGATCACATAATTCCTAACAAAGTTTTGACACAGATTCCCAATTCGGGCATTCAGAACATATAGCACGTTGCTGTAAGCAAGCACATTCTCATTCAAAGTTGCAAGTTACTAAGTAGGAATAAGTTTGTAAAGGTATTTCAAAGATGCCCAGAACTGAGCTAAACTTGCTATGTCTCCAACTCCTAGAAACAACTTCATGCCCCATCTCCCTTACTTCCAGCTAGTAAGGATCACATAATTCCTAACAAAGTTTTGACACAGATTCCCAATTCGGGCATTCAGAACATATAGCACGTTGCTGTAAGCAAGCACATTCTCATTCAAAGTTGCAAGTTACTATGTAGGAATAAGTTTGTATAGGTATTTCAAAGATGCCCAGAACTGAGCTAAACTTGGTATTTGTCCAACCTCTAGAAATAACTTCATGCCCCAACTCCCTTACATTCAGCTAGTAAGGATCACATAATTCCTAACAAAGTTTAGACACAGATTCCCAATTCGGGCATTCAGAACATATAGCACGTTGCAGTAAGCAAGCACATTCTCATTCAAAGTTGCAAGTTACTATGTAGGAACAAGTTTGTAAAGGTATTTCAAAGATGCCCAGAACTGAGCTAAACTTGGTATGTCTCCAACTCCTAGAAATATCTTCATGCCCCATCACCCTTACTTCCAGCTAGTAAGGATCACATAATTCCTAACAAAGTTTTGACACAGATTCACAATTCGGGCATTCAGAGCATATAGCACGTTGCTGTAAGCAAGCACATTCTCATTCAAAGTTGCAAGTTACTATGTAGGAACAAGTTTGTATAGGTATTTGAAAGATGCCCAGAACTGAGCTAAACTTCGTATGTGTCCAACTCCTAGAAATACCTTCATACCCCATCTCCCTTACTTCCAGCTAGTAAGGATCACATAATTCCTAACAAAATTTGACACAGATTCCCAATTCGGGCATTCAGAACATATAGCACGTTGCTGTAAGCAATCACATTCTCATTCAAAGTTGCAAGTTACTATGTAGGAACAAGTTTGTATAGGTATTTCAAAGATGCCCAGAACTGAGCTAAACTTGGTATGTGTCCAACCTCTAGAAATAACTTCATGTCCCAACTCCCTTACTTCCAGCTAGTAAGGATCACATAATTCCTAACAAAGTTTTTACACAGATTCCCAATTCGGGCATTCAGAACATGTAGCACGTTGCTGTAAGCAAGCACATTCTCATTCAAAGTTGCAAGTTACTATGTAGGAACAAGTTTGTATAGGTATTTCAAAGATGCCCAGAACTGAGCTAAATGTTGTATGTCTCCAACTCCTAGAAATAACTTCATGCCCCATCTCACTTACTTCCAGCTAGTAAGGATCACATAATTTCTAACAAAGTTTTGACACAGATTCCCAATTCGGGCATTCAGAACATGTAGCACGTTGCTGTAAGCAAGCACATTCTCATTCAAAGTTGCAAGTTACTATGTAGGAACAAGTTTGTATAGGTATTTCAAAGATGCCCAGAACTGAGCTAAACTTCGTATGTCTCCAACTCCTAGAAATAACTTCATGCCCCATCTCACTTACTTCCAGCTAGTAAGGATCACATAATTTCTAACAAAGTTTTGACACAGATTCCCACTTCGGGCATTCAGAACATACAGCACGTTGCTGTAAGCAAGCACATTCTCATTCAAAGTTGCAAGTTACTATGTAGGAACAAGTTTGTATAGGTATTTCAAAGATGCCCAGAACTGACCTAAACGTTGTATGTCTCCAACTCCTAGAAATAACTTCATGCCCAATCTCCCTTACTTTCAGCTAGTAAGAATCACACAATTTCTAACAAAGATTTGACACAGATTCCCAATTCGGGCATTCAGAACATATAGCACGTTGATGTAAGCAAGAACATTCTCATTCAAAGTTGCAAGTTACTATGTAGGAACAAGTTTGTATAGGTATTTCAAAGATGACCAGAACTGAGCTAAACTTGGTATGTGTCCAAGCTCTAGAAATAACTTCATGCCCCATCTCCCTTACTTCCAGCTAGTAAGGATCACATAATTCCTAACAAAGTTTTGACACAGAATCCCAATTCGGTCATTCAGAACATATAGCACGTTGCTGTAAGCAAGCACATTCTCATTCAAAGTTGCAAGTTACTATGTAGGAAAAAGTTTGTATAGGTATTTCAAAGATGCCCAGAACTGAGCTAAACTTGGTATGTGTCCAACTCCTCGAAATAACTTCATGCCCCAACTCCCTAACTTCCAGCTAGTAAGGATCACATAATTCCTAACAAAGTTTTGACACAGATTCCCAATTCGGGCATTCAGAACATATAGCACGTTGCTGTAAGCAAGCACATTCTCATTCAAAGTTGCAAGTTACTATGTAGGAACAAGTTTGTATAGGTATTTCAATGATGCCCAGAACTGAGCTAAACTTGGTATGTGTCCCACTCCTAGAAATAACTTCATGCCCCATTTCCCTTACTTCCAGCTAGTAAGGATCACATAATTCCTAACAAAGATTTGACACAGATTCCCAATTCGGGCATTCAGAACATGTAGCACGTTGCTGTAAGCAAGCACATTCTCATTCAAAGTTGAAAGTTACCATGTAGGAACAAGTTTGTATAGGTATTTCAAAGATGCCCAGAACTGAGCTAAACGTTGTATGTCTCCAACTCCTAGAAATATCTTCAGGCCCCATCTCACTTACTTACAGCTAGTAAGGATCACATATTTTCTAACAAAGTTTTGACACAGATTCCCAATTCGGGCATTCAGAACATATAGCACGTTGCTGTAAGCAAGCACATTCTCATTCAAAGTTGCAAGTTACTATGTAGGAACAAGTTTGTATAGGTATTTCAAAGATGCCCAGAACTGAGCTAAACTTGGTATGTCTCCAACTCATAGAAATAACTTCATGCCCCATCTCCCTTACTTCCAGCTAGTAAGGATCACATAATTCCTAACAAAGTTTTGACACAGATTCCCAATTCGGGCATTCAGAACATATAGCACGTTGCTGTAAGCAAGCACATTCTCATTCAAAGTTGCAAGTTACTATGTAGGAACAAGTTTGTATAGGTATTTCAAAGATGCCCAGAACTGAGCTAAACGTTGTATGTCTCCAACTGCTAGAAATAACTTCATGCCACAACTCCGTTACTTCCAGCTAGTAAGGATCACGTAATTCCTAACAAAGTTTTGACACAGATTCCCAATTCGGGCATTCAGATCATATAGCAAGTTGCTGTAAGCAAGCACATTCTCATTCAAAGTTGCAAGTTACTATGTAGGAAAAAGTTTGTATAGGTATTTCAAAGATGCCCAGAACTGACCTAAACGTTGTATGTCTCCAACTCCCAGAAAAAACATCATGCCCCATCTCCCTTACTTCCAGCTAGAAAGGATCACATAATTCCTAACAAAGTATTGACACAGATTCCCAATTCGGGCATTCAGAACATATAGCACGTTGATGTAAGCAAGAACATTCTCATTCAAAGTTGCAAGTTACTATGTAGGAACAAGTTTGTATAGGTATTTCAAAGATGCCCAGAACTGAGCTAAACTTGGTATGTGTCCAAGCTCTAGAAATAACTTCATGCCCCATCTCCCTTACTTCCAGCTAGTAAGGATCACATAATTCCTAACAAAGTTTTGACACAGAATCCCAATTCGGTCATTCAGAACATATAGCACGTTGCTGTAAGCAAGCACATTCTCATTCAAAGTTGCAAGTTACTATGTAGGAAAAAGTTTGTATAGGTATTTCAAAGATGCCCAGAAATGAGCTAAACTTGGTATGTGTCCAACTCCTCGAAATAACTTCATGAACCAACTCCCTAACTTCCAGCTAGTAAGGATCACATAATTCCTAAAAAAGTTTTGACACAGATTCCCAATTCGGGCATTCAGAACATATAGCACGTTGCTGTAAGCAAGCACATTCTCATTCAAAGTTGCAAGTTACTATGTAGGAACAAGTTTGTATAGGTATTTCAAAGATGCCCAGAACTGAGCTAAACTTGGTATGTGTCCAACTCCTAGAAATACCTTCATACCCCATCTCCCTTACTTCCAGCTATTAAGGATCACATAATTCCTAACAAAATATGACACAGATTCCCAATTCGGGCATTAAGAACATATAGCACGTTTCTGTAAGCAATCAAATTCTCATTCAAAGTTGCAAGTTACTATGTAGGAACAAGTTTGTATAGGTATTTCAAAGATGCCCAGAACTGAGCTAAACTTGGTATGTGTCCCACTCCTAGAAATAACTTCATGCCCCATTTCCCTTACTTCCAGCTAGTAAGGATCACATAATTCCTAACAAAGTTTTGACACAGATTCCCAATTCGGGCATTCAGAACATGTAGCACGTTGCTGTAAGCAAGCACATTCTCATTCAAAGTTGCAAGTTACTATGTAGGAACAAGTTTGTATAGGTATTTCAAAGATGCCCAGAACTGAGCTAAACGTTGTATGTCTCCAACTCCTAGAAATATCTTCAGGCCCCATCTCACTTACTTACAGCTAGTAAGGATCACATAATTTCTAACAAAGTTTTGACACAGATTCCCAATTCGGGCATTCAGAACATATAGCACGTTGCTGTAAGCAAGCACATTCTCATTCAAAGTTGCAAGTTACTATGTAGGAACAAGTTTGTATAGGTATTTCAAAGATGCCCAGAACTGAGCTAAACTTGGTATGTGTCCAACTCCTAGAAATAACTTCATGCCCCATCTCCCTTACTTCCAGCTAGTAAGGATCACATAATTCCTAACAAAGTTTTGACACAGATTCCCAATTCGGGCATTCAGAACATATAGCACGTTGCTGTAAGCAAGCACATTCTCATTCAAAGTTGCAATTTACTATGTAGGAAGAAGTTTGTATAGGTATTTCAAAGATGCCCAGAATTGAGCTAAACTTGGTATGTGTCCAACACCTCGAAATAACTTCAGGCCACATCTCCCTTACTTCCAGCTAGTAAGGATCACATAATTCCTAACAAAGTTTTGACACAGATTCCCAATTCGGGCATTCAGAACATATGGCACGTTGCTGTAAGCAAGCACATTCTCATTCAAAGTTGCAAGTTACTAAGTAGGAACAAGTTTGTAAAGCTATTTCAAAGAGGCCCAGAACTGAGCTAAACTTGGTATGTCTCCAACTCCTAGAAATAACTTCATGCCCCATCACCCTTACTTCCAGCTAGTATGGATCACATAATTCCTAACAAAGTTTTGACACAGATTCCCAATTCAGGCATTCAGAACATATAGCACGTTGCTGTAAGCAAGCACATTCTCATTCAAAGTTGCAAGTTACTATGTAGAAACAAGTTTGTATAGGTATTTCAAAGATGCCCAGAACTGAGCTAAACGTTGTATGTCTCCAACTCCTAGAAATAACTTCATGCCCCAACTCCCTTACTTCCAGCTAGTAAGGATCACATAATTCCTAACAAAGTTTTGACACAGATTCCCAATTCGGGCATTCAGATCATATAGCAAGTTGCTGTAAGCAAGCACATTCTCATTCAAAGTTGCAAGTTACTATGTAGGAACAAGTTTGTATAGGTATTTCAAAGATGCCCAGAACTGACCTAAACGTTGTATGTCTCCAACTCCTAGAAAAAACTTCATGCCCCATCTCCCTTACTTCCAGCTAGTAAGGATCACATAATTCCTAACAAAGTATTGACACAGATTCCCGATTCGGGCATTCAGAACATATAGCACGTTGCTGTAAGCAAGCACATTCTCATTCAAAGTTGCAAGTTACTATGTAGGAACAAGTTTGTATAGGTATTTCAAAGATGCCCAGAACTAAGCTAAACGTTGTATGTCTCCAACTCCTAGAAATAACTTCATGCCCCATCTCCCTTACTTCCAGCTAGTAAGGATCACATAATTCCTAACAAAGTTTTGACACAGATTCCCAATTCGGTCATTCAGAACATATAGCACGTTGCTGTAAGCAAGCGCATTCTCATTCAAAGTTGCAAGTTACTATGTAGGAACAAGTTTGTATAGGTATTTCAAAGATGCCCAGAACTGAGCTAATCTTGGTATGTGTTCATCACCTCGAAATAACTTCATGCCCCATCACCCTTACTTCCAGCTAGTAAGGATCACATCATTCCTAACAAAGTTTTGACACAGATTCCCAATTCGGGCATTCAGAACATATAGCACGTTGCTGCAAGCAAGCACATTCTCATTCAAAGTTGCAAGTTACTATGTAGGAACAAGTTTGTAGAGGTATTTCAAAGATGCCCAGAACTGAGCTAAACTTCGTATGTGTCCAACTCCTAGAAATACCTTCATACCACATCTCCCTTACTTCCAGCTAGTAAGGATCACATAAATCCTAACAAAATTTGACACAGATTCCCAATTCGGGCATTCAGAACATATAGCACGTTGCTGTAAGCAATCACATTCTCATTCAAAGTTGCAAGTTACTATGTAGGATCAAGTTTGTATAGGTATTTCAAAGATGCCCAGAACTGAGCTAAACGTTGTATGTCTCCAACTCCTAGAAATAACTTCATGCCCCATCTCCCTTACTTCCATCTAGTAAGGATCACATAATTCCTAAAAGTGTTTTGACACAGATTCCCAATTCGGGCATTCAGAACATATAGCACGTTGCTGTAAGCAAGCACATTCTCATTCAAAGTTGCAAGTTACTATGTAGGAACAAGTTTTTAAAGGTATTTCAAAGATGCCCAGAACTGAGCTAAACTTGGTATGTCTCCAATCTCTAGAAATAACTTCATGCCCCATCACCCTTACTTCCAGCTAGTAAGGATCACATAATTCCTAACAAAGTTTTGACACAGATTCCCAATTCGGGCATTCAGAACATATAGCACGTTGCTGTAAGCAAGCACATTCTCATTCAAAGTTGCAAGTTACTATGTAGGAACAAGTTTGTATAGGTATTTTAAAGACGCCCAGAACTGAGCTAAACGTGGTATGTGTCCAACTCCTAGAAATAACTTCATGCCCCATCTCCCTTACTTCCTGCTAGTAAGGATCACATAATTCCTAACAAAGTTTTGACACAGATTCCCAATTCGGGCATTCAGAACATATAGCACGTTGCTGTAAGCAAGCACATTCTCATTCAAAGTTGCAAGTTACTATTTAGGAACAAGTCTGTATAGGTATTTCAAAGATGCCCAGAACTGAGCTAAACTTGGTATGTGTCCAACTCCTAGAAATAACTTCATGCCCCAACTCCCTTACTTCCAGCTAGTAAGGATCACATAATTCCTAACAAAATTTGACACAGATTCCCAATTCGGGCATTCAGAACACATAGCACGTTGATGTAAGCAAGCACATTTTCATTCAAAGTTGCAAGTTACTATGTAGGAACAAGTTTGTATAGGTATTTCAAAGATGCCCAGAACTGAGCTAAACGTTGTATGTCTGCAACTCCTAGAAGTAACTTCATGCCCCATCTCCCTTACTTCCAGCTAGTAAGGATCTCATAATTCCTAACAAAGTTTTGACACAGATTCCAAATTCGGGCATTCAGAACATGTAGCACGTTGCTGTAAGCAAGCACATTCTCATTCAAAGTTGCAGGTTACTATGTAGGAACAAGTTTGTATAGGTATTTCAAAGAGGCCCAGAATTGAGCTAAACTTGGTATGTGTCCAACCTCTAGAAATAACTTCATGCCCCAACTCCCTTACTTCCAGCTAGTAAGGATCACATAATTCCTAACAAAGTTTTGACACAGATTCCCAATTCGGGCATTCAGAACATATAGAACGTTGCTGTAAGCAAGCACATTCTCATTCATAGTTGCAAGTTACTATGTAGGAACAAGTTTGTATAGGTATTTCAAAGATGCCCAGAACTGAGCTAAACTTCGTGTGTGTCCAACTCCTAGAAATACCTTCATACCCCATCTCCCTTACTTCCAGCT
Organism: Diceros bicornis minor; assembly: GCF_020826845.1. NCBI lineage: Eukaryota > Metazoa > Chordata > Mammalia > Perissodactyla > Rhinocerotidae > Diceros > Diceros bicornis. The sequence goes on along the minus strand of NW_026691081.1, from coordinate 461,114 downwards.
AGTAAGGATCACATAATTCCTAACAAAATTTGACACAGATTCCCAATTCGGGCATTCAGAACATATAGCACGTTGCTGTAAGCAATCACATTCTCATTCAAAGTTGCAAGTTACTATGTAGGAACAAGTTTGTATAGGTATTTCAAAGATGCCCAGAACTGACCTAAACTTGGTATGTGTCCAACTCCTAGAAATAACATCATGCCCCAACTCCCTTACTTCCAGCTAGTAAGGACACATAATTCCTAACAAAGTTTTTACACAGATTCCCAATTCGGGCATTCAGAACATGTAGCACGTTGCTGTAAGCAAGCACATTCTCATTCAAAGTTGCAAGTTACTATGTAGGAACAAGTTTGTATAGGTATTTCAAAGATGCCCAGAACTGAGCTAAACGTTGTATGTCTCCAACTCCTAGAAATAACTTCATGCCCCATCTTACTTACTTCCAGCTAGTAAGGATCACATAATTTCTAACAAATTTTGACACAGATTCCCAATTCGGGCATTCAGAACATATAGCACGTTGCTGTAAGCAAGCACATTCTCATTCAAAGTTGCAAGTTACTATGTAGGAACAAGTTTGTATAGGTATTTCAAAGATGCCCAGAACTGAGCTAAACTTGGTATGTGTGCAACCTCTACAAATAACTTCATGCCCCAACTCACTTACTTCCCGCTAGTAAGGATCACATAATTCCCAACAAAGTTTTGACACAGATTCCCAATTCGGGCATTCAGAACATATAGCACGTTGCTGTAAGCAAGCACATTCTCATTCAAAGTTGCAAGTTAGTATGTAGGAACAAGTTTCTATAGGTATTTCAAAGATGCCCAGAACTGAGCTAAACTTCGTATGTGTCCAACTCCTAGAAATACCTTCATACCCCATCTCCCTTACTTCCAGCTAGTAAGGATCACATAATTCCTAACAAAATTTGACACAGATTCCCAATTCGGGCATTCAGAACATATAGCACGTTGCTGTAAGCAATCACATTCTCATTCAAAGTTGCAAGTTACTATGTAGGAACAAGTTTGTATAGGTATTTCAAAGATACCCAGAACTGAGCTAAACTTGGTATGTGTCCAACTCCTAGAAATTATTTCATGCCCCATCACCCTTACTTCCAGCTAGTAAGGATCACATAATTCCTAACAAAGTTTTGACACACATTCCCAATTCTGGCATTCAGAAGATGTAGCACGTTGCTGTAAGCAAGCACATTCTCATTCAAAGTTGCAAGTTACTATGTAGGAACAAGTTTGTATAGGTATTTCAAAGATGCCCAGAATTGAGCTAAACTTGGTATGTCTCCAACTCCTAGAAATAACTTCATGCCCCATCTCCCTTACTTCCATCTAGTAAGGATCACATAATTCCTAACAAGGTTTGACACAGATTCCCAATTCGGGCATTCAGAACATATAGCACGTTGCTGTAAGGAAGCACATTCTCATTCAAAGTTGCAAGTTACTAAGTAGGAATAAGTTTGTAAAGGTATTTCAAAGATGCCCAGAACTGAGCTAAACTTGCTATGTCTCCAACTCCTAGAAATAACTTCATGCCTCATCTCCCTTACTTCCAGCTAGTAAGGATCACATAATTCCTAACAAAGATTTGACACAGATTCCCAATTCGGGCATTCAGAACATATAGCACGTTGCTGTAAGCAAGCACATTCTCATTCAAAGTTGCAAGTTACTATGTAGGAACAAGTTTGTATAGGTATTTCAAAGATGCCCAGAACTGAGCTAAACTTGGTATTTGTCCAACCTCTAGAAATAACTTCATGCCCCAACTCCCTTACATTCAGCTAGTAAGGATCACATAATTCCTAACAAAGTTTTGACACAGATTCCCAATTCGGGCATTCAGAACATATAGCACGTTGCTGTAAGCAAGCACATTCTCATTCAAAGTTGCAAGTTACTATGTAGGAACAAGTTTGTAAAGGTATTTCAAAGATGCCCAGAACTGAGCTAAACTTGGTCTGTCTCCAACTCCTAGAAATAACTTCATGCCCCATCACCCTTACTTCCAGCTAGTAAGGATCACATAATTCCTAACAAAGTTTTGACACAGATTCCCAATTCGGGCATTCAGAACGTATGGCACGTTGCTGTAAGCAAGCACATTCTCATTCAAAGTTGCAAGTTACTAAGTAGGAACAAGTTTGTAAAGCTATTTCAAAGAGGCCCAGAACTGAGCTAAACTTGGTATGTCTCCAACTCCTAGAAATAACTTCATGCCCCATCACCCTTACTTCCAGCTAGTAAGGATCACATAATTCCTAACAAAGTTTTGACACAGATTCCCAATTCAGGCATTCAGAACATATAGCACGTTGCTGTAAGCAAGCATATTCTCATTCAAAGTTGCAAGTTACTATGTAGAAACAAGTTTGTATAGGTATTTCAAAGATGCCCAGAACTGAGCTAAACGTTGTATGTCTCCAACTCCTAGAAATAACTTCATGCCCCAACTCCCTTACTTCCAGCTAGTAAGGATCACATAATTCCTAACAAAGTTTTGACACAGATTCCCAATTCGGGCATTTAGATCATATAGCAAGTTGCTGTAAGCAAGCACATTCTCATTCAAAGTTGCAAGTTACTATGTAGGAACAAGTTTGTATAGGTATTTCAAAGATGCCCAGAACTGACCTAAACGTTGTATGTCTCCAACTCCTAGAAAAAACTTCATGCCCCATCTCCCTTACTTCCAGCTAGTAAGGATCACATAATTCCTAACAAAGTATTGACACAGATTCCCAATTCGGGCATTCAGAACATATAGCACGTTGCTGTAAGCAAGCACATTCTCATTCAAAGTTGCAAGTTACTATGTAGGAACAAGTTTGTATAGGTATTTCAAAGATGCCCAGAACTGAGCTAAACGTTGTATGTCTCCAACTCCTAGAAATAACTTCATGCCCCATCTCCCTTACTTCCAGCTAGTAAGGATCACATAATTCCTAACAAAGTTTTGACACAGATTCCCAATTCGGTCATTCAGAACATATAGCACGTTGCTGTAAGCAAGCGCATTCTCATTCAAAGTTGCAAGTTACTATGTAGGAACAAGTTTGTATAGGTATTTCAAAGATGCCCAGAACTGAGCTAATCTTGGTATGTGTCCATCACCTCGAAATAACTTCATGCCCCATCACCCTTACTTCCAGCTAGTAAGGATCACATCATTCCTAACAAAGTTTTGACACAGATTCCCAATTCGGGCATTCAGAACATATAGCACGTTGCTGTAAGCAAGCACATTCTCATTCAAAGTTGCAAGTTACTATGTAGGAACAAGTTTGTAGAGGTATTTCAAAGATGCCCAGAACTGAGCTAAACTTCGTATGTGTCCAACTCCTAGAAATACCTTCATACCACATCTCCCTTACTTCCAGCTAGTAAGGATCACATAAATCCTAACAAAATTTGACACAGATTCCCAATTCGGGCATTCAGAACATATAGCACGTTGTTGTAAGCAATCACATTCTCATTCAAAGTTGCAAGTTACTATGTAGGAACAAGTTTGTATAGGTATTTCAAAGATGCCCAGAACTGAGCTAAACGTTGTATGTCTCCAACTCCTAGAAATAACTTCATGCCCCATCTCCCTTACTTCCATCTAGTAAGGATCACATAATTCCTAAAAGTGTTTTGACACAGATTCCCAATTCGGGCATTCAGAACATATAGCACGTTGCTGTAAGCAAGCACATTCTCATTCAAAGTTGCAAGTTACTATGTAGGAACAAGTTTGTAAAGGTATTTCAAAGATGCCCAGAACTGAGCTAAACTTGGTATGTCTCCAATCTCTAGAAATAACTTCATGCCCCATCACCCTTACTTCCAGCTAGTAAGGATCACATAATTCCTAACAAAGTTTTGACACAGATTCCCAATTCGGGCATTCAGAACATATAGCACGTTGCTGTAAGCAAGCACATTCTCATTCAAAGTTGCAAGTTACTATGTAGGAACAAGTTTGTATAGGTATTTTAAAGACGCCCAGAACTGAGCTAAACGTGGTATGTGTCCAACTCCTAGAAATAACTTCATGCCCCATCTCCCTTACTTCCTGCTAGTAAGGATCACATAATTCCTAACAAAGTTTTGACACAGATTCCCAATTCGGGCATTCAGAACATATAGCACGTTGCTGTAAGCAAGCACATTCTCATTCAAAGTTGCAAGTTACTATGTAGGAACAAGTTTGTATAGGTATTTCAAAGATGCCCAGAACTGAGCTAAACCTGGTATGTGTCCAACTCCTGGAAATAACTTCATGCCCCAACTCCCTTACTTCCAGCTAGTAAGGATCACATAATTCCTAACAAAATTTGACACAGATTCCCAATTCGGGCATTCAGAACACATAGCACGTTGATGTAAGCAAGCACATTCTCATTCAAAGTTGCAAGTTACTATGTAGGAACAAGTTTGTATAGGTATTTCAAAGATGCCCAGAACTGAGCTTAACGTTGTATGTCTGCAACTCCTAGAAGTAACTTCATGCCCCATCTCCCTTACTTCCAGCTAGTAAGGATCTCATAATTCCTAACAAAGTTTTGACACAGATTCCAAATTCGGGCATTCAGAACATGTAGCACGTTGCTGTAAGCAAGCACATTCTCATTCAAAGTTGCAGGTTACTATGTAGGAACAAGTTTGTATAGGTATTTCAAAGAGGCCCAGAATTGAGCTAAACTTGGTATGTGTCCAACCTCTAGAAATAACTTCATGCCCCATCACACTTACTTCCAGCTAGTAAGGATCACATAATTCCTAACAAAGTTTTGACACAGATTCCCAATTCGGGCATTCAGAACATATAGAACGTTGCTGTAAGCAAGCACATTCTCATTCATAGTTGCAAGTTACTATGTAGGAACAATTTTGTATAGGTATTTCAAAGATGCCCAGAACTGAGCTAAACTTCGTGTGTGTCCAACTCCTAGAAATACCTTCATACCCCATCTCCCTTACTTCCAGCTAGTAAGGATCACATAATTCCTAACAAAATTTGACACAGATTCCCAATTCGGGCATTCAGAACATATAGCACGTTGCTGTAAGCAATCACATTCTCATTCAAAGTTGCAAGTTACTATGTAGGAACAAGTTTGTATAGGTATTTCAAAGATGCCCAGAACTGACCTAAACTTGGTATGTGTCCAACTCCTAGAAATAACTTCATGCCCCAACTCCCTTACTTCCAGCTAGTAAGGATCACATAATTCCTAACAAAGTTTTTACACAGATTCCCAATTCGGGCATTCAGAACATGTAGCACGTTGCTGTAAGCAAGCACATTCTCATTCAAAGTTGCAAGTTACTATGTAGGAACAAGTTTGTATAGGTATTTCAAAGATGACCAGAACTGAGCTAAACGTTGTATGTCTCCAACTCCTAGAAATAACTTCATGCCCCATCTCACTTACTTCCAGCTAGTAAGGATCACATAATTTCTAACAAATTTTGACACAGATTCCCAATTCGGGCATTCAGAACATATAGCACGTTGCTGTAAGCAAGCACATTCTCATTCAAAGTTGCAAGTTACTATGTAGGAACAAGTTTGTATAGGTATTTCAAAGATGCCCAGAACTGACCTAAACGTTGTATGTCTCCAACTCCTAGAAATAACTTCATGCCCCACCTCCCTTACTTCCAGCTAGTAAGGATCACATAATTCCTAACAAAGTTTTGACACAGATTCCCAATTCGGGCATTCAGAACATATAGCACGTTGCTGTAAGCAAGCACATTCTCATTCAAAGTTGCAAGTTACTATGTAGGAACAAGTTTGTATAGGTATTTCAAAGATGCCCAGAACTGAGCTAAACTTGGTATGTGTGCAACCTCTACAAATAACTTCATGCCCCAACTCACTTACTTCCAGCTAGTAAGGATCACATAATTCCTAACAAAGTTTTGACACAGATTCCCAATTCGGGCATTCAGAACATATAGCACGTTGCTGTAAGCAAGCACATTCTCATTCAAAGTTGCAAGTTACTATGTAGGAACAAGTTTCTATAGGTATTTCAAAGATGCCCAGAACTGAGCTAAACTTCGTATGTGTCCAACTCCTAGAAATACCTTCATACCCCATCTCCCTTACTTCCAGCTAGTAAGGATCACATAATTCCTAACAAAATTTGACACAGATTCCCAATTCGGGCATTCAGAACATATAGCACGTTGCTGTAAGCAATCACATTCTCATTCAACGTTGCAAGTTACTATGTAGGAACAAGTTTGTATAGGTATTTCAAAGATACCCAGAACTGAGCTAAACTTGGTATGTGTGCAACCTCTACAAATAACTTCATGCCCCAACTCACTTACTTCCAGCTAGTAAGGATCACATAATTCCTAACAAAGTTTTGACACACATTCCCAATTCTGGCATTCAGAAGATGTAGCACGTTGCTGTAAGCAAGCACATTCTCATTCAAAGTTGCAAGTTACTATGTAGGAACAAGTTTGTATAGGTATTTCAAAGATGCCCAGAATTGAGCTAAACTTGGTATGTCTCCAACTCCTAGAAATAACTTCATGCCCCATCTCCCTTACTTCCATCTAGTAAGGATCACATAATTCCTAACAAAGATTTGACACAGATTCCCAGTTCGGGCATTCAGAACATATAGCACGTTGCTGTAAGCAAGCACATTCTCATTCAATGTTGCAAGTTACTAAGTAGGAATAAGTTTGTAAAGGTATTTCAAAGATGCCCAGAACTGAGCTAAACGTTGTATGTCTCCAACTCCTAGAAATAACTTCATGCCCCATCTCCCTTACTTCCAGCTAGTAAGGATCACATAATTCCTAACAAAGTTTTGACACAGATTCCCAATTCGGGCATTCAGAACATATAGCACGTTGCTGTAAGCAAGCACATTCTCATTCAAAGTTGCAAGTTACTATGTAGGAACAAGTTTGTATAGGTATTTCAAAGATGCCCAGAACTGAGCTAAACTTGGTATTTGTCCAACCTCTAGAAATAACTTCATGCCCCAACTCCCTTACATTCAGCTAGTAAGGATCACATAATTCCTAACAAAGTTTTGACACAGATTCCCAATTCGGGCATTCAGAACATATAGCACGTTGCTGTAAGCAAGCACATTCTCATTCAAAGTTGCAAGTTACTATGTAGGAACAAGTTTGTAAAGGTATTTCAAAGATGCCCAGAACTGAGCTAAACTTGGTATGTCTCCAACTCCTAGAAATAACTTCATGCCCCATCACCCTTACTTCCAGCTAGTAAGGATCACATAATTCCTAACAAAGATTTGACACAGATTCACAATTCGGGCATTCAGAGCATATAGCACATTGCTGTAAGCAAGCACATTCTCATTCAAAGTTGCAAGTTACTATGTAGGAACAAGTTTGTATAGGTATTTCAAAGATGCCCAGAACTGAGCTAAACTTGGTATGTGTCCAACCTCTAGAAATAACTTCATGCCCCAACTCCCTTACTTCCAGCTAGTAAGGATCACATAATTCCTAACAAAGATTTGACACAGATTCCCAATTCGGGCATTCAGAACATATAGCACGTTGCTGTAAGCAAGCACATTCTCATTCAAAGTTGCAAGTTACTATGTAGGAACAAGTCTGTATAGGTATTTCAAAGATGCCCAGAACTGAGCTAAACTTGGTATGTGTCCAACTCCTAGAAATAACTTCATGCCCCAACTCCCTTACTTCCAGCTAGTAAGGATCACATAATTCCTAACAAAATTTGACACAGATTCCCAATTCGGGCATTCAGAACACATAGCACGTTGATGTAAGCAAGCACATTCTCATTCAAAGTTGCAAGTTACTATGTAGGAACAAGTTTGTATAGGTATTTCAAAGATGCCCAGAACTGAGCTAAACGTTGTATGTCTGCAACTCCTAGAAGTAACTTCATGCCCCATCTCCCTTACTTCCAGCTAGTAAGGATCTCATAATTCCTAACAAAGTTTTGACACAGATTCCAAATTCGGGCATTCAGAACATGTAGCACGTTGCTGTAAGCAAGCACATTCTCATTCAAAGTTGCAGGTTACTATGTAGGAACAAGTTTGTATAGGTATTTCAAAGAGGCCCAGAATTGAGCTAAACTTGGTATGTGTCCAACCTCTAGAAATAACTTCATGCCCCAACTCCCTTACTTCCAGCTAGTAAGGATCACATAATTCCTAACAAAGTTTTGACACAGATTCCCAATTCGGGCATTCAGAACATATAGAACGTTGCTGTAAGCAAGCACATTCTCATTCATAGTTGCAAGTTACTATGTAGGAACAAGTTTGTATAGGTATTTCAAAGATGCCCAGAACTGAGCTAAACTTCGTGTGTGTCCAACTCCTAGAAATACCTTCATACCCCATCTCCCTTACTTCCAGCTAGTAAGGATCACATAATTCCTAACAAAATTTGACACAGATTCCCAATTCGGGCATTCAGAACATATAGCACGTTGCTGTAAGCAATCACATTCTCATTCAAAGTTGCAAGTTACTATGTAGGAACAAGTTTGTATAGGTATTTCAAAGATGCCCAGAACTGACCTAAACTTGGTATGTGTCCAACTCCTAGAAATAACATCATGCCCCAACTCCCTTACTTCCAGCTAGTAAGGACACATAATTCCTAACAAAGTTTTTACACAGATTCCCAATTCGGGCATTCAGAACATGTAGCACGTTGCTGTAAGCAAGCACATTCTCATTCAAAGTTGCAAGTTACTATGTAGGAACAAGTTTGTATAGGTATTTCAAAGATGCCCAGAACTGAGCTAAACGTTGTATGTCTCCAACTCCTAGAAATAACTTCATGCCCCATCTCACTTACTTCCATCTAGTAAGGATCACATAATTTCTAACAAAGTTTTGACACAGATTCCCAATTCGGGCATTCAGAACATATAGCACGTTGCTGTAAGCAAGCACATTCTCATTCAAAGTTGCAAGTTACTATGTAGGAACAAGTTTGTATAGGTATTTCAAAGATGCCCAGAACTGAGCTAAACGTTGTATGTCTCCAACTCCTAGAAATAACTTCATGCCCCATCTCCCTTACTTCCAGCTAGTAAGGATCACATAATTCCTAACAAAGTTTTGACACAGATTCCCAATTCGGGCATTCAGAACATGTAGCAAGTTGCTGTAAGCAAGCACATTCAATTCAATGTTGCAAGTTACTATGTAGGAACAAGTTTGTATGGGTATTTCAAAGATGCCCAGAATTGAGCTAAACTGGGTATGTCTCCAACTCCTAGAAATAACTTCATGCCCCATCTCCCTTACTTCCAGCTAGTAAGGATCACATAATTCCTAACAAAGTTTTGACACAGATTCCCAATTCGGGCATTCAGAACATATAGCACGTTGCTGTAAGCAAGCACATTCTCATTCAAAGTTGCTAGTTACTATGTAGGAACAAGTTTGTATAGGTATTTCAAAGATGCCCAGAATTAAGCTAAACTTGGTATGTGTCCAACACCTCGAAATAACTTCAGGCCCCATCTCCCTTACTTCCAGCTAGTAAGGATCACATAATTCCTAACAAAGTTTTGACACAGATTCCCAATTCGGGCATTCAGAACATATGGCACGTTGCTGTAAGCAAGCACATTCTCATTCAAAGTTGCAAGTTACTAAGTAGGAACAAGTTTGTAAAGCTATTTCAAAGAGGCCCAGAACTGAGCTAAACTTGGTATGTCTCCAACTCCTAGAAATAACTTCATGCCCCATCACCCTTACTTCCAGCTAGTAAGGATCACATAATTCCTAACAAAGTTTTGACACAGATTCCCAATTCAGGCATTCAGAACATATAGCACGTTGCTGTAAGCAAGCATATTCTCATTCAAAGTTGCAAGTTACTATGTAGAAACAAGTTTGTATAGGTATTTCAAAGATGCCCAGAACTGAGCTAAACGTTGTATGTCTCCAACTCCTAGAAATAACTTCATGCCCCAACTCCCTTACTTCCAGCTAGTAAGGATCACATAATTCCTAACAAAGTTTTGACACAGATTCCCAATTCGGGCATTTAGATCATATAGCAAGTTGCTGTAAGCAAGCACATTCTCATTCAAAGTTGCAAGTTACTATGTAGGAACAAGTTTGTATAGGTATTTCAAAGATGCCCAGAACTGACCTAAACGTTGTATGTCTCCAACTCCTAGAAAAAACTTCATGCCCCATCTCCCTTACTTCCAGCTAGTAAGGATCACATAATTCCTAACAAAGTATTGACACAGATTCCCAATTCGGGCATTCAGAACATATAGCACGTTGCTGTAAGCAAGCACATTCTCATTCAAAGTTGCAAGTTACTATGTAGGAACAAGTTTGTATAGGTATTTCAAAGATGCCCAGAACTGAGCTAAACGTTGTATGTCTCCAACTCCTAGAAATAACTTCATGCCCCATCTCCCTTACTTCCAGCTAGTAAGGATCACATAATTCCTAACAAAGTTTTGACACAGATTCCCAATTCGGTCATTCAGAACATATAGCACGTTGCTGTAAGCAAGCGCATTCTCATTCAAAGTTGCAAGTTACTATGTAGGAACAAGTTTGTATAGGTATTTCAAAGATGCCCAGAACTGAGCTAATCTTGGTATGTGTCCATCACCTCGAAATAACTTCATGCCCCATCACCCTTACTTCCAGCTAGTAAGGATCACATCATTCCTAACAAAGTTTTGACACAGATTCCCAATTCGGGCATTCAGAACATATAGCACGTTGCTGTAAGCAAGCACATTCTCATTCAAAGTTGCAAGTTACTATGTAGGAACAAGTTTGTAGAGGTATTTCAAAGATGCCCAGAACTGAGCTAAACTTCGTATGTGTCCAACTCCTAGAAATACCTTCATACCACATCTCCCTTACTTCCAGCTAGTAAGGATCACATAAATCCTAACAAAATTTGACACAGATTCCCAATTCGGGCATTCAGAACATATAGCACGTTGCTGTAAGCAATCACATTCTCATTCAAAGTTGCAAGTTACTATGTAGGAACAAGTTTGTATAGGTATTTCAAAGATGCCCAGAACTGAGCTAAACGTTGTATGTCTCCAACTCCTAGAAATAACTTCATGCCCCATCTCCCTTACTTCCATCTAGTAAGGATCACATAATTCCTAAAAGTGTTTTGACACAGATTCCCAATTCGGGCATTCAGAACATATAGCACGTTGCTGTAAGCAAGCACATTCTCATTCAAAGTTGCAAGTTACTATGTAGGAACAAGTTTGTAAAGGTATTTCAAAGATGCCCAGAACTGAGCTAAACTTGGTATGTCTCCAATCTCTAGAAATAACTTCATGCCCCATCACCCTTACTTCCAGCTAGTAAGGATCACATAATTCCTAACAAAGTTTTGACACAGATTCCCAATTCGGGCATTCAGAACATATAGCACCTTGCTGTAAGCAAGCACATTCTCATTCAAAGTTGCAAGTTACTATGTAGGAACAAGTTTGTATAGGTATTTTAAAGACGCCCAGAACTGAGCTAAACGTGGTATGTGTCCAACTCCTAGAAATAACTTCATGCCCCATCTCCCTTACTTCCTGCTAGTAAGGATCACATAATTCCTAACAAAGTTTTGACACAGATTCCCAATTCGGGCATTCAGAACATATAGCACGTTGCTGTAAGCAAGCACATTCTCATTCAAAGTTGCAAGTTACTATGTAGGAACAAGTTTGTATAGGTATTTCAAAGATGCCCAGAACTGAGCTAAACCTGGTATGTGTCCAACTCCTGGAAATAACTTCATGCCCCAACTCCCTTACTTCCAGCTAGTAAGGATCACATAATTCCTAACAAACTTTGACACAGATTCCCAATTCGGGCATTCAGAACACATAGCACGTTGATGTAAGCAAGCACATTCTCATTCAAAGTTGCAAGTTACTATGTAGGAACAAGTTTGTATAGGTATTTCAAAGATGCCCAGAACTGAGCTTAACGTTGTATGTCTGCAACTCCTAGAAGTAACTTCATGCCCCATCTCCCTTACTTCCAGCTAGTAAGGATCTCATAATTCCTAACAAAGTTTTGACACAGATTCCAAATTCGGGCATTCAGAACATGTAGCACGTTGCTGTAAGCAAGCACATTCTCATTCAAAGTTGCAGGTTACTATGTAGGAACAAGTTTGTATAGGTATTTCAAAGAGGCCCAGAATTGAGCTAAACTTGGTATGTGTCCAACCTCTAGAAATAACTTCATGCCCCATCACCCTTACTTCCAGCTAGTAAGGATCACATAATTCCTAACAAAGTTTTGACACAGATTCCCAATTCGGGCATTCAGAACATATAGAACGTTGCTGTAAGCAAGCACATTCTCATTCATAGTTGCAAGTTACTATGTAGGAACAAGTTTGTATAGGTATTTCAAAGATGCCCAGAACTGAGCTAAACTTCGTGTGTGTCCAACTCCTAGAAATACCTTCATACCCCATCTCCCTTACTTCCAGCTAGTAAGGATCACATAATTCCTAACAAAATTTGACACAGATTCCCAATTCGGGCATTCAGAACATATAGCACGTTGCTGTAAGCAATCACATTCTCATTCAAAGTTGCAAGTTACTATGTAGGAACAAGTTTGTATAGGTATTTCAAAGATGCCCAGAACTGACCTAAACTTGGTATGTGTCCAACTCCTAGAAATAACTTCATGCCCCAACTCCCTTACTTCCAGCTAGTAAGGATCACATAATTCCTAACAAAGTTTTTACACAGATTCCCAATTCGGGCATTCAGAACATGTAGCACGTTGCTGTAAGCAAGCACATTCTCATTCAAAGTTGCAAGTTACTATGTAGGAACAAGTTTGTATAGGTATTTCAAAGATGACCAGAACTGAGCTAAACGTTGTATGTCTCCAACTCCTAGAAATAACTTCATGCCCCATCTCACTTACTTCCAGCTAGTAAGGATCACATAATTTCTAACAAATTTTGACACAGATTCCCAATTCGGGCATTCAGAACATATAGCACGTTGCTGTAAGCAAGCACATTCTCATTCAAAGTTGCAAGTTACTATGTAGGAACAAGTTTGTATAGGTATTTCAAAGATGCCCAGAACTGACCTAAACGTTGTATGTCTCCAACTCCTAGAAATAACTTCATGCCCCATCTCCCTTACTTCCAGCTAGTAAGGATCACATAATACCTAACAAAGATTTGACACAGATTCCCAATTCGGGCATTCAGAACATATAGCACGTTGCTGTAAGCAAGCACATTCTCATTCAAAGTTGCAAGTTACTATGTAGGAACAAGTTTGTATAGGTATTTCAAAGATGCCCAGAACTGAGCTAAACTTGGTATGTGTGCAACCTCTACAAATAACTTCATGCCCCAACTCACTTACTTCCAGCTAGTAAGGATCACATAATTCCTAACAAAGTTTTGACACAGATTCCCAATTCGGGCATTCAGAACATATAGCACGTTGCTGTAAGCAAGCACATTCTCATTCAAAGTTGCAAGTTACTATGTAGGAACAAGTTTCTATAGGTATTTCAAAGATGCCCAGAACTGAGCTAAACTTCGTATGTGTCCAACTCCTAGAAATACCTTCATACCCCATCTCCCTTACTTCCAGCTAGTAAGGATCACATAATTCCTAACAAAATTTGACACAGATTCCCAATTCGGGCATTCAGAACATATAGCACGTTGCTGTAAGCAATCACATTCTCATTCAACGTTGCAAGTTACTATGTAGGAACAAGTTTGTATAGGTATTTCAAAGATACCCAGAACTGAGCTAAACTTGGTATGTGTCCAACTCCTAGAAATTATTTCATGCCCCATCACCCTTACTTCCAGCTAGTAAGGATCACATAATTCCTAACAAAGTTTTGACACACATTCCCAATTCTGGCATTCAGAAGATGTAGCACGTTGCTGTAAGCAAGCACATTCTCATTCAAAGTTGCAAGTTACTATGTAGGAACAAGTTTGTATAGGTATTTCAAAGATGCCCAGAATTGAGCTAAACTTGGTATGTCTCCAACTCCTAGAAATAACTTCATGCCCCATCTCCCTTACTTCCATCTAGTAAGGATCACATAATTCCTAACAAAGATTTGACACAGATTCCCAGTTCGGGCATTCAGAACATATAGCACGTTGCTGTAAGCAAGCACATTCTCATTCAAAGTTGCAAGTTACTAAGTAGGAATAAGTTTGTAAAGGTATTTCAAAGATGCCCAGAACTGAGCTAAACGTTGTATGTCTCCAACTCCTAGAAATAACTTCATGCCCCATCTCCCTTACTTCCAGCTAGTAAGGATCACAAAATTCCTAACAAAGTTTTGACACAGATTCCCAATTCGGGCATTCAGAACATATAGCACGTTGCTGTAAGCAAGCACATTCTCATTCAAAGTTGCAAGTTACTATGTAGGAACAAGTTTGTATAGGTATTTCAAAGATGCCCAGAACTGAGCTAAACTTGGTATTTGTCCAACCTCTAGAAATAACTTCATGCCCCAACTCCCTTACATTCAGCTAGTAAGGATCACATAATTCCTAACAAAGTTTTGACACAGATTCCCAATTCGGGCATTCAGAACATATAGCACGTTGCTGTAAGCAAGCACATTCTCATTCAAAGTTGCAAGTTACTATGTAGGAACAAGTTTGTAAAGGTATTTCAAAGATGCCCAGAACTGAGCTAAACTTGGTATGTATCCAACTCCTAGAAATAACTTCATGCCCCATCACCCTTACTTCCAGCTAGTAAGGATCACATAATTCCTAACAAAGATTTGACACAGATTCACAATTCGGGCATTCAGAGCATATAGCACATTGCTGTAAGCAAGCACATTCTCATTCAAAGTTGCAAGTTACTATGTAGGAACAAGTTTGTATAGGTATTTCAAAGATGCCCAGAACTGAGCTAAACTTGGTATGTGTCCAACCTCTAGAAATAACTTCATGCCCCAACTCCCTTACTTCCAGCTAGTAAGGATCACATAATTCCTAACAAAGATTTGACACAGATTCCCAATTCGGGCATTCAGAACATATAGCACGTTGCTGTAAGCAAGCACATTCTCATTCAAAGTTGCAAGTTACTATGTAGGAACTAGTTTGTATAGGTATTTCAAAGATGCCCAGAACTGAGCTAAACGTTGTATGTCTCCAACTCCTAGAAATAACTTCATGCCCCATCTCACTTACTTCCAGCTAGTAAGGATCACATAATTTCTAACAAAGTTTTGACACAGATTCCCAATTCGGGCATTCAGAACATATAGCACGTTGCTGTAAGCAAGCACATTCTCATTCAAAGTTGCAAGTTACTATGTAGGAACAAGTTTGTATAGGTATTTCAAAGATGCCCAGAACTGAGCTAAACGTTGTATGTCTCCAACTCCTAGAAATAACTTCATGCCCCATCTCCCTTACTTCCAGCTAGTAAGGATCACATAATTCCTAACAAAGTTTTGACACAGATTCCCAATTCGGGCATTCAGAACATGTAGCAAGTTGCTGTAAGCAAGCACATTCAATTCAATGTTGCAAGTTACTATGTAGGAACAAGTTTTTATGGGTATTTCAAAGATGCCCAGAATTGAGCTAAACTGGGTATGTCTCCAACTCCTAGAAATGACTTCATGCCCCATCTCCCTTACTTCCATCTAGTAAGGATCACATAATTCCTAACAAAGTTTTGACACAGATTCCCAATTCGGGCATTCAGAACATATAGCACGTTGCTGCAAGCAAGCACATTCTCATTCAATGTTGCAAGTTACTATATAGGAACAATTTTGTATAGGTATTTCAAAGATGCCCAGAACTGAGCTAAACTTGGTATGTGTCCCACTCCTAGAAATAACTTCATGCCCCATCTCCCTTACTTCCAGCTAGTAAGGATCACATAATTCCTAACAAAGTTTTGACACAGATTCCCAATTCGGGCATTCAGAACATGTAGCAGGTTGCTGTAAGCAAGCACATTCTCATTCAAAGTTGCAAGTTACTATGTAGGAACAAGTTTGTATAGGTATTTCAAAGATGCCCAGAACTAAGCTAAACGTTGTAGGTCTCCAACTCCTAGAAATAACTTCATGCCCCATCTCCCTTACTTCCATCTAGTAAGGATCACATAATTCCTAAGTGTTTTGACACAGATTCCCAATTCGGGCATTCAGAACATATAGCACGTTGCTGTAAGCAAACACATTCTCATTCAAAGTTGCAAGTTACTATGTAGGAACAAGTTTGTAAAGGTATTTCAAAGATGCCCAGAACTGAGCTAAATTTGGTATGTCTCCAACCTCTAGAAATAACTTCATGCCCCATCACCCTTACTTCCAGCTAGTAAGGATCACATAATTCCTAACAAAGTTTTTACACAGATTCCCAATTCGGGCATTCAGAACATGTAGCACGTTGCTGTAAGCAAGCACATTCTCATTCAAAGTTGCAATTTACTATGTAGGAACAAGTTTGTATAGGTATTTCAAAGATGACCAGAACTGAGCTAAACGTTGTATGTCTCCAACTCCTAGAAATAACTTCATGCCCCATCATACTTACTTCCAGCTAGTAAGGATCACATAATTTCTAACAAATTTTGACACAGATTCCCAATTCGGGCATTCAGAACATATAGCACGTTGCTGTAAGCAAGCACATTCTCATTCAAAGTTGCAAGTTACTATGTAGGAACAAGTTTGTATAGGTATTTCAAAGATGCCCAGAACTGACCTAAACCTTGTATGTCTCCAACTCCTAGAAACAACTTCATGCCCCATCTCCCTTACTTCCAGCTAGTAAGGATGACATAATTCCTAACAAAGTTTTGACACAGATTCCCAATTCGGGCATTCAGAACATATAGCACGTTGCTGTAAGCAAGCACATTCTCATTCAAAGTTGCAAGATACTATGTAGGAACAAGTTTGTATAGGTATTTCAAAGATGCCCAGAACTGAGATAAACTTGGTATGTGTGCAACCTCTACAAATAACTTCATGCCCCAACTCACTTACTTCCAGCTAGTAAGGATCACATAATTCCTAACAAAGTTTTGACACAGATTCCCAATTCGGGCATTCAGAACATATAGCACGTTGCTGTAAGCAAGCACATTCTCATTCAAAGTTGCAAGTTACTATGTAGGAACAAGTTTGTATAGGTATTTCAAAGATGCCCAGAACTGATCTAAACTTCGTATGTGTCCAACTCCTAGAAATACCTTCATACCCCATCTCCCTTACTTCCAGCTAGTAAGGATCACATAATTCCTAACAAAATTTGACACAGATTCCCAATTCGGGCATTCAGAACATATAGCACGTTGCTGTAAGCAATCACATTCTCATTCAAAGTTGCAAGTTACTATGTAGGAACAAGTTTGTATAGGTATTTCAAAGATACCCAGAACTGAGCTAAACTTGGTATGTGTCCAACTCCTAGAAATTACTTCATGCCCCATCACCCTTACTTCCAGCTAGTAAGGATCACATAATTCCTAACAAAGTTTTGACACACATTCCCAAATCTGGCATTCAGAAGATGTAGCACGTTGCTGTAAGCAAGCACATTCTCATTCAAAGTTGCAAGTTACTATGTAGGAACAAGTTTGTATAGGTATTTCAAAGATGCCCAGAATTGAGCTAAACTTGGTATGTCTCCAACTCCTAGAAATAACTTCATGCCCCATCTCCCTTACTTCCATCTAGTAAGGATCACATAATTCCTAACAAAGATTTGACACAGATTCCCAATTCGGGCATTCAGAACATATAGCACGTTGCTGTAAGCAAGCACATTCTCATTCAAAGTTGCAAGTTACTAAGTAGGAACAAGTTCGTAAAGGTATTTCAAAGATGCCCAGAACTGAGTTAACTTGGTATATCTCCAACTCCTAGAAATAACTTCATGCCCCATCTCCCTTACTTCCAGCTAGTAAGGATCACATAATTCCTAACAAAGTTTTGACACAGATTCCCAATTCGGGCATTCAGAACATATAGCACGTTGCTGTAAGCAAGCACATTCTCATCCAAGTTGCAAGTTCCTAAGTAGGAACAAGTTTGAATAGGTATTTCAAAGATGCCCAGAACTGAGCTAAACTTGGTATGTCTCCAACTCCTAGAAATAACTTCATGCCCCATCTCCCTTACTTCCAGCTAGTAAGGATCACAAAATTCCTAACAAAGTTTTGACACAGATTCCCAATTCGGGCATTCAGAACATATAGCACGTTGCAGTAAGCAAGCACATTCTCATTCAAAGTTTCAAGTTACTAAGTAGGAACAAGTTTGTAAAGGTATTTGAAAGATGCCCAGAATTGAGCTAAACTTGGTATGTCTCCAACTCCTAGAAATAACTTCATGCCCCATCACCCTTACTTCCAGCTAGTAAGGATCACATAATTCCTAACAAAGTTTTGACACAGATTCACAATTCGGGCATTCAGAGCATATAGCACGTTGCTGTAAGCAAGCACATTCTCATTCAAAGTTGCAAGTTACTATGTAGGAACAAGTTTGTATGGGTATTTCAAAGATGCCCAGAACTGAGCTAAACTTGGTATGTGTCCAACCTCTAGAAATAACTTCATGCCCCAACTCCCTTACTTCCAGCTAGTAAGGATCACATAATTCCTAACAAAGATTTGACACAGATTCCCAATTCGGGCATTCAGAACATATAGCACGTTGCTGTAAGCAAGCACATTCTCATTCAAAGTTGCAAGTTACTATGTAGGAACAAGTTTGTATAGGTATTTCAAAGATGCCCAGAACTGAGCTAAACGTTGTATGTCTCCAACTCCTAGAAATAACTTCATGCCCCATCTCACTTACTTCCAGCTAGTAAGGATCACATAATTTCTAACAAAGTTTTGACACAGATTCCCAATTTGGGCATTCAGAACATATAGCACGTTCCTGTAAGCAAGCACATTCTCATTCAAAGTTGCAAGTTACTATGTAGGAACAAGTTTGTATAGGTATTTCAAAGATGCCCAGAACTGAGCTAAACTTGGTATGTCTCCAACTCCTAGAAATAACTTCATGCCCCATCTCCCTTACTTCCAGCTAGTAAGGATCACATAATTCCTAACAAAGTTTTGGCACAGATTCCCAATTCGGGCATTCAGAACATGTAGCAAGTTGCTGTAAGCAAACACATTCAATTCAATGTTGCAAGTTACTATGTAGGAACAAGTTTGTATGGGTATTTCAAAGATGCCCAGAATTGAGCTAAACTTGGTATGTCTCCAACTCCTAGATATAACTTCATGCCCCATCTCCCTTACTTCCATCTAGTAAGGATCACATAATTCCTAACAAAGTTTTGACACAGATTCCCAATTCGGGCATTCAGAACATATAGCACGTTGCTGTAAGCAAGCACATTCTCATTCAAAGTTGCAAGTTACTATATAGGAACAATTTTTTATAGGTATTTCAAAGATGCCCAGAACTGAGCTAAACTTGGTATGTGTCCCACTCCTAGAAATAACTTCATGCCCCATCTCCCTTACTTCCATCTAGTAAGGATAACATAATTCCTAACAAAGTTTTGACACAGATTCCCAATTCGGGCATTCAGAACATGTAGCAGGTTGCTGTAAGCAAGCACATTCTCATTCAAAGTTGCAAGTTACTATGTAGGAACAAGTTTGTATAGGTATTTCAAAGATGCCCAGAACTAAGCTAAAAGTTTTATGTCTCCAACTCCTAGAAATAACTTCGTGCCCCATCTCCCTTACTTCCATCTAGTAAGGATCACATAATTCCTAAGTGTTTTGACACAGATTCCCAATTAGGGCATTCAGAACATATAGCACGTTGCTGTAAGCAAGCACATTCTCATTCAAAGTTGCAAGTTACTATGTAGGAACAAGTTTGTATAGGTATTTCAAAGATGCCCAGAACTGACCTAAACTTGGTATGTGTCCAACTCCTAGAAATAACTTCATGCCCCAACTCCCTTACTTCCAGCTAGTAAGGATCACATAATTCCTAACAAAGTTTTTACACAGATTCCCAATTCGGGCATTCAGAACATGTTGCACGTTGCTGTAAGCAAGCACATTCTCATTCAAAGTTGCAAGTTACTATGTAGGAACAAGTTTGTATAGGTATTTCAAAGATGCCCAGAACTGAGCTAAACGTTGTATGTCTCCAACTCCTAGAAATAACTTCATGCCCCATCTCACTTACTTCCAGCTAGTAAGGATCACATAATTTCTAACAAAGTTTTGACACAGATTCCCAATTCGGGCATTCAGAACATATAGCACGTTGCTGTAAGCAAGCACATTCTCATTCAAAGTTGCAATTTACTATGTAGGAACAAGTTTGCATAGGTATTTCAAAGATGCCCAGAACTGACCTAAACGTTGTATGTCTCCAACTCCTAGAAATAACTTCATGCCCCATCTCCCTTACTTCCAGCTACTAAGGATCACATAATTCCTAACAAAGTTTTGACACAGATTCCCAATTCGGGCATTCAGAACATATAGCACGTTGCTGTAAGCAAGCACATTCTCATTCAAAGTTGCAAGTTACTATGTAGGAACAAGTTTGTATAGGTATTTCAAAGATGCCCAGAACTGAGCTAAACTTGGTATGTGTGCAACCTCTACAAATAACTTCATGCCCCAACTCACTTACTTCCAGCTAGTAAGGATCACATAATTCCTAACAAAGTTTTGACACAGATTCCCAATTCGGGCATTCAGAACATATAGCACGTTGCTGTAAGCAAGCACATTCTCATTCAAAGTTGCAAGTTACTATGTAGGAACAAGTTTGTATAGGTATTTCAAAGAAGCCCAGAACTGAGCTAAACTTGGTATGTCTCCAACTCCTAGAAATAACTTCATGCCCCATCTCCCTTACTTCCAGCTAGTAAGGATCACATAATTCCTAACAAAGTTTTGACACAGATTCCCAATTCGGGCATTCAGAACATGTAGCAAGTTGCTGTAAGCAAGCACATTCAATTCAAAGTTGCAAGTTACTATGTAGGAACAAGTTTGTATAGGTATTTCAAATATGCCCAGAACTGAGCTAAACTTGGTATGTGTCCAACCTCTAGAAATAACTTCATGCCCCAACTCCCTTACTTCCAGCTAGTAAGGATCACATAATTCCTAACAAAGTTTTGACACAGATTCACAATTCGGGCATTCAGAACATATAGCACGTTGCTGTAAGCAAGCACATTCTCATTCAAAGTTGCAAGTTCCTATGTAGGAACAAGTTGGTATAGGTATTTCAAAGATGCCCAGAACTGAGCTAAACGTTGTATGTCTCCAACTCCTAGAAATAACTTCATGCCCCATCTCCCTTACTTCCAGCTAGTAAGGATCACATAATTCCTAACAAAGTTTTGACACAGATTCACAATTCGGGCATTCAGAACATATAGCACGTTGCTGTAAGCAAGCACATTCTCATTCAAAGTTGCAAGTTACTATGTAGGAACAAGTTTGTATAGGTATTTCAAAGATGCCCAGAACTGAGCTAAACTTGGTATGTCTCCAACTCCTAGAAATAACTTCAAGCCCCATCTCCCTTACTTCCAGCTAGTAAGGATCACATAATTCCTAACAAAGTTTTGACACAGATTCCCAATTCGGGCATTCAGAACATGTAGCAAGTTGCTGTAAGCAAGCACATTCAATTCAAAGTTGCAAGTTACTATGTAGGAACAAGTTTGTATGAGTATTTCAAAGATGCCCAGAATTGAGCTAAACTTGGTATGTCTCCAACTCCTAGAAATAACTACATGCCCCATCTCCCTTTCTTCCATCTAGTAAGGATCACATAATTCCTAACAAAGTTTTGACACAGATTCCCAATTCGGGCATTCAGAACATATAGCACGTTGCTGTAAGCAAGCACATTCTCATTCAAAGTTGCAAGTTACTATGTAGGAACAAGTTTGTATAGGTATTTCAAAGATGCCCAGAACTGAGCTAAACTTGGTATGTGTCCAAACTCTAGAAATAACTTCATGCCCCAACTCCCTTACTTCCAGCTAGTAAGGATCACATAATTCCTAACAAAGTTTTGACACAGATTCCCAATTCGGACATTCAGAACATATAGCACGTTGCTGTAAGCAATCACATTCTCATTCAAAGTTGCAAGTTACTATGTAGGAACAAGTTTGTATAGGTATTTCAAAGATGCCCAGAACTGAGCTAAACGTTGTATGTCTCCAACTCCTAGAAATATCTTCATGCCCCATCTCCCTTACTTCCAGCTAGTAAGGATCACATAATTCCTAACAAATATTTGACACAGATTCCCAATTCGGGCATTCAGAACATATAGCACGTTGCTGTAAGCAAGCACATTCTCATTCAAAGTTGCAAGTTACTATGTAGGAACAAGTTTGTATAGGTATTTCAAAGATGCCCAGAACTGAGCTAAATGTTGTATGTCTCCAACTCCTAGAAATATCTTCATGCCCCATCTCCCTTACTTCCAGCTAGTAAGGATCACATAATTCCTAACAAAGTTTTGACACAGATTCCCAATTCGGGCATTCAGAACATATAGCACGTTGCTGTAAGCAAGCACATTCTCATTCAAAGTTGCAAGTTACTATGTAGGAACAAGTTTGCATAGGTATTTCAAAGATGCCAAGAAGTGAGCTAAACGTTGTATGTCTCCAACTCCTAGAAAAAACTTCATGCCCCATCTCCCTTACTTCCAGCTAGTAAGGATCACAAAATTCCTAACAAAGTTTTGACACAGATTCCCAATTCGGGCATTCAGAACATATAGCACGTTGCTGTAAGCAAGCACATTCTCATTCAAGGTTGCAAGTTACTATGTAGGAACAAGTTTGTATAGGTATTTCAAAGATGCCCAGAACTGAGCTAAACTTGGTATGTCTCCAACTCCTAGAAATAACTTCATGCCCCATCTCCCTTACTTCCAGCTAGTAAGGATCACATAATTCCTAACAAAGTTTTGACACAGATTCCCAATTCGGGCATTCAGAACATGTAGCACGTTGATGTAAGCAAGCACATTCTCATTCAAAGTTGCAAGTTACTATGTAGGAACAAGTTTGTATAGGTATTTCAAAGATGCCCAGAACTGAGCTAAACTTGGTATGTCTCCAACTCCTAGAAATAACTTCATGCCCCATTTCCCTTACTTCCAGCTAGTAAGGATCACATAATTCCTAACAAAGATTTGACACAGATTCCCAATTCGGGCATTCACAACATGTAGCAAGTTGCTGTAAGCAAGCACATTCAATTCACAGTTGCAAGTTACTATGTAGGAACAAGTTTGTATGGGTATTTCAAAGATGTCCAGAATTGAGCTAAACGTTGTATGTCTCCAACTCCTAGAAATAACTTCATGCCCCATCTCCCTTACTTCCAGATAGTAAGGATCACATAATTCCTAACAAAGTTTTGACACAGATTCCCAATTCGGGCATTCAGAACATATAGCACGTTGCTGTAAGCAAGCACATTCTCATTCAAAGTTGCAAGTTACTATGTAGGAACAAGTTTGTATAGGTATTTCAAAGATGCCCAGAACTGAGCTAAACGTTGTATGTCTCCAACTCCTAGAAATAACTTCATGCCCCATCTCCCTTACTTCCAGCTAGTAAGGATCACATAATTCCTAACAAAGTTTTGACACAGATTCCCAATTCGGGCATTCAGAACATATAGCACGTTGCTGTAAGCAAGCACATTCTCATTCAAAGTTGCAAGTTACTATGTAGGAACAAGTTTGTATAGGTATTTCAAAGATGCCCAGAACTGAGCTAAACTTGGTATGTGTCCAACCTCTAGAAATAACTTCATGCCCCAACTCCCTTACTTCCAGTTAGTAAGGATCACATAATTCCTAACAAAGATTTGACACAGATTCCAAATTCGGGCATTCAGAACATATAGCACGTTGCTGTAAGCAATCACATTCTCATTCAAAGTTGCAAGTTACTATGTAGGAACAAGTTTGTATAGGTATTTCAATGATGCCCAGAACTGAACTAAACGTTGTATGTCTCCAACTCCTAGAAATATCTTCATGCCCCATCTCCCTTACTTCCAGCTAGTAAGGATCACATAATTCCTAACAAAGTTTTGACACAGATTCCCAATTCGGGCATTCAGAACATATAGCACGTTGCTGTAAGCAAGCACATTCTCATTCAAAGTTGCAAGTTACTATGTAGAAACAAGTTTGTATAGGTATTTCAAAGATGCCCAGAACTGAGCTAAACGTTGTATGTCTCCAACTCCTAGAAATATCTTCATGCCCCATCTCCCTTACTTCCAGCTAGTAAGGATCACATAATTCCTAACAAAGTTTTGACACAGATTCCCAATTCGGGCATTCAGAACATATAGCACGTTGCTGTAAGCAAGCACATTCTCATTCAAAGTTGCAAGTTACTATGTAGGAACAAGTTTGCATAGGTATTTCAAAGATGCCCAGAACTGAGCTAAACGTTGTATGTCTCCAACTCCTAGAAATAACTTCATGCCCATCTCCCTTACTTCCAGCTAGTAAGGATCACAAAATTCCTAACAAAGTTTTGACACAGATTCCCAATTCCGGCATTCAGAACATATAGCACGTTGCTGTAAGCAAGCACATTCTCATTCAAGGTTGCAAGTTAATATGTAGGAACAAGTTTGTATAGGTATTTCAAAGATGCCCAGAACTGAGCTAAACTTGGTATGTCTCCAACTCCTAGAAATAACTTCATTCACCATCTCCCTTACTTCCAGCTAGTAACGATCACATAATTCCTAACAAAGTTTTGACACAGTTTCCCAATTCGGGCATTCAGAACATGTAGCACGTTGCTGTAAGCAAGCACATTCTCATTCAAAGTTGCAAGTTACTATGTAGGAACAAGTTTGTATAGGTATTTCAAAGATGCCCAGAACTGAGCTAAACTTGGTATGTGTCCAACCTCTAGAAATAACTTCATGCCCCAACTTCCTTACTTCCAGCTAGTAAGGATCACATAATTCCTAACAAAGATTTGACACAGATTCCCAATTCGGGCATTCAGAACATGTAGCAAGTTGCTGTAAGCAAGCACATTCAATTCAAAGTTGCAAGTTACTATGTAGGAACAAGTTTGTATGGGTATTTCAAAGATGCCCAGAATTGAGCTAAATTTGGTATGTCTCCAACTCATAGAAATAACTTCATGCCCCATCTCCCTTACTTGCATCTAGTAAGGATCACATAATTCCTAACAAAGTTTTGACACGGATTCCCAATTTGGCCATTCAGAACATATAGCACGTTGCTGTAAGCAAGCACATACTCATTCAAAGTTGCAAGTTACTATGTAGGAACAAGTTTGTAAAGGTATTTCAAAGATGCCCAGAACTGAGCTAAACGTTGTATGTCTCCAACTCCAGAAATTACTTCATGCCACATCACCTTTACTTCCAGCTAGTAAGGATCACATAATTCCTAACAAAGTTTTGACACAGATTCCCATTCGGACATTCAGAAGATGTAGCACGTTGCTGTAAGCAAGCATATTCTCATTCAAAGTTGCAAGTTACTATGTAGGAACAAGTTTGTATAGGTATTTCAAAGATGCCCAGAACTGAGCTAAACTTGGTATGTGTCCAACCTCTAGAAATAACTTCATGCCCCAACCCCCTTACTTCCAGCTAGTAAGGATCACATAATTCCTAACAAAGTTTTGACACAGATTCCCAATTCGGGCATTCAGAACATGTAGCAAGTTGCTGTAAGCAAGCACATTCTCATTCAAAGTTACAAGTTACTATGTAGGAACAAGTTTGTATAGGTATTTCAAAGATGCCCAGAACTGAGCTAAACGTTGTATGTTTCCAACTCCTAGAAATAACTTCATGCCCCATCTCCCTTACTTCCAGCTAGTAAGGATCACATAATTCCTAACAAAGTTTTGACACAGATTCCCAATTCGGGCATTCAGAACATATAGCACGTTGCTGTAAGCAAGCACATTCTCATTCAAAGTTGCAAGTTACTATGTAGGAACAAGTTTGTATAGGTATTTCAAAGATGCCCAGAACTGAGCTAAACTTGGTATGTGTCCAACCTTTAGAAATAACTTCATGCCCCAACTCCCTTACTTCCAGCTAGTAAGGATCACATAATTCCTAACAAAGTTTTGACACAGATTCCCAATTCGGGCATTCAGAACATATAGCAAGTTGCTGTAAGCAAGCACATTCTCATTCAAAGTTGCAAGTTACTATGTAGGAACAAGTTTGTATAGGTATTTCAAAGATGCCCAGAACTGAGCTAAACGTTGTATGTCTCCAACTCCTAGAAATAACTTCATGACCCATCTCCCTTACTTCCACCTAGTAAGGATCACATTATTCCTAACAAAGTTTTGACACAGATTCCCAATTCGGGCATTCAGAACATATAGCACGTTGCTGTAAGCAAGCACCTTCTCATTCAAAGTTGCAAGTTACTATGTAGGAACAAGTTTGTATAGGTATTTCAAAGATGCCCAGAACTGAGTTAAACGTTGTATGTCTAAAACTCCTAGAAATAACTTCATGCCCCATCTCCCTTACTTCCAGGTAGTAAGGATCACATAATTCCTAACAAAGTTTTGACACAGATTCACAATTCGTGGATTCAGAACATATAGCACGTTGCTGTAAGCAAGCACATTCTCATTCAAAGTTGCAAGTTACTATGTAGGAACAAGTTTGTATAGGTATTTCAAAGATGCCCAGAACTGAGCTAAACTTGGTATGTGTCCAACCTCTAGAAATAACTTCATGCCCCAACTCCCTTACTTCCAGCTAGTAAGGATCACATAATTCCTAACAAAATTTTGACACAGATTACCAATTCGTGCATTCAGAACATATAGCACGTTGCTGTAAGCAAACACATTCTGATTCAAAGTTGCAAGTTACTATGTAGGAACAAGTTTGAATATGTATTTCAAAGATGCCCAGAACTAAGCTAAACGTTGTATGTCTCCAACTCATAGCAATAACTTCATGCCCCATCTCCCTTACTTCCAGCTAGTAAGGATCACATAATTCCTAACAAAGATTTGACACAGATTCACAATTCGGGCATTCAGAACATATAGCACGTTGCTGTAAGCAAGCACATTCTCATTCAAAGTTGCAAGTTACTATGTAGGAACAAGTTTGTATAGGTATTTCAAAGATGCCCAGAACTGAGCTAAACTTGGTATGTGTCCAAACTCTAGAAATAACTTCATGCCCCAACTCCCTTACTTCCAGCTAGTAAGGATCACATAATTCCTAACAAAGTTTTGACACAGATTCCCAATTCGGACATTCAGAACATATAGCACGTTGCTGTAAGCAATCACATTCTCATTCAAAGTTGCAACTTACTATGTAGGAACAAGTTTGTATAGGTATTTCAAAGATGCCCAGAACTGAGCTAAACGTTGTATGTCTCCAACTCCTAGAAATATCTTCATGCCCCATCTCCCTTACTTCCAGCTAGTAAGGATCACATAATTCCTAACAAATATTTGACACAGATTCCCAATTCGGGCATTCAGAACATATAGCACGTTGCTGTAAGCAAGCACATTCTCATTCAAAGTTGCAAGTTACTATGTAGGAACAAGTTTGTATAGGTATTTCAAAGATGCCCAGAACTGAGCTAAATGTTGTATGTCTCCAACTCCTAGAAATATCTTCATGCCCCATCTCCCTTACTTCCAGCTAGTAAGGATCACATAATTCCTAACAAAGTTTTGACACAGATTCCCAATTCGGGCATTCAGAACATATAGCACGTTGCTGTAAGCAAGCACATTCTCATTCAAAGTTGCAAGTTACTATGTAGGAACAAGTTTGCATAGGTATTTCAAAGATGCCAAGAAGTGAGCTAAACGTTGTATGTCTCCAACTCCTAGAAAAAACTTCATGCCCCATCTCCCTTACTTCCAGCTAGTAAGGATCACAAAATTCCTAACAAAGTTTTGACACAGATTCCCAATTCGGGCATTCAGAACATATAGCACGTTGCTGTAAGCAAGCACATTCTCATTCAAGGTTGCAAGTTACTATGTAGGAACAAGTTTGTATAGGTATTTCAAAGATGCCCAGAACTGAGCTAAACTTGGTATGTCTCCAACTCCTAGAAATAACTTCATGCCCCATCTCCCTTACTTCCAGCTAGTAAGGATCACATAATTCCTAACAAAGTTTTGACACAGATTCCCAATTCGGGCATTCAGAACATGTAGCACGTTGATGTAAGCAAGCACATTCTCATTCAAAGTTGCAAGTTACTATGTAGGAACAAGTTTGTATAGGTATTTCAAAGATGCCCAGAACTGAGCTAAACTTGGTATGTCTCCAACTCCTAGAAATAACTTCATGCCCCATTTCCCTTACTTCCAGCTAGTAAGGATCACATAATTCCTAACAAAGATTTGACACAGATTCCCAATTCGGGCATTCACAACATGTAGCAAGTTGCTGTAAGCAAGCACATTCAATTCACAGTTGCAAGTTACTATGTAGGAACAAGTTTGTATGGGTATTTCAAAGATGTCCAGAATTGAGCTAAACGTTGTATGTCTCCAACTCCTAGAAATAACTTCATGCCCCATCTCCCTTACTTCCAGATAGTAAGGATCACATAATTCCTAACAAAGTTTTGACACAGATTCCCAATTCGGGCATTCAGAACATATAGCACGTTGCTGTAAGCAAGCACATTCTCATTCAAAGTTGCAAGTTACTATGTAGGAACAAGTTTGTATAGGTATTTCAAAGATGCCCAGAACTGAGCTAAACGTTGTATGTCTCCAACTCCTAGAAATAACTTCATGCCCCATCTCCCTTACTTCCAGCTAGTAAGGATCACATAATTCCTAACAAAGTTTTGACACAGTTTCCCAATTCGGGCATTCAGAACATGTAGCACGTTGCTGTAAGCAAGCACATTCTCATTCAAAGTTGCAAGTTACTATGTAGGAACAAGTTTGTATAGGTATTTCAAAGATGCCCAGAACTGAGCTAAACTTGGTATGTGTCCAACCTCTAGAAATAACTTCATGCCCCAACTTCCTTACTTCCAGCTAGTAAGGATCACATAATTCCTAACAAAGATTTGACACAGATTCCCAATTCGGGCATTCAGAACATGTAGCAAGTTGCTGTAAGCAAGCACATTCAATTCAAAGTTGCAAGTTACTATGTAGGAACAAGTTTGTATGGGTATTTCAAAGATGCCCAGAATTGAGCTAAATTTGGTATGTCTCCAACTCATAGAAATAACTTCATGCCCCATCTCCCTTACTTGCATCTAGTAAGGATCACATAATTCCTAACAAAGTTTTGACACGGATTCCCAATTTGGCCATTCAGAAAATATAGCACGTTGCTGTAAGCAAGCACATACTCATTCAAAGTTGCAAGTTACTATGTAGGAACAAGTTAGTAAAGGTATTTCAAAGATGCCCAGAACTGAGCTAAACGTTGTATGTCTCCAACTCCAGAAATTACTTCATGCCACATCACCTTTACTTCCAGCTAGTAAGGATCACATAATTCCTAACAAAGTTTTGACACAGATTCCCATTCGGACATTCAGAAGATGTAGCACGTTGCTGTAAGCAAGCATATTCTCATTCAAAGTTGCAAGTTACTATGTAGGAACAAGTTTGTATAGGTATTTCAAAGATGCCCAGAACTGAGCTAAACTTGGTATGTGTCCAACCTCTAGAAATAACTTCATGCCCCAACCCCCTTACTTCCAGCTAGTAAGGATCACATAATTCCTAACAAAGTTTTGACACAGATTCCCAATTCGGGCATTCAGAACATGTAGCAAGTTGCTGTAAGCAAGCACATTCTCATTCAAAGTTACAAGTTACTATGTAGGAACAAGTTTGTATAGGTATTTCAAAGATGCCCAGAACTGAGCTAAACGTTGTATGTTTCCAACTCCTAGAAATAACTTCATGCCCCATCTCCCTTACTTCCAGCTAGTAAGGATCACATAATTCCTAACAAAGTTTTGACACAGATTCCCAATTCGGGCATTCAGAACATATAGCACGTTGCTGTAAGCAAGCACATTCTCATTCAAAGTTGCAAGTTACTATGTAGGAACAAGTTTGTATAGGTATTTCAAAGATGCCCAGAACTGAGCTAAACTTGGTATGTGTCCAACCTTTAGAAATAACTTCATGCCCCAACTCCCTTACTTCCAGCTAGTAAGGATCACATAATTCCTAACAAAGTTTTGACACAGATTCCCAATTCGGGCATTCAGAACATATAGCAAGTTGCTGTAAGCAAGCACATTCTCATTCAAAGTTGCAAGTTACTATGTAGGAACAAGTGTGTATAGGTATTTCAAAGATGCCCAGAACTGAGCTAAACGTTGTATGTCTCCAACTCCTAGAAATAACTTCATGACCCATCTCCCTTACTTCCACCTAGTAAGGATCACATTATTCCTAACAAAGTTTTGACACAGATTCCCAATTCGGGCATTCAGAACATATAGCACGTTGCTGTAAGCAAGCACCTTCTCATTCAAAGTTGCAAGTTACTATGTAGGAACAAGTTTGTATAGGTATTTCAAAGATGCCCAGAACTGAGTTAAACGTTGTATGTCTAAAACTCCTAGAAATAACTTCATGCCCCATCTCCCTTACTTCCAGGTAGTAAGGATCACATAATTCCTAACAAAGTTTTGACACAGATTCACAATTCGTGGATTCAGAACATATAGCACGTTGCTGTAAGCAAGCACATTCTCATTCAAAGTTGCAAGTTACTATGTAGGAACAAGTTTGTATAGGTATTTCAAAGATGCCCAGAACTGAGCTAAACTTGGTATGTGTCCAACCTCTAGAAATAACTTCATGCCCCAACTCCCTTACTTCCAGCTAGTAAGGATCACATAATTCCTAACAAAATTTTGACACAGATTACCAATTCGTGCATTCAGAACATATAGCACGTTGCTGTAAGCAAACACATTCTGATTCAAAGTTGCAAGTTACTATGTAGGAACAAGTTTGAATATGTATTTCAAAGATGCCCAGAACTAAGCTAAACGTTGTATGTCTCCAACTCATAGCAATAACTTCATGCCCCATCTCCCTTACTTCCAGCTAGTAAGGATCACATAATTCCTAACAAAGTTTTGACACAGATTCACAATTCGGGCATTCAGAACATATAGCACGTTGCTGTAAGCAAGCACATTCTCATTCAAAGTTGCAAGTTACTATGTAGGAACAAGTTTGTATAGGTATTTCAAAGATGCCCAGAACTGAGCTAAACTTGGTATGTCTCCAACTCCTAGAAATAACTTCAAGCCCCATCTCCCTTACTTCCAGCTAGTAAGGATCACATAATTCCTAACAAAGTTTTGACACAGATTCCCAATTCGGGCATTCAGAACATATAGCACGTTGCTGTAAGCAAGCACATTCTCATTCAAAGTTGCAAGTTACTATGTAGGAACAAGTTTGTATAGGTATTTCAAAGATGCCCAGAACTGAGCTAAACTTGGTATGTCTCCAACTCCTAGAAATAACTTCAAGCCCCATCTCCCTTACTTCCAGCTAGTAAGGATCACATAATTCCTAACAAAGTTTTGACACAGATTCCCAATTCGGGCATTCAGAACATATAGCACGTTGCTGTAAGCAAGCACATTCTCATTCAAAGTTGCAAGTTATTAAGTAGAAACAAATTTGTAAAGGTATTTCAAAGATGCCCAGAACTGAGCTAAACTTGGTATGTCTCCAACTCCTAGAAATTACTTCATGCCCCATCACCCTTACTTCCAGCTAGTAAGGATCACATAATTACTAACAAAGTTTTGACACAGATTCCCAATTCGGGCATTCAGAAGATGTAGCACGTTGCTGTAAGCAAGCACATTCTCATTCAAAGTTGCAAGTTACTATGTAGGAACAAGTTTGTATAGGTATTTCAAAGATGCACAGAATTGAGCTAAACTTGGTATGTCTCCAACTCCTAGAAATAACTTCATGCCCCATCTCCCTTACTTCCATCTAGTAAGGATCACATAATTCCTAACAAAGTTTTGACAGAGATTCCCAATTCGGGCATTCAGAACATATAGCACGTTGCTGTAAGCAAGCACATTCTCATTCAAAGTTGCAAGTTAATATGTAGGAACAAGTTTGTATAGGTATTTCAAAGATGCCCAGAACTGAGCTAACTTGGTATGTGTCCAACTCCTAGAAATAACTTCATGCCCCATCTCCTTTACTTCCAGCTAGTAAGGATCACATATTTCCTAAAAAAGTTTTGACACAGATTCCCAATTCGGGCATTCAGAACATGTAGCACGTTGCTGTAAGCAAGCACATTCTCATTCAAAGTTGCAAGTTACTATGTAGGAATAAGTTTGTATAGGTATTTCAATGATGCCCTGAACTGAGCTAAACTTGGTATGTGTCCAACCTCTAGAAATAACTTCATGCCCCAACTCCCTTACTTCCAGCTAGTAAGGATCACATAATTCCTAACAAAGTTTTGACACAGATTCCCAATTCGGACGTTCAGAACATGTAGCACGTTGCTGTAAGCAAGCACATTGAATTCAAAGTTGCAAGTTACTATGTAGGAACAAGTTTGCATAGGTATTTCAAAGATGCCCAGAACTGAGCTAAACGTTGTATGTCTCCAACTCCTAGAAAAAACTTCATGCCCCATCTCCCTTACTTCCAGCTAGTAAGGATCACAAAATTCCTAACAAAGTTTTGACACAGATTCCCAATTCGTGCATTCAGAACATATAGCACGTTGCTGTAAGCAAGCACATTCTCATTCAAGGTTGCAAGTTAATATGTAGGAACAAGTTTGTATAGGTATTTCAAAGATGCCCAGAACTGAGCTAAACTTGGTATGTCTCCAACTCCTAGAAATAACTTCATGCCCCATTTCCCTTACTTCCAGCTAGTAAGGATCACATAATTCCTAACAAAGATTTGACACAGATTCCCAATTCGGGCATTCACAACATGTAGCGAGTTGCTGTAAGCAAGCACATTCAATTCAAAGTTGCAAGATACTATGTAGGAACAAGTTTGTATGGGTATTTCAAAGATGCCCAGAATTGAGCTAAACGTTGTATGTCTCCAACTCCTAGAAATAACTTCATGCCCCATCTCCCTTACTTCCAGATAGTAAGGATCACATAATTCCTAACAAAGTTTTGACACAGATTCCCAATTCGGGCATTCAGAACATATAGCACGTTGCTGTAAGCAAGCACATTCTCATTCAAAGTTGCAAGTTACTATGTAGGAACAAGTTTGTATAGGTATTTCAAAGATGCCCAGAACTGAGCTAAACGTTGTATGTCTCCAACTCCTAGAAATAACTTCATGCCCCATCTCCCTTACTTCCAGCTAGTAAGGATCACATAATTCCTAACAAAGTTTTGACACAGATTCCCAATTCGGGCATTCAGAACATATAGCACGTTGCTGTAAGCAAGCACATTCTCATTCAAAGTTGCAAGTTACTATGTAGGAACAAGTTTGTATAGGTATTTCAAAGATGCCCAGAACTGAGCTAAACTTGGTATGTGTCCAACCTCTAGAAATAACTTCATGCCCCAACTCCCTTACTTCCAGTTAGTAAGGATCACATAATTCCTAACAAAGATTTGACACAGATTCCAAATTCGGGCATTCAGAACATATAGCACGTTGCTGTAAGCAATCACATTCTCATTCAAAGTTGCAAGTTACTATGTAGGAACAAGTTTGTATAGGTATTTCAATGATGCCCAGAACTGAGCTAAACGTTGTATGTCTCCAACTCCTAGAAATATCTTCATGCCCCATCTCCCTTACTTCCAGCTAGTAAGGATCACATAATTCCTAACAAAGTTTTGACACAGATTCCCAATTCGGGCATTCAGAACATATAGCACGTTGCTGTAAGCAAGCACATTCTCATTCAAAGTTGCAAGTTACTATGTAGGAACAAGTTTGCATAGGTATTTCAAAGATGCCCAGAACTGAGCTAAACGTTGTATGTCTCCAACTCCTAGAAATAACTTCATGCCCCATCTCCCTTACTTCCAGCTAGTAAGGATCACAAAATTCCTAACAAAGTTTTGACACAGATTCCCAATTACGGCATTCAGAACATATAGCACGTTGCTGTAAGCAAGCACATTCTCATTCAAGGTTGCAAGATAATATGTAGGAACAAGTTTGTATAGGTATTTCAAAGATGCCCAGAACTGAGCTAAACTTGGTATGTCTCCAACTCCTAGAAATAACTTCATTCACCATCTCCCTTACTTCCAGCTAGTAAGGATCACATAATTCCTAACAAAGTTTTGACACAGATTCCCAATTCGGGCATTCAGGACATGTAGCACGTTGCTGTAAGCAAGCACATTCTCATTCAAAGTTGCAAGTTACTATGTAGGAACAAGTTTGTATAGGTATTTCAAAGATGCCCAGAACTGAGCTAAACTTGGTATGTGTCCAACCTCTAGAAATAACTTCATGCCCCAACTTCCTTACTTCCAGCTAGTAAGGATCACATAATTCCTAACAAAGATTTGACACAGATTCCCAATTCGGGCATTCAGAACATGTAGCAAGTTGCTGTAAGCAAGCACATTCAATTCAAAGTTGCAAGTTACTATGTAGGAACAAGTTTGTATGGGTATTTCAAAGATGCCCAGAATTGAGCTAAATTTGGTATGTCTCCAACTCATAGAAATAACTTCATGCCCCATCTCCCTTACTTGCATCTAGTAAGGATCACATAATTCCTAACAAAGTTTTGACACGGATTCCCAATTTGGCCATTCAGAACATATAGCACGTTGCTGTAAGCAAGCACATACTCATTCAAAGTTGCAAGTTACTATGTAGGAACAAGTTTGTAAAGGTATTTCAAAGATGCCCAGAACTGAGCTAAACGTTGTATGTCTCCAACTCCAGAAATTACTTCATGCCACATCACCTTTACTTCCAGCTAGTAAGGATCACATAATTCCTAACAAAGTTTTGACACAGATTCCCATTCGGGCATTCAGAAGATGTAGCACGTTGCTGTAAGCAAGCACATTCTCATTCAAAGTTGCAAGTTACTATGTAGGAACAAGTTTGTATAGGTATTTCAAAGATGCCCAGAATTGAGCAAACTTGGTATGTCTCCAACTCCTAGAAATAACTTCATGGCCCATCTCCCTTACTTCCATCTAGTAAGGATCACATAATTCCTAACAAAGTTTTGACACAGATTCCCAATTCGGGCATTCAGAACATATAGCACGTTGCTGTAAGCAAGCACATTCTCATTCAAAGTTGCAAGTTACTAAGTAGGAACAAGTTTGTAAAGGTATTTCAAAGATGCCCAGAACTGAGCTAAACGTTGTATGTCTCCAACTCCTAGAAATAACTTCATGCCCCATCACCCTTACTTCCAGTTAGTAAGGATCACATAATTCCTAACAAAGTTTTGACACAGATTCCCAATTCGGACATTCAGAAGATGTAGCACGTTGCTGTAAGCAAGCACATTCTCATTCAAAGTTGCAAGTTACTATGTAGGAACAAGTTTTAATAGGTATTTCAAAGATGCCCAGAACTGAGCTAAACTTGGTATGTGTCCAACCTCTAGAAATAACTTCATGCCCCAACCCCCTTACTTCCAGCTAGTAAGGATCACATAATTCCTAACAAAGTTTTGACACAGATTCCCAATTCGGGCATTCAGAACATGTAGCAAGTTGCTGTAAGCAAGCACATTCTCATTCAAAGTTGCAAGTTACTATGTAGAAACAAGTTTGTATAGGTATTTCAAAGATGCCCAGAACTGAGCTAAAGGTTGTATGTCTCCAACTCCTAGAAATATCTTCATGCCCCATCTCCCTTACTTCCAGCTAGTAAGGATCACATAATTCCTAACAAAGTTTTGACACAGATTCCCAATTCGGGCATTCAGAACATATAGCACGTTGCTGTAAGCAAGCACATTCTCATTCAAAGTTGCAAGTTACTATGTAGGAACAAGTTTGCATAGGTATTTCAAAGATGCCCAGAACTGAGCTAAACGTTGTATGTCTCCAACTCCTAGAAATAACTTCATGCCCCATCTCCCTTACTTCCAGCTAGTAAGGATCACAAAATTCCTAACAAAGTTTTGACACAGATTCCCAATTCGGGCATTCAGAACATATAGCACGTTGATGTAAGCAAGCACATTCTCATTCAAGGTTGCAAGTTAATATGTAGGAACAAGTTTGTATAGGTATTTCAAAGATGCCCAGAACTGAGCTAAACTTGGTATGTGTCCAACCTCTAGAAATAACTTCATGCCCCAACTTCCTTACTTCCAGCTAGTAAGGATCACATAATTCCTAACAAAGATTTGACACAGATTCCCAATTCGGGCATTCAGAACATATAGCACGTTGCTGTAAGCAAGCACATTCTCATTCAAAGTTGCAAGTTACTAAGTAGGAACAAGTTTGTAAAGGTATTTCAAAGATGCCCAGAAC
This sequence comes from Diceros bicornis minor, assembly GCF_020826845.1. Taxonomy (NCBI): domain Eukaryota; kingdom Metazoa; phylum Chordata; class Mammalia; order Perissodactyla; family Rhinocerotidae; genus Diceros; species Diceros bicornis. The sequence continues at coordinate 424,521 of NW_026691081.1, read as the reverse complement.
TGAGCTAAACGTTGTATGTCTCCAACTCCTAGAAATAACTTCATGCCCCATCACTCTTACTTCCAGCTAGTAAGGATCACATAATTCCTAACAAAGTTTTGACACAGATTCCCAATTCGGACATTCAGAAGATGTAGCACGTTGCTGTAAGCAAGCACATTCTCATTCATAGTTGCAAGTTACTATGTAGGAACAAGTTTGTATAGGTATTTCAAAGATGCCCAGAACTGAGCTAAACTTGGTATGTGTCCAACCTCTAGAAATAACTTCATGCCCCAACCCCCTTACTTCCAGCTAGTAAGGATCACATAATTCCAAACAAAGTTTTGACACAGATTCCCAATTCGGGCATTCAGAACATGTAGCAAGTTGCTGTAAGCAAGCACATTCTCATTCAAAGTTACAAGTTACTATGTAGGAACAAGTTTGTATAGGTATTTCAAAGATGCCCAGAACTGAGCTAAACGTTGTATTTCTCCAACTCCTAGAAATAACTTCATGCCCCATCTCCCTTACTTCCAGCTAGTAAGGATCACATAATTCCTAACAAAGTTTTGACACAGATTCCCAATTCGGGCATTCAGAACATATAGCACGTTGCTGTAAGCAAGCACATTCTCATTCAAAGTTGCAAGTTACTATGTAGGAACAAGTTTGTATAGGTATTTCAAAGATGCCCAGAACTGAGCTAAACGTTGTATGTCTCCAACTCCTAGAAATAACTTCATGCCCCATCTCCCTTACTTCCAGCTAGTAAGGATCACATAATTCCTAACAAAGTTTTGACACAGATTCCCAATTCGGGCATTCAGAACATATAGCACGTTGCTGTAAGCAAGCACATTCTCATTCATAGTTGCAAGTTACTATGTAGGAACAAGTTTGTATAGGTATTTCAAAGATGCCCAGAACTGAGCTAAACTTGGTATGTGTCCAACCTCTAGAAATAAATTCATGCCCCAACTCCATTACTTCCAGCTAGTAAGGATGACATAATTCCTAACAATGATTTGACACAGATTCCAAATTCGGGCATTCAGAACATATAGCACGTTGCTGTAAGCAATCATATTCTCATTCAAAGTTGCAAGTTACTATGTAGGAACAAGTTTGTATAGGTATTTCAAAGATGCCCAGAACTGAGCTAAACGTTGTATGTCTCCAACTCCTAGAAATATCTTCATGCCCCATCTCCCTTACTTCCAGCTAGTAAGGATCACATAATTCCTAACAAAGTTTTGACACAGATTCCCAATTCGGGCATTCAGAACATATAGCACGTTGCTGTAAGTAAGCACATTCTCATTCAAAGTTGTAAGTTAATATGTAGGAACAAGTTTGTATAGTTATTTCAAAGATGCCCAGAACTGAGCTAAACTTGGTATGTGTCCAACTCCTAGAAATAACTTCATGCCCCATCTCCCTTACTTCCAGCTAGTAAGGATCACATAATTCCTAACAAAGATTTGAAACAGATTCCCAATTCAGGCATTCAGAACATGTAGCACGTTACTGTAAGCAAGCACATTCTCATTAAAAGTTGCAAGTTACTATGTAGGAACAAGTTTGTATAGGTATTTCAAAGATGCCCAGAACTGAGCTAAACTTGGTATGTGTCCAACCTCTAGAAATAACTTCATGCCCCAACTCCCTTACTTCCAGCTAGTAAGGATCACATAATTCCTAACAAAGTTTTGACACAGATTCCCAATTCGGGCATTCAGAACATATAGCACGTTGATGTAAGCAAGCACATTCTCATTCAAAGTTGCAAGTTACTATGTAGGAACAAGTTTGTATAGGTATTTCAAAGATGCCCAGAACTGAGCTAAACTTGGTATGTCTCCAACTCCTAGAAATAACTTCATGCCCCATCTCACTTACTTCCATCTAGTAAGGATCACATAAATTCTAACAAAGTTTTGACACAGATTCCCAATTCGGGCATTCAGAACATATAGCACGTTGATGTAAGCAAGCACATTCTCATTCAAAGTTGCAAGTTACTATGTAGGAACAAGTTTGTATAGGTATTTCAAAGATGCCCAGAACTGAGCTAAACTTGGTATGTCTCCAACTCCTAGAAATAACTTCATGCCCCATCTCCCTTACTTCCAGCTAGTAAGGATCACATAATTCCTAACAAAGTTTTGACACAGATTCCCAATTCGGGCATTCAGAACATATAGCACGTTGCTGTAAGCAAGCACATTCTCATTCAAAGTTGCAAGTTACTATGTAGGAACAAGTTTGTATAGGTATTTCAAAGATGCCCAGAACTGAGCTAAACTTGGTATGTCTCCAACTCCTAGAAATAACTTCATGCCCCATCTCCCTTACTTCCAGCTAGTAAGGATCACATAATTCCTAACAAAGTTTTGACACAGATTCCCAATTCGGGCATTCAGAACATATAGCACGTTGCTGTAAGCAAGCACATTCTCATTCAAAGTTGCAAGTTACTATGTAGGAACAAGTTTGAATAGGTATTTCAAAGATGCCCAGAACTGAGCTAAACTTGGTATGTGTCCAACCTCTAGAAATAACTTCATGCCCCAACTCCCTTACTACCAGCTAGTAAGGATCACATAATTCCTAACAAAGTTTTGACACAGATTCCCAATTCGGGCATTCAGAACATATAGCACGTTGCTGTAAGCAAGCACATTCTCATTCAAAGTTGCAAGTTACTATGTAGGAACTAGTTTGTATAGGTATTTCAAAGATGCCCAGAACTGAGCTAAACGTTGTATGTCTCCAACTCCTCTAAATAACTTCATGCCCCATCTCCCTTACTTCCAGCTAGTAAGGATCACATAATTCCTAACAAAGTTTTGACACAGATTCCCAATTCGGGCATTCAGAACATATAGCACGTTGCTGTAAGCAAGCACATTCTCATTCAAAGTTGCAAGTTACTAAGTAGGAACAAGTTTGTATAGGTATTTCAAAGACGCCCAGAACTGAGCGAAAAGTTGTATGTCTCCAACTCCTAGAAACAACATCATGCCCCATCTCACTTACTTCCAGCTAGTAAGGATCACATAATTTCTAACAAAGTTTTGACACAGATTCCCAATTCGGTCATTCAGAACATATAGCACGTTGCTATAAGCAAGCACATTCTCATTCAAAGTTGCAAGTTACTATGTAGGAACAAGTTTGTATAGGTATTTCAAAGATGCCCAGAACTGAGCTAAACTTGGTATGTCTCCAACTCCTAGAAATAACTTCATGCCCCATCACCCTTACTTCCATCTAGTAAGGATCACATAATTCCTAAAAGTGTTTTGACACAGATTCCCAATTCGGGCATTCAGAACCTGTAGCACGTTGCTGTAAGCAACCACATTCTCATTAATAGTTGCAAGTTACTATGTAGGAACAAGTTTGTAAAGGTATTTCAAAGATGCCCAGAAGTGAGCTAAACTTGGTATGTCTCCAACTCCTAGAAATAACTTCATGCCCCATCACACTTACTTCCAGCTAGTAAGGATCACATAATTCCTAACAAAGTTTTGACACAGATTCCCAATTCGGGCATTCAGAACATATAGCACGTTGCTGTAAGCAAGCACATTCTCATTCAAAGTTGCAAGTTACTATGTAGGAACAAGTTTGTATAGGTATTTTAAAGACGCCCAGAACTAAGCTAAACGTGGTATGTCCCCAACTCCTTGAAATAACTTCATGCCCCATCTCCCTTACTTCCTGCTAGTAAGGATCACATAATTCCTAACAAAGTTGTGACACAGATTCCCAATTCAGGCATTCAGAACATATAGCACGTTGCTGTAAGCAAGCACATTCTCATTCAAAGTTGCAAGTTACTATGTAGGAACAAGTTTGTATAGGTATTTCAAAGATGCCCAGAACTGAGCTAAACTTGGTATGTGTCCAACTCCTAGAAATAACTTCATGCCCCAACTCCCTTTCTTCCAGCTACTAAGGATCACATAATTCCTAACAAAATTTAACACAGATTCCCAATTCGGGCATTCAGAACATATAGCACGTTGCTGTAAGCAATCACATTCTCATTCAAAGTTGCAAGTTAATATGTAGGAACTAGTTTGTATAGGTATTTCAAAGATGCCCTGAACTGAGCTAAACTTGGTATGTGTCCAACCTCTAGAAATAACTTCATGCCCCAACTCCCTTACTTCCAGCTAGTAAGGATCACATAATTCCTAACAAAGTTTTGACACAGATTCCCAATTCGGACGTTCAGAACATGTAGCACGTTGCTGTAAGCAAGCACATTCAATTCAAAGTTGCAAGTTACTATGTAGGAACAAGTTTGTATAGGTATTTCAAAGATGCCCAGAACTGAGCTAAAAGTTGTATGTCTCCAACTCCTAGAAATAACTTCATGCCCCATCTCCCTTACTTCCAGCTAGTAAGGATCACATAATTTCTAACAAAGATTTGACACAGATTCCCAATTCGGGCATTCAGAACATATAGCACGTTGCTGTAAGCAAGCACATTCTCATTCAAAGTTGCAAGTTACTAAGTAGGAATAAGTTTGTAAAGGTTTTTCAAAGATGCCCAGAACTGAGCTAAACTTGGTATGTCTCCAACTCCTAGAAATAACTTCATGCCCCATCACCCTTACTTCCAGCTAGTAAGGATCACATAATTCCTAACAAAGATTTGACACAGATTCCCAATTCGGGCATTCAGAACATATAGCACATTGCTGTAAGCAAGCACATTCTCATTCAAAGTTGCAAGTTACTATGTAGGAACAAGTTTGTATAGATATTTCAAAGATGCCCAGAACTGAGCTAAACGTTGTATGTCTCCAACTCCTAGAAATAACTACATGCCCCATCTCCCTTACTTCCAGCTAGTAAGTATCACATAATTTCTAACAAAGTTTTGACACAGATTCCCAATTCGGGCATTCAGAACATATAGCACGTTGCTGTAAGCAAGCACATTCTCATTCAAAGTTGCAAGTAACTATGTAGGAACAAGTTTGTATAGGAATTTCAAAGATGCCCAGAACTGAGCTAAACGTTGTATGTCTCCAACTCCTAGAAATAACTTCATGCCCAATCTCCCTTACTTCCAGCTAGTAAGGATCACATAATTCCTAACAAAGTTTTGACACACATTCCCAATTCGGGCATTCAGAACATATAGCACGTTGATGTAAGCAAGCATATTCTCATTCAAAGTTGCAAGTTACTATGTAGGAACAAGTTTGTATAGGTATTTCAAAGATACCCAGAACTGAGCTAAACTTGGTATGTCTCCAACTCCTAGAAATAACTTCATGCCCCATCTCCCTTACATCCAGCTAGTAAGGATCACATAATTCCTAACAAAGTTTTGACACAGATTCCCAATTCGGGCATTCAGAACATGTAGAAAGTTGCTGTAAGCAAGCACATTCAATTCAAAGTTGCAAGTTATTATGTAGGAACAAGTTTGTATAGGTATTTCAAAGATGCCCAGAATTGAGCTAAACTTGGTATGTCTCCAACTCCTAGAAATAACTTCATGCCCCATCTCCCTTTCTACCATCTAGTAAGGATCACATAATTCCTAACAAAATTTTGACACAGATTCCCAATTCGGGCATTCAGAACATATAGCACGTTGCTGTAAGCAAGCACATTCTCATTCAAAGTTGCAAGTTACTAAGTAGGAATAAGTTTGTAAAGGTATTTCAAAGATGCCCAGAACTGAGCTAAACTTGGTATGTCTCCAACTCCTAGAAATAACTTCATGCCCCATCACCCTTACTTCCAGCTAGTAAGGATCACATAATTCCTAACAAAGATTTGACACAGATTCCCAATTCGGGCATTCAGAACATATAGCACATTGCTGTAAGCAAGCACATTCTCATTCAAAGTTGCAAGTTACTATGTAGGAACAAGTTTGTATAGGTATTTCAAAGATGCCCAGAACTGAGCTAAACGTTGTATGTCTCCAACTCCTAGAAATAACTACATGCCCCATCTCCCTTACTTCCAGCTAGTAAGGATCACATAATTTCTAACAAAGTTTTGACACAGATTCCCAATTCGAGCATTCAGAACATATAGCACGTTGCTGTAAGCAAGCACATTCTCATTCAAAGTTGCAAGTAACTATGTAGGAACAAGTTTGTATAGGTATTTCAAAGATGCCCAAAACTGAGCTAAACTTGGTATGTGTCCAACTCCTAGAAATAACTTCATGCCCCAACTCCGTTACTTCCAGCTACTAAGGATCACATAATTCCTAACAAAATTTAACACAGATTCCCAATTCGGGCATTCAGAACATATAGCACGTTGCTGTAAGCAAGCACATTCTCATTCAAAGTTGCAAGTTAATATGTAGGAACAAGTTTGTATAGGTATTTCAAAGATGCCCAGAACTGAGCTAAACTTGGTATGTGTCCAACCTCTAGAAATAACTTCATGCCCCAACTCCCTTACTTCCTGCTAGTAAGGATCACATAATTCCTAAAAAAGATTTGACACAGATTCCCAATTCGGGCATTCAGAACATATAGCACGTTGCTGTAAGCAAGCACATTCTCATTCAAAGTTGCAAGTTACTATGTAGGAACAAGTTTGTATAGGTATTTCAAAGATGCCCAGAACTGAGCTAAACGTTGTATGTCTCCAACTCCTAGAAATAACTTCATGCCCCATCTCCCTTACTTCCAGCTAGTAAGGATCACATAATTCCTAACAAAGTTTTGACACAGATTCCCAATTCGGGCATTCAGAACATATAGCACGTTGCTGTAAGCAAGCACATTCTCATTCAAAGTTGCAAGTTACTATGTAGGAACAAGTTTGTATAGGTATTTCAAAGATGCCCAGAACTGAGCTAAACTTGGTATGTGTCCAACCTCTAGAAATAACTTCATCCCCAACTCCCTTATTTCCTGCTAGTAAGGATCACATAATTCCTAACAAAGTTTTGACACAGATTCCCAATTCGGGCATTCAGAACATATAGCACGTTGCTGTAAGCAAGCACATTCTCATTCAAAGTTGCAAGTTACTATGTAGGAACAAGTTTGTATAGGTATTTCAAAGATGCCCAGAACTGAGCTAAACTTGGTATGTGTCCAACCTCTAGAAATAACTTCATGCCCCAACTCCCTTACTTCCAGCTAGTAAGGATCACATAATTCCTAACAAAGTTTTGACACAGATTCCCAATTCGGGCATTCAGAACATATAGCACGTTGCTGTAAGCCAGCACATTCTCATTCAAAGTTGCAAGTTACTATGTAGGAACAAGTTTGTATAGGTATTTCAAAGATGCCCAGAACTGAGCTAAACGTTGTATGTCTCCAACTCCTAGAAATAACTTCATGCCCCATCTCATTTACTTCCAGCTAGTAAGGATCACATAATTTCTAACAAAGTTTTGACACAGATTCCCAATTCTGGCATTCAGAACATATAGCACGTTGCTGTAAGCAAGCACATTCTCATTCAAAGTTGCAAGTTACTATGTATGAACAAGTTTGTATAGGTATTTCAAAGATGCCCAGAACTGAGCTAAACGTTGTATGTCTCCAACTCCTAGAAATAACTTAATGCCCCATCACCCTTACTTCCAGCTAGTAAGGATCACATAATTCCTAACAAAGTTTTGACACAGATACCCAATTCGGGCATTCAGAACATATAGCACGTTGCTGTAAGCAAGCACATTCTCATTCAAAGTTGCAAGTACTATGTAGGAACAAGTTTGTATAGGTATTTCAAAGATGCCCAGAACTGAGCTAAACGTTGTATGTCTCCAACTCCTAGAAATAACTTCTTGCCCCATCTCACTTACTTCCAGCTAGTAAGGATCACATAATTTCTAACAAAGTTTTGACACAGATTCCCAAATCGGGCATTCAGAACATATAGCACGTTGCTGTAAGCAAGCACATTCTCATTCAAAGTTGCAAGTTACTATGTAGGAACTAGTTTGTATAGGTATTTCAAAGATTCCCAGAACTGACCTAAACGTTGTATGTCTCCAACTTCTAGAAATAACTTCATGCCCAATCTCCCTTACATTCAGCTAGTAAGAATCAACAATTTCTAACAAAGTTTTGACACAGATTCCCAATTCTGGCATTCAGAACATATAGCACGTTGATGTAAGCAAGCACATTCTCATTCAAAGTTGCAAGTTACTATGTAGGAACAAGTTTGTATAGGTATTTCAAAGATGCCCAGAACTGAGCTAAACTTGGTATGTCTCCAACTCCTAGAAATAACTTCATGCCCCATCTCCCTTACTTCCAGCTAGTAAGGATCACATAATTCCTAACAAAGTTTTGACACAGATTCCCAATTCGGTCATTCAGAACATATAGCACGTTGCTGTAAGCAAGCACATTCTCATTCAAAGTTGCAAGTTACTATGTAGGAACAAGTTTGTATAGGTATTTCAAAGTTGCCCAGAACTGAGCTAAACTTGGTATGTGTCCAACTCCTCGAAATAACTTCATGCCCCAACTCCCTTACTTCCAGCTAGTAAGGATCCCATAATTCCTAACAAAGTTTTGACACAGATTCCCAATTCGGGCATTCAGAACATATAGCACGTTGCTGTAAGCAAGCACATTCTCATTCAAAGTTGCAAGTTACTATGTAGGAACAAGTTTGTATAGGTATTTCAAAGATGCCCAGAACTGAGCTAAACTTGGTATGTGTCCAACTCCTAGAAATACCTTCATACAACCTCACCCTTACTTCCAGCTACTAAGGATCACATAATTCCTAACAAAATTTAACACAGATTCCCAATTCGGGCATTCAGAACATATAGCACGTTGCTGTAAGCAATCACATTCTCATTCAAAGTTGCAAGTTACTATGTAGGAACAAGTTTGTATAGGTATTTCAAAGATGCCCAGAACTGAGCTAAACTTGGTATGTCTCCAACTCCTAGAAATAACTTCATGCCCCATCTCCCTTACTTCCAGCTAGTAAGGATCACATAATTTCTAACAAAGTTTTGACACAGATTCCCAATTCGGGCATTCAGAACATGTAGCACGTTGCTGTAAGCAAGCACATTCTCATTCAAAGTTGCAAGTTACTATGTAGGAACAAGTTTGTATAGGTATTTCAAAGATGCCCAGAACTGAGCGAAAAGTTGTATGTCTCCAACTCCTAGAAACAACATCATGCCCCATCTCACTTACTTCCAGCTAGTAAGGATCACATAATTTCTAACAAAGTTTTGAAACAGATTCCCAATTCGGTCATTCAGAACATATAGCACGTTGCTGTAAGCAAGCACATTCTCATTCAAAGTTGCAAGTTACTATGTAGGAACAAGTTTGTATAGGTATTTCAAAGATGCCCAGAACTGAGCTAAACGTGGTATGTCTCCAACTCCTAGAAATAACTTCATGCCCCATCACCCTTACTTCCATCTAGAAAGGATCACATAATTCCTAAAAGTGTTTTGACACAGATTCCCAATTCGGGCATTCAGAACCTGTAGCACGTTGCTGTAAGCAACCACATTCTCATTCATAGTTGCAAGTTACTATGTAGTAACAAGTTTGTAAAGGTATTTCAAAGATGCCCAGAACTGAGCTAAACTTGGTATGTCTCCAACTCCTAGAAATAACTTCATGCCCCATCACCCTTACTTCCAGCTAGTAAGGATCACATAATTCCTAACAAAGTTTTGACACAGATTCCCAATTCAGGAATTCAGAACATATAGCACGTTGCTGTAAGCAAGCACATTCTCATTCAAAGTTGCAAGTTACTATGTAGGAACAAGTTTGTATAGGTATTTCAAAGATGCCCAGAACTGAGCTAAACTTGGTATGTGTCCAACTCCTAGAAATAACTTCATGCCCCAACTCCCTTACTTCCAGCTACTAAGGATCACATAATTCCTAACAAAATTTAACACAGATTCCCAATTCGGGCATTCAGAACATATAGCACGTTGCTGTAAGCAATCACATTCTCATTCAAAGTTGCAAGTTAATATGTAGGAACAAGTTTGTATAGGTATTTCAAAGATGCCCAGAACTGAGCTAAACTTGGTATGTGTCCAACTCCTAGAAATAACTTCATGCCCCATCTACCTTACTTCCAGCTAGTAAGGATCACATAATTCCTAAAAAAGTTTTGACACAGATTCCCAATTCGGGCATTCAGAACATGTAGCACGTTGCTGTAAGCAAGCACATTCTCATTCAAAGTTGCAAGTTACTATGTAGGAATAAGTTTGTATAGGTATTTCAAAGATGCCCTGAACTGAGCTAAACTTGGTATGTGTCCAACCTCTAGAAATAACTTCATGCCCCAACTCCCTTACTTCCAGCTAGTAAGGATCACATAATTCCTAACAAAGTTTTGACACAGATTCCCAATTCGGACGTTCAGAACATGTAGCACGTTGCTGTAAGCAAGCACATTCAATTCAAAGTTGCAAGTTACTATGTAGGAACAAGTTTGTATAGGTATTTCAAAGATGCCCAGAACTGAGCTAAAAGTTGTATGTCTCCAACTCCTAGAAATAACTTCATGCCCCATCTCACTTACTTCCAGCTAGTAAGGATCACATAATTTCTAACAAAGTTTTGACACAGATTCCCAATTCGGGCATTCAGAACATATCGCACGTTGCTGTAAGCAAGCACATTCTCATTCAAAGTTGCAAGTTACTAAGTAGGAATAAGTTTGTAAAGGTATTTCAAAGATGCCCAGAACTGAGCTAAACTTGGTATGTCTCCAACTCCTAGAAATATCTTCATGCCCCATCACCCTTACTTCCAGCTAGTAAGGATCACATAATTCCTAACAAAGATTTGACACAGATTCCCAATTCGGGCATTCAGAACATATAGCACATTGCTGTAAGCAAGCACATTCTCATTCAAAGTTGCAAGTTACTATGTAGGAACAAGTTTGTATAGGTATTTCAAAGATGCCCAGAACTGAGCTAAACGTTGTATGTCTCCAACTCCTAGAAATAACTACATGCCCCATCTCCCTTACTTCCAGCTAGTAAGGATCACACAATTTCTAACAAAGTTTTGACACAGATTCCCAATTCGGGCATTCAGAACATATAGCACGTTGCTGTAAGCAAGCACATTCTCATTCAAAGTTGCAAGTTACTATGTAGGAACAAGTTTGTATAGGTATTTCAAAGATGCCCAGAACTGAGCTAAACTTGGTATGTCTCCAACTCCTAGAAATAACTTCATGCCCCATCTCCCTTACTTCCAGCTAGTAAGGATCACATAATTCCTAACAAAGTTTTGACACAGATTCCCAATTCGGTCATTCAGAACATATAGCACGTTGCTGTAAGCAAGCACATTCTCATTCAAAGTTGCAAGTTACTATGTAGGAACAAGTTTGTATAGGTATTTCAAAGTTGCCCAGAACTGAGCTAAACTTGGTATGTGTCCAACTCCTCGAAATAACTTCATGCCCCAACTCCCTTACTTCCAGCTAGTAAGGATCCCATAATTCCTAACAAAGTTTTGACACAGATTCCCAATTCGGGCATTCAGAACATATAGCACGTTGCTGTAAGCAAGCACATTCTCATTCAAAGTTGCAAGTTACTATGTAGGAACAAGTTTGTATAGGTATTTCAAAGATGCCCAGAACTGAGCTAAACTTGGTATGTGTCCAACTCCTAGAAATACCTTCATACAACCTCACCCTTACTTCCAGCTAGTAAGGAGCACATAATTCCTAACAAAATTTGAAACAGATTCCCAATTCGGGCATTCAGAACATATAGCACGTTGCTGTAAGCAATCACATTCTCATTCAAAGTTGCAAGTTACTATGTAGGAACAAGTTTGTATAGGTATTTCAAAGATGCCCAGAACTGAGCTAAACTTGGTATGTCTCCAACTCCTAGAAATAACTTCATGCCCCATCTCCCTTACTTCCAGCTAGTAAGGATCACATAATTTCTAACAAAGTTTTGACACAGATTCCCAATTCGGGCATTCAGAACATGTAGCACGTTGCTGTAAGCAAGCACATTCTCATTCAAAGTTGCAAGTTACTATGTAGGAACAAGTTTGTATAGGTATTTCAAAGATGCCCAGAACTGAGCGAAAAGTTGTATGTCTCCAACTCCTAGAAACAACATCATGCCCCATCTCACTTACTTCCAGCTAGTAAGGATCACATAATTTCTAACAAAGTTTTGAAACAGATTCCCAATTCGGTCATTCAGAACATATAGCACGTTGCTGTAAGCAAGCACATTCTCATTCAAAGTTGCAAGTTACTATGTAGGAACAAGTTTGTATAGGTATTTCAAAGATGCCCAGAACTGAGCTAAACTTGGTATGTCTCCAACTCCTAGAAATAACTTCATGCCCCATCACCCTTACTTCCATCTAGAAAGGATCACATAATTCCTAAAAGTGTTTTGACACAGATTCCCAATTCGGGCATTCAGAACCTGTAGCACGTTGCTGTAAGCAACCACATTCTCATTCATAGTTGCAAGTTACTATGTAGTAACAAGTTTGTAAAGGTATTTCAAAGATGCCCAGAACTGAGCTAAACTTGGTATGTCTCCAACTCCTAGAAATAACTTCATGCCCCATCACCCTTACTTCCAGCTAGTAAGGATCACATAATTCCTAACAAAGTTTTGACACAGATTCCCAATTCGGGCATTCAGAACATATAGCACGTTGCTGTAAGCAAGCACATTCTCATTCAAAGTTGCAAGTACTATGTAGGAACAAGTTTGTATAGGTATTTTAAAGACGCCCAGAACTAAGCTAAACGTGGTATGTCCCCAACTCCTTGAAATAACTTCATGCCCCATCTCCCCTACTTCCTGCTAGTAAGGATCACATAATTCCTAACAAAGTTTTGACACAGATTCCCAATTCAGGAATTCAGAACATATAGCACGTTGCTGTAAGCAAGCACATTCTCATTCAAAGTTGCAAGTTACTATGTAGGAACAAGTTTGTATAGGTATTTCAAAGATGCCCAGAACTGAGCTAAACTTGGTATGTGTCCAACTCCTAGAAATAACTTCATGCCCCAACTCCCTTACTTCCAGCTACTAAGGATCACATAATTCCTAACAAAATTTAACACAGATTCCCAATTCGGGCATTCAGAACATATAGCACGTTGCTGTAAGCAATCACATTCTAATTCAAAGTTGCAAGTTAATATGTAGGAACAAGTTTGTATAGGTATTTCAAAGATGCCCAGAACTGAGCTAAACTTGGTATGTGTCCAACTCCTAGAAATAACTTCATGCCCCATCTACCTTACTTCCAGCTAGTAAGGATCACATAATTCCTAAAAAAGTTTTGACACAGATTCCCAATTCGGGCATTCAGAACATGTAGCACGTTGCTGTAAGCAAGCACATTCTCATTCAAAGTTGCAAGTTACTATGTAGGAATAAGTTTGTATAGGTATTTCAAAGATGCCCTGAACTGAGCTAAACTTGGTATGTGTCCAACCTCTAGAAATAACTTCATGCCCCAACTCCCTTACTTCCAGCTAGTAAGGATCACATAATTCCTAACAAAGTTTTGACACAGATTCCCAATTCGGACGTTCAGCACATGTAGCACGTTGCTGTAAGCAAGCACATTCAATTCAAAGTTGCAAGTTACTATGTAGGAACAAGTTTGTATAGGTATTTCAAAGATGCCCAGAACTGAGCTAAAAGTTGTATGTCTCCAACTCCTAGAAATAACTTCATGCCCCATCTCACTTACTTCCAGCTAGTAAGGATCACATAATTTCTAACAAAGTTTTGACACAGATTCCCAATTCGGGCATTCAGAACATATCGCACGTTGCTGTAAGCAAGCACATTCTCATTCAAAGTTGCAAGTTACTAAGTAGGAATAAGTTTGTAAAGGTATTTCAAAGATGCCCAGAACTGAGCTAAACTTGGTATGTCTCCAACTCCTAGAAATATCTTCATGCCCCATCACCCTTACTTCCAGCTAGTAAGGATCACATAATTCCTAACAAAGATTTGACACAGATTCCCAATTCGGGCATTCAGAACATATAGCACATTGCTGTAAGCAAGCACATTCTCATTCAAAGTTGCAAGTTACTATGTAGGAACAAGTTTGTATAGGTATTTCAAAGATGCCCAGAACTGAGCTAAACGTTGTATGTCTCCAACTCCTAGAAATAACTACATGCCCCATCTCCCTTACTTCCAGCTAGTAAGGATCACACAATTTCTAACAAAGTTTTGACACAGATTCCCAATTCGGGCATTCAGAACATATAGCACGTTGCTGTAAGCAAGCACATTCTCATTCAAAGTTGCAAGTTACTATGTAGGAACAAGTTTGTATAGGTATTTCAAAGATGCCCAGAACTGAGCTAAACTTGGTATGTCTCCAACTCCTAGAAATAACTTCATGCCCCATCTCCCTTACTTCCAGCTAGTAAGGATCACATAATTCCTAACAAAGTTTTGACACAGATTCCCAATTCGGTCATTCAGAACATATAGCACGTTGCTGTAAGCAAGCACATTCTCATTCAAAGTTGCAAGTTACTATGTAGGAACAAGTTTGTATAGGTATTTCAAAGATGCCCAGAACTGAGCTAAACTTGGTATGTCTCCAACTCCTAGAAATAACTTCATGCCCCATCACCCTTACTTCCATCTACAAAGGATCACATAATTCCTAAAAGTGTTTTGACACAGATTCCCAATTCGGGCATTCAGAACCTGTAGCACGTTGCTGTAAGCAACCACATTCTCATTCATAGTTGCAAGTTACTATGTAGTAACAAGTTTGTAAAGGTATTTCAAAGATGCCCAGAACTGAGCTAAACTTGGTATGTCTCCAACTCCTAGAAATAACTTCATGCCCCATCACCCTTACTTCCAGCTAGTAAGGATCACATAATTCCTAACAAAGTTTTGACACAGATTCCCAATTCGGGCATTCAGAACATATAGCACGTTGCTGTAAGCAAGCACATTCTCATTCAAAGTTGCAAGTACTATGTAGGAACAAGTTTGTATAGGTATTTTAAAGACGCCCAGAACTAAGCTAAACGTGGTATGTCCCCAACTCCTTGAAATAACTTCATGCCCCATCTCCCTTACTTCCTGCTAGTAAGGATCACATAATTCCTAACAAAGTTTTGACACAGATTCCCAATTCAGGAATTCAGAACATATAGCACGTTGCTGTAAGCAAGCACATTCTCATTCAAAGTTGCAAGTTACTATGTAGGAACAAGTTTGTATAGGTATTTCAAAGATGCCCAGAACTGAGCTAAACTTGGTATGTGTCCAACTCCTAGAAATAACTTCATGCCCCAACTCCCTTACTTCCAGCTACTAAGGATCACATAATTCCTAACAAAATTTAACACAGATTCCCAATTCGGGCATTCAGAACATATAGCACGTTGCTGTAAGCAATCACATTCTCATTCAAAGTTGCAAGTTAATATGTAGGAACAAGTTTGTATAGGTATTTCAAAGATGCCCAGAACTGAGCTAAACTTGGTATGTGTCCAACTCCTAGAAATAACTTCATGCCCCATCTACCTTACTTCCAGCTAGTAAGGATCACATAATTCCTAAAAAAGTTTTGACACAGATTCCCAATTCGGGCATTCAGAACATGTAGCACGTTGCTGTAAGCAAGCACATTCTCATTCAAAGTTGCAAGTTACTATGTAGGAATAAGTTTGTATAGGTATTTCAAAGATGCCCTGAACTGAGCTAAACTTGGTATGTGTCCAACCTCTAGAAATAACTTCATGCCCCAACTCCCTTACTTCCAGCTAGTAAGGATCACATAATTCCTAACAAAGTTTTGACACAGATTCCCAATTCGGACGTTCAGAACATGTAGCACGTTGCTGTAAGCAAGCACATTCAATTCAAAGTTGCAAGTTACTATGTAGGAACAAGTTTGTATAGGTATTTCAAAGATGCCCAGAACTGAGCTAAAAGTTGTATGTCTCCAACTCCTAGAAATAACTTCATGCCCCATCTCACTTACTTCCAGCTAGTAAGGATCACATAATTTCTAACAAAGTTTTGACACAGATTCCCAATTCGGGCATTCAGAACATATCGCACGTTGCTGTAAGCAAGCACATTCTCATTCAAAGTTGCAAGTTACTAAGTAGGAATAAGTTTGTAAAGGTATTTCAAAGATGCCCAGAACTGAGCTAAACTTGGTATGTCTCCAACTCCTAGAAATATCTTCATGCCCCATCACCCTTACTTCCAGCTAGTAAGGATCACATAATTCCTAACAAAGATTTGACACAGATTCCCAATTCGGGCATTCAGAACATATAGCACATTGCTGTAAGCAAGCACATTCTCATTCAAAGTTGCAAGTTACTATGTAGGAACAAGTTTGTATAGGTATTTCAAAGATGCCCAGAACTGAGCTAAACGTTGTATGTCTCCAACTCCTAGAAATAACTACATGCCCCATCTCCCTTACTTCCAGCTAGTAAGGATCACAAAATTTCTAACAATGTTTTGACACAGATTCCCAATTCGGGCATTCAGAACATATAGCACGTTGCTGTAAGCAAGCACATTCTCATTCAAAGTTGCAAGTAACTATGTAGGAACAAGTTTGTATAGGAATTTCAAAGATGCCCAGAACTGAGCTAAACGTTGTATGTCTCCAACTCCTAGAAATAACTTCATGCCCAATCTCACTTACTTCCAGCTAGTAAGGATCACATAATTCCTAACAAAGTTTTGACACAGATTCCCAATTCGGGCATTCAGAACATATAGCACGTTGATGTAAGCAAGCATATTCTCATTCAAAGTTGCAAGTTACTATGTAGGAACAAGTTTGTATAGGTATTTCAAAGATACCCAGAACTGAGCTAAACTTGGTATGTCTCCAACTCCTAGAAATAACTTCATGCCTCATCTACCTTTCATCCAGCTAGTAAGGATCACATAATTCCTAACAAAGTTTTGACACAGATTCCCAATTCGGGCATTCAGAACATGTAGCAAGTTGCTGTAAGCAAGCACATTCAATTCAAAGTTGCAAGTTATTATGTAGGAACAAGTTTGTATAGGTATTTCAAAGATGCCCAGAATTGAGCTAAACTTGGTATGTCTCCAACTCCTAGAAATAACTTCATGCCCCATCTCCCTTACTTCCATCTAGTAAGGATCACATAATTCCTAACAAAATTTTGACACAGATTCCCAATTCGGGCATTCAGAACATATAGCACGTTGCTGTAAGCAAGCACATTCTCATTCAAAGTTGCAAGTTACTAAGTAGGAATAAGTTTGTAAAGGTATTTCAAAGATGCCCAGAACTGAGCTAAACTTGGTATGTCTCCAACTCCTAGAAATAACTTCATGCCCCATCACCCTTACTTCCAGCTAGTAAGGATCACAAAATTCCTAACAAAGATTTGACACAGATTCCCAATTCGGGCATTCAGAACATATAGCACATTGCTGTAAGCAATCACATTCTCATTCAAAGTTGCAAGTTACTATGTAGGAACAAGTTTGTATAGGTATTTCAAAGAAGCCCAGAACTGAGCTAAACGTTGTATGTCTCCAACTCCTAGAAATAACTACATGCCCCATCTCCCTTACTTCCAGCTAGTAAGGATCACATAATTTCTAACAAAGTTTTGGCACAGATTCCCAATTCGGGCATTCAGAACATATAGCACGTTGCTGTAAGCAAGCACATTCTCATTCAAAGTTGCAAGTTACTAAGTAGGAACAAGTTTGTAAAGGTATTTCAAAGATGCCCAGAACTGAGCTAAACTTGGTATGTCTCCAACTCCTAGAAATAACTTCATGCCCCATCACCCTTACTTCCAGCTAGTAAGGATCACATAATTCCTAACAAAGTTTTGACACAGATTCCCAATTCGGGCATTCAGAACATGTAGCACGTTGCTGTAAGCAAGCACATTCTCATTCAAAGTAGCAAGTTACTAAGTAGGAACAAGTTTGTATAGGTATTTCAAAGATGCCCAGAACTGAGCTAAACTTGGTATGTGTCCAACCTCTAGAAATAACTTCATGTCCCAACTCCCTTACTTCCAGCTAGTAAGGATCACATAATTCCTAACAAAGATTTGACACAGATTCCCAATTCGGGCATTCAGAACATATAGCAAGTTGCTGTAAGCAAGCACATTCTCATTCAAAGTTGCAAGTTACTATGTAGGAACAAGTTTGTATAGGTATTTCAAAGATGCCCAGAACTGAGCTAAACGATGTATGTCTCCAACTTCTAGAAATAACTTCACGTCCCATCTCATTTACTTCCAGCTAGTAAGGATCACATAATTCCTAACAAAGTTTTGACACAGATTCCCAATTCGGGCATTCAGAACATATAGCACGTTGCTGTAAGCAAGCACATTCTCATTCAAAGTTGCAAGTTACTATGTAGGAACAAGTTTGTATAGGTATTTCAAAGATGCCCAGAACTGTGCTATACATTGTATGTGTCCAACTCCTAGAAATACCTTCATACCCCAACTCCCTTAATTCCAGCTAGTAAGGATCACATAATTCCTAACAAATTTTGACACAGATTCCCAATTCGGGCATTCAGAACCTGTAGCACGTTGCTGTAAGCAACCACATTCTCATTCATAGTTGCAAGTTACTATGTAGGAACAAGTTTGTAAAGGTATTTCAAAGATGCC
Organism: Diceros bicornis minor; assembly: GCF_020826845.1. Classification (NCBI taxonomy): domain Eukaryota; kingdom Metazoa; phylum Chordata; class Mammalia; order Perissodactyla; family Rhinocerotidae; genus Diceros; species Diceros bicornis. The sequence continues at coordinate 405,850 of NW_026691081.1, read as the reverse complement.
CGGAACTGAGCTAAACTTGGTATGTCTCCAACTCCTAGAAATAACTTCATGCCCCATCACACTTACTTCCAGCTAGTAAGGATCTCATAATTCCTAACAAAGTTTTGACACAGATTCCCAATTCGGGCATTCAGAACATATAACACGTTGCTGTAAGCAAGCACATTCTCATTCAAAGTTGCAAGTTACTATGTAGGAACAAGTTTGTATAGGTATTTTAAAGACGCCCAGAACTAAGCTAAACGTGGTATGTCCCCAACTCCTTGAAATAACTTCATGCCCCATCTCCCTTACTTCCTGCTAGTAAGGATCACATAATTCCTAACAAAGTTTTGACACAGATTCCCAATTCAGGCATTCAGAACATATAGCACGTTGCTGTAAGCAAGCACATTCTCATTCAAAGTTGCAAGTTACTATGTAGGAACAAGTTTGTATAGGTATTTCAAAGATGCCCAGAACTGAGCTAAACTTGGTATGTGTCCAACTCCTAGAAATAACTTCATGCCCCAACTCCCTTACTTCCAGCTACTAAGGATCACATAATTCCTAACAAAATTTAACACAGATTCCCAATTCGGGCATTCAGAACATATAGCACGTTGCTGTAAGCAATCACATTCTCATTCAAAGTTGCAAGTTAATATGTAGGAACAAGTTTGTATAGGTATTTCAAAGATGCCCAGAACTGAGCTAAACTTGGTATGTGTCCAACTCCTAGAAATAACTTCATGCCCCATCTCCCTTACTTCCAGCTAGTAAGGATCACATAATTCCTAAAAAAGTTTTGACACAGATTCCCAATTCGGGCATTCAGAACATGTAGCACGTTGCTGTAAGCAAGCACATTCTCATTCAAAGTTGCAAGTTACTATGTAGGAATAAGTTTGTATAGGTATTTGAAAGATGCCCTGAACTGAGCTAAACTTGGTATGTGTCCAACCTCTAGAAATAACATCATGCCCCAACTCCCTTACTTCCAGCTAGTAAGGATCACATAATTCCTAACAAAGTTTTGACACAGATTCCCAATTCGGACGTTCAGCACATGTAGCACGTTGCTGTAAGCAAGCACATTCAATTCAAAGTTGCAAGTTACTATGTAGGAACAAGTTTGTATAGGTATTTCAAAGATGCCCAGAACTGAGCTAAAAGTTGTATGTCTCCAACTCCTAGAAATAACTTCATGCCCCATCTCACTTACTTCCAGCTAGTAAGGATCACATAATTTCTAACAAAGTTTTGACACAGATTCCCAATTCGGGCATTCAGAACATATAGCACGTTGCTGTAAGCAAGCACATTCTCATTCAAAGTTGCAAGTTACTAAGTAGGAATAAGTTTGTAAAGGTATTTCAAAGATGCCCAGAACTGAGCTTAATTGGTATGTCTCCAACTCCTAGAAATAACTACATGCCCCATCTCCCTTACTTCCAGCTAGTAAGGATCACATAATTTCTAACAAAGTTTTGACACAGATTCCCAATTCGGGCATTCAGAACATATAGCACGTTGCTGTAAGCAAGCACATTCTCATTCAAAGTTGCAAGTAACTATGTAGGAACAAGTTTGTATAGGAATTTCAAAGATGCCCAGAACTGAGCTAAACGTTGTATTTCTGCAACTCCTAGAAAAAACTTCATGCCCAATCTCCCTTACTTCCAGCTAGTAAGGATCACATAATTCCTAACAAAGTTTTGACACAGATTCCGACTTCGGGCATTCAGAACATATAGCACGTTGATGTAAGCAAGCATATTCTCATTCAAAGTTGCAAGTTACTATGTAGGAACAAGTTTGTATAGGTATTTCAAAGATACCCAGAACTGAGCTAAACTTGGTATGTCTCCAACTCCTAGAAATAACTTCATGCCCCATCTCCCTTACATACAGCTAGTAAGGATCACATAATTCCTAACAAAGTTTTGACACAGATTCCCAATTCGGGCATTCAGAACATGTAGCAAGTTGCTGTAAGCAAGCACATTCAATTCAAATTTGCAAGTTATTATGTAGGAACAAGTTTGTATAGGTATTTCAAAGATGCCCAGAATTGAGCTAAACATGGTATGTCTCCAACTCCTAGAAATAACTTCATGCCCCATCTCCCTTACTTCCATCTAGTAAGGATCACATAATTCCTAACAAAATTTTGACACAGATTCCCAATTCGGGCATTCAGAACATATAGCACGTTGCTGTAAGCAAGCACATTCTCATTCAAAGTTGCAAGTTACTAAGTAGGAATAAGTTTGTAAAGGTATTTCAAAGATGCCCAGAACTGAGCGAAACTTGGTATGTCTCCAACTCCTAGAAATAACTTCATGCCCCATCACCCTTACTTCCAGCTAGTAAGGATCACATAATTCCTAACAAAGATTTGACACAGATTCCCAATTCGGGCATTCAGAACATATAGCACATTGCTGTAAGCAAGCACATTCTCATTCAAAGTTGCAAGTTACTATGTAGGAACAAGTTTGTATAGGTATTTCAAAGATGCCCAGAACTGAGCTAAACTTGGTATGTCTCCAACTCCTAGAAATAACTTCATGCCCCATCTCCCTTACTTCCAGTTAGTAAGGATCACATAATTCCTAACAAAGTTTTGACACAGCTTCCCAATTCGGGCATTCAGAACATGTAGCACTTTGCTGTAAGCAATCACATTCAATTCAAAGTTGCAAGTTACTATGTAGGAACAAGTTTGTATAGGTATTTCAAAGATGCCCAGAATTGAGCTAAACTTGGTATTTCTCCAACTCCTAGAAAGAACTGCATGCCCCATCTCCCTTACTTCCATCTAGTAAGGATCACATAATTTCTAACAAAGTTTTGGCACAGATTCCCAATTCGGGCATTCAGAACATATAGCACGTTGCTGTAAGCAAGCACATTCTCATTCAAAGTTGCAAGTTACTAAGTAGGAACAAGTTTGTAAAGGTATTTCAAAGATGCCCAGAACTGAGCTAAACTTGGTATGTCTCCAACTCCTAGAAATAACTTCATGCCCCATCTCCCTTACTTCCAGCTAGTAAGGATCACATAATTCCTAACAAAGTTTTGACACAGATTCCCAATTCGGGTATTCAGAACATGTAGCACGTTGCTGTAAGCAAGCACATTCTCATTCAAAGTAGCAAGTTACTATGAAGGAACAAGTTTGTATAGGTATTTCAAAGATGCCCAGAACTGAGCTAAACTTGGTATGTGTCCAACCTCTAGAAATAACTTCATGCCCCAACTCCCTTACTTCCAGCTAGTAAGGATCACATAATTCCTAACAAAGATTTGACACAGATTCCCAATTCGGACATTCAGAACATATAACAAGTTGCTGTAAGCAAGCACATTCTCATTCAAAGTTGCAAGTTACTATGTAGGAACAAGTTTGTATAGGTATTTCAAAGATGCCCAGAACTGAGCTAAACGTTGTATGTCTCCAACTTCTAGAAATAACTTCACGCCCCATCTCACTTACTTCCAGCTAGTAAGGATCACATAATTTCTAACAAAGTTTTGACACAGATTCCCAATTCGGGCATTCAGAAATTATAGCAGGTTGCTGTAAGCAAGCACATTCTCATTCAAAGTTGCAAGTTACTATGTAGGAAGAAGTTTGTATAAGAATTTCAAAGATGCCCAGAACTGAGCTAAACGTTGTATGTCTCCAACTCCTAGAAATAACTTAATGTCCCATCTCCCTTACTTCCAGCTAATAAGGATCACATAATTCCTAACAAAGTTTTGACACAGATTCCCAATTCGGGCATTCAGAACATATAGCACGTTGCTGTAAGCAAGCACATTCTCATTCAAAGTTGCAAGTTACTATGTAGGAACAAGTTTGTATAGGTATTTCAAAGATGCCCAGAACTGAGCTAAACTTGGTATGTCTCCAACTCCTAGAAATAACATCATGCCCCATCTCCCTTACTTCCAGCTGGTAAGTATCACATAATTCCTAACAAAGTTTTGACACAGATTCCCAATTCGGGCATTCAGAACATATAGCAAGTTGCTGTAAGCAAGCACATTCTCATTCAAAGTTGCAAGTTACTATGTAGGAACAAGTTTGTATAGGTATTTCAAAGATGCCCAGAACTGAGCTAAACGTTGTATGTCTCCAACTCCTAGAAATAACTTCATGCCCCATCTCCCTTACTTCCAGCTAGTAAGGATCACATAATTCCTAACAAAGTTTTGACACAGATTCCCAATTCGGGCATTCAGAACATATAGCACGTTGCTGTAAGCAAGCACATTCTCATTCAAAGTTGCAAGTTACTATGTAGGAACAAGTTTGTATAGGTATTTCAAAGATGCCCAGAACTGAGCTAAACGTTGCATGTCTCCAACTCCTAGAAATAACTTCATGCCCCATCTCCCTTACTTCCAGCTAGTAAGGATCACATAATTCCTAACAAAGTTTTGACACAGATTCCCAATTCGGGCATTCAGAACATATAGCACGTTGCTGTAAGCAAGCACATTCTCATTCAAAGTTGCAAGTTACTCTGTAGGAACAAGTTTGTATAGGTATTTCAAAGATGCCCAGAACTGTGCTATACATGGTATGTGTCCAACTCCTAGAAATACCTTCATACCCCAACTCCCTTACTTCCAGCTAGTAAGGATCACATAATTCCTAACAAATTTTGACACAGATTCCCAATTCGGGCATTCAGAACATATAGCACGTTGATGTAAGCAAGCACATTCTCATTCAAAGTTGCAAGTTACTATGTAGAAACAAGTTTGTATAGGTATTTCAAAGATACCCAGAACTGAGCTAAACGTTGTATGTCTCCAACTCCTAGAAATAACTTCATGCCCCATCTCCCTTACTTCCAGCTAGTAAGGATCACATAATTCCTAACAAAGTTTTGACACAGATTCCCAATTCGGTCATTCAGAACATGTAGCACGTTGCTGTAAGCAAGCACATTCAATTCAAAGTTGCAAGTTACTATGTAGGAACAAGTTTGTATAGGTATTGAAAAGATGCCCAGAACTGAGCTAAATGTTGTATGTCTCCAACTCATAGAAATAACTTCATGCCCCATCTCCCTTACTTCCAGTTAGTAAGGATCACATAATTCCTAACAAAATTTGACACAGATTCCCAATTCGGGCATTCAGAACATATAGCACGTTGCTGTAAGCAATCACATTCTCATTCAAAGTTGCAAGTTACTATGTAGGAACAAGTTTGTATAGGTATTTCAAAGATGCCCAGAACTGAGCTAAACTTGGTATGTCTCCAACTCCTAGAAATAACTTCATGCCCCATCTCCCTTACTTCCAACTAGTAAGGATCACATAATTCCCAACAAAGTTTTGACACAGATTCCCAATTCGTGCATTCAGAACCTGTAGCACGTTGCTGTAAGCAACCACATTCTCATTCATAGTTGCAAGTTACTATGTAGGAACAAGTTTGTAAAGGTATTTCAAAGATGCCCGGAACTGAGCTAAACTTGGTATGTCTCCAACTCCTAGAAATAACTTCATGCCCCATCACACTTACTTCCAGCTAGTAAGGATCTCATAATTCCTAACAAAGTTTTGACACAGATTCCCAATTCGGGCATTCAGAACATATAACACGTTGCTGTAAGCAAGCACATTCTCATTCAAAGTTGCAAGTTACTATGTAGGAACAAGTTTGTATAGGTATTTTAAAGACGCCCAGAACTAAGCTAAACGTGGTATGTCCCCAACTCCTTGAAATAACTTCATGCCCCATCTCCCTTACTTCCTGCTAGTAAGGATCACATAATTCCTAACAAAGTTTTGACACAGATTCCCAATTCAGGCATTCAGAACATATAGCACGTTGCTGTAAGCAAGCACATTCTCATTCAAAGTTGCAAGTTACTATGTAGGAACAAGTTTGTATAGGTATTTCAAAGATGCCCAGAACTGAGCTAAACTTGGTATGTGTCCAACTCCTAGAAATAACTTCATGCCCCAACTCCCTTACTTCCAGCTACTAAGGATCACATAATTCCTAACAAAATTTAACACAGATTCCCAATTCGGGCATTCAGAACATATAGCACGTTGCTGTCAGCAATCACATTCTCATTCAAAGTTGCAAGTTACTATGTAGGAATAAGTTTGTATAGGTATTTGAAAGATGCCCTGAACTGAGCTAAACTTGGTAAGTGTCCAACCTCTAGAAATAACATCATGCCCCAACTCCCTTACTTCCAGCTAGTAAGGATCACAAAATTCCTAACAAAGTTTTGACACAGATTCCCAATTCGGACGTTCAGCACATGTAGCACGTTGCTGTAAGCAAGCACATTCAATTCAAAGTTGCAAGTTACTATGTAGGAACAAGTTTGTATAGGTATTTCAAAGATGCCCAGAACTGAGCTAAAAGTTGTATGTCTCCAACTCCTAGAAATAACTTCATGCCCCATCTCACTTACTTCCAGCTAGTAAGGATCACATAATTTCTAACAAAGTTTTGACACAGATTCCCAATTCGGGCATTCAGAACATATAGCACGTTGCTGTAAGCAAGCACATTCTCATTCAAAGTTGCAAGTTACTAAGTAGGAATAAGTTTGTAAAGGTATTTCAAAGATGCCCAGAACTGAGCTAAACTTGGTATGTCTCCAACTCCTAGAAATAACTACATGCCCCATCTCCCTTACTTCCAGCTAGTAAGGATCACATAATTTCTAACAAAGTTTTGACACAGATTCCCAATTCAGGCATTCAGAACATATAGCACGTTGCTGTAAGCAAGCACATTCTCATTCAAAGTTGCAAGTAACTATGTAGGAACAAGTTTGTATAGGAATTTCAAAGATGCCCAGAACTGAGCTAAACGTTGTATTTCTGCAACTCCTAGAAAAAACTTCATGCCCAATCTCCCTTACTTCCAGCTAGTAAGGATCACATAATTCCTAACAAAGTTTTGACACAGATTCCGAATTCGGGCATTCAGAACATATAGCACGTTGATGTAAGCAAGCATATTCTCATTCAAAGTTGCAAGTTACTATGTAGGAACAAGTTTGTATAGGTATTTCAAAGATACCCAGAACTGAGCTAAACTTGGTATGTCTCCAACTCCTAGAAATAACTTCATGCCCCATCTCCCTTACATCCAGCTAGTAAGGATCACATAATTCCTAACAAAGTTTTGACACAGATTCCCAATTCGGGCATTCAGAACATGTAGCAAGTTGCTGTAAGCAAGCACATTCAATTCAAATTTGCAAGTTATTATGTAGGAACAAGTTTGTATAGGTGTTTCAAAGATGCCCAGAATTGAGCTAAACTTGGTATGTCTCCAACTCCTAGAAATAACTTCATGCCCCATCTCCCTTACTTCCATCTAGTAAGGATCACATAATTCCTAACAAAATTTTGACACAGATTCCCAATTCGGGCATTCAGAACATATAGCACGTTGCTGTAAGCAAGCACATTTTCATTCAAAGTTGCAAGTTACTAAGTAGGAATAAGTTTGTAAAGGTATTTCAAAGATGCCCAGAACTGAGCTAAACTTGGTATGTCTCCAACTCCTAGAAATAACTTCATGCCCCATCACCCTTACTTCCAGCTAGTAAGGATCACATAATTCCTAACAAAGATTTGACACAGATTCCCAATTCGGGCATTCAGAACATATAGCACATTGCTGTAAGCAAGCACATTCTCATTCAAATTTGCAAGTTACTATGTAGGAACAAGTTTGTATAGGTATTTCAAAGATGCCCAGAACTGAGCTAAACTTGGTATGTCTCCAACTCCTAGAAATAACTTCATGCCCCATCTCCCTTACTTCCAGTTAATAAGGATCACATAATTCCTAACAAAGTTTTGACACAGCTTCCCAATTCGGGCATTCAGAACATGTAGCACTTTGCTGTAAGCAATCACATTCAATTCAAAGTTGCAAGTTACTATGTAGGAACAAGTTTGTATAGGTATTTCAAAGATGCCCAGAATTGAGCTAAACTTGGTATTTCTCCAACTCCTAGAAAGAACTTCATGCCCCATCTCCCTTACTTCCATCTAGTAAGGATCACATAATTTCTAACAAAGTTTTGGCACAGATTCCCAATTCGGGCATTCAGAACATATAGCACGTTGCTGTAAGCAAGCACATTCTCATTCAAAGTTGCAAGTTACTAAGTAGGAACAAGTTTGTAAAGGTATTTCAAAGATGCCCAGAACTGAGCTAAACTTGGTATGTCTCCAACTCCTAGAAATAACTTCATGCCCCATCTCCCTTACTTCCAGCTAGTAAGGATCACATAATTCCTAACAAAGTTTTGACACAGATTCCCAATTCGGGCATTCAGAACATGTAGCACGTTGCTGTAAGCAAGCACATTCTCATTCAAAGTAGCAAGTTACTATGTAGGAACAAGTTTGTATAGGTATTTCAAAGATGCCCAGAACTGAGCTAAACTTGGTATGTGTCCAACCTCTAGAAATAACTTCATGCCCCAACTCCCTTACTTCCAGCTAGTAAGGATCACATAATTCCTAACAAAGATTTGACACAGATTCCCAATTCGGACATTCAGAACATATAACAAGTTGCTGTAAGCAAGCACATTCTCATTCAAAGTTGCAAGTTACTATGTAGGAACAAGTTTGTATAGGTATTTCAAAGATGCCCAGAACTGAGCTAAACGTTGTATGTCTCCAACTTCTAGAAATAACTTCACGCCCCATCTCACTTACTTCCAGCTAGTAAGGATCACATAATTTCTAACAAAGTTTTGACACAGATTCCCAATTCGGGCATTCAGAAATTATAGCAGGTTGCTGTAAGCAAGCACATTCTCATTCAAAGTTGCAAGTTACTATGTAGGAAGAAGTTTGTATAAGAATTTCAAAGATGCCCAGAACTGAGCTAAACGTTGTATGTCTCCAACTCCTAGAAATAACTTAATGTCCCATCTCCCTTACTTCCAGCTAGTAAGGATCACATAATTCCTAACAAAGTTTTGACACAGATTCCCAACTCGGGCATTCAGAACATATAGCACGTTGCTGTAAGCAAGCACATTCTCATTCAAAGTTGCAAGTTACTATGTAGGAACAAGTTTGTATAGGTATTTCAAAGATGCCCAGAACTGAGCTAAACTTGGTATGTCTCCAACTCCTAGAAATAACATCATGCCCCATCTCCCTTACTTCCAGCTGGTAAGTATCACATAATTCCTAACAAAGTTTTGACACAGATTCCCAATTCGGGCATTCAGAACATATAGCAAGTTGCTGTAAGCAAGCACATTCTCATTCAAAGTTGCAAGTTACTATGTAGGAACAAGTTTGTATAGGTATTTCAAAGATGCCCAGAACTGAGCTAAACGTTGTATGTCTCCAACTCCTAGAAATAACTTCATGCCCCATCTCCCTTACTTCCAGCTAGTAAGGATCACATAATTCCTAACAAAGTTTTGACACAGATTCCCAATTCGGGCATTCAGAACATATAGCACGTTGCTGTAAGCAAGCACATTCTCATTCAAAGTTGCAAGTTACTATGTAGGAACAAGTTTGTATAGGTATTTCAAAGATGCCCAGAACTGAGCTAAACGTTGCATGTCTCCAACTCCTAGAAATAACTTCATGCCCCATCTCCCTTACTTCCAGCTAGTAAGGATCACATAATTCCTAACAAAGTTTTGACACAGATTCCCAATTCGGGCATTCAGAACATATAGCACGTTGCTGTAAGCAAGCACATTCTCATTCAAAGTTGCAAGTTACTCTGTAGGAACAAGTTTGTATAGGTATTTCAAAGATGCCCAGAACTGTGCTATACATGGTATGTGTCCAACTCCTAGAAATACCTTCATACCCCAACTCCCTTACTTCCAGCTAGTAAGGATCACATAATTCCTAACAAATTTTGACACAGATTCCCAATTCGGGCATTCAGAACATATAGCACGTTGATGTAAGCAAGCACATTCTCATTCAAAGTTGCAAGTTACTATGTAGAAACAAGTTTGTATAGGTATTTCAAAGATACCCAGAACTGAGCTAAACGTTGTATGTCTCCAACTCCTAGAAATAACTTCATGCCCCATCTCCCTTACTTCCAGCTAGTAAGGATCACATAATTCCTAACAAAGTTTTGACACAGATTCCCAATTCGGGCATTCAGAACATGTAGCACGTTGCTGTAAGCAAGCACATTCAATTCAAAGTTGCAAGTTACTATGTAGGAACAAGTTTGTATAGGTATTTAAAAGATGCCCAGAACTGAGCTAAATGTTGTATGTCTCCAACTCATAGAAATAACTTCATGCCCCATCTCCCTTACTTCCAGCTAGTAAGGATCACATAATTCCTAACAAAATTTGACACAGATTCCCAATTCGGGCATTCAGAACATATAGCACGTTGCTGTAAGCAATCACATTCTCATTCAAAGTTGCAAGTTACTATGTAGGAACAAGTTTGTATAGGTATTTCAAAGATGCCCAGAACTGAGCTAAACTTGGTATGTCTCCAACTCCTAGAAATAACTTCATGCCCCATCTCCCTTACTTCCAACTAGTAAGGATCACATAATTCCCAACAAAGTTTTGACACAGATTCCCAATTCGTGCATTCAGAACATGTAGCACGTTGCTGTAAGCAAGCACATTCTCATTCAAAGTGGCAAGTTACTATGTAGGAACAAGTTTGTAAAGGTATTTCAAAGATGCCCAGAACTGAGCTAAACGTTGTATGTGTCCAATTCCTAGAAATAACTTCATGCCCCATCTCCCTTACTTCCAGCTAGTAAGGATCACATAATTACTAACAAAGTTTTGACACAGATTCCCAATTCGGGCATTCAGAACATATAGCACGTTGCTGTAAGCAAGCACATTCTCATTCAAAGTTGCAAGTTACTATGTAGGAACAAGTTTGTATAGGTATTTCAAAGATGCCCAGAACTGTGCTAAACTTGGTATGTGTCCAACTCCTAGAAATACCTTCATGCCCCAACTCCCTTACTTCCAGCTAGTAAGGATCACATAATTCCTAACAAATTTTGACACAGATTCCCAATTCGGGCATTCAGAACATATAGCACGTTGCTGTAAGCAAGCACATTCTCATTCAAAGTTGCAAGTTACTATGTAGGAACAAGTTTGTATAGGTATTTCAAAGATGCCCAGAACTGAGCTAAACTTGGTATGTTTCCAAATCCTAGAAATAATTTCATACCCCATCTCCCTTACTTCCAGCTAGTAAGGATCACATAATTCCTAACAAAGATTTGACACAGATTCCCAATTCGGGCATTCAGAACATGTAGCACGTTGCTGTAACCAAGCACATTCTCATACAAAGTTGCAAGTTACTATGTAGGAAAAAGTTTGTAAAGGTATTTCAAAGATGCCCAGAACTGAGCTAAATGATGTATGTCTCCAACTCCTAGAAATAACTTCATGCCTCATCACCTTTACTTCCAGCTAGTAAGGATCACATAATTCCTAATAAAGTTTTGACACAGATTCCCAATTCGGGCATTCAGAACATATAGCACGTTGCTGTAAGCAAGCACATTCTCATTCAAAGTTGCAAGTTACTATGTATGAACAAGTTTGTATAGGTATTTCAAAGATGCCCAGAACTGAGCTAAACTTGGTATGTCTCCAACTCCTAGAAATAACTTCATGACTCATCTCCCGTACTTCCAGCTAGTAAGGATCACATAATTCCTAACAAAGTTTTGACACAGATTCCCAATTCGGGCATTCAGAACATATAGCACGTTGCTGTAAGCCAGCAGATTCTCATTCAAAGTTGCAAGTTGCTATGTAGGAACAAGTTTGTAAAGGTATTTCAAAGATGCCCAGAACTGAGCTAAACGTAGTATGTGTCCAATTCCTAGAAATAACTTCATGCCCCATCTCCCTTACTTCCAGGTAGTAAGGATCACATAATTCCTAACAAAGTTTTGACATAGATTCCCAATTCGGGCATTCAGAACATATAGCACGTTGCTGTAAGCAAGCACATTCTCATTCAAAGTTGCAAGTTACTATATAGGAACAAGTTTGTATAGGTATTTCAAAGATGCCCAGAACTGTGCTAAACATGGTATGTGTCCAACTCCTAGAAATACCTTCATGCCCCAACTCCCTTACTTCCAGCTAGTAAGGATCACATAATTCCTAACAAAGTTTTGACACAGATTCCCAATTCGGGCATTCAGAACATATAGCGCGTTGCTTTAAGCAAGCACATTCTCATTCAAAGTTGCAAGTTAATATGTAGGAGCAAGTTTGTATAGGTATTTCAAAGATGCCCAGAACTGAGCTAAACTTGGTATGTCTCAAACTCCTAGAAATAACTTCATGCCCCAACTCCCTTACTTCCAGCTAGTAAGGATCACATAATTCCTAACAAAGTTTTGACACAGATTCCCAATTCGGGCATTCAGAACATATAGCACGTTGCTGTAAGCAAGCACATTCTTATTCAAAGATGCAAGTTACTATGCAGGAGCAAGTTTGAATAGGTATTTCAAAGATGCCCAGAACTGTGCTAAACTTGGTATGTGTCCAATTTCTAGAAATACCTTCATGCCCCAACTCCCTTACTTCCAGCTAGTAAGGATCACATAATTCCTAACAAAGTTTTGAAACAGATTCCCAATTCGGGCATTCAGAACATATAGCACGTTGATGTAAGCAAGCACATTCTCATTCAAAGTTGCATGTTAATATGTAGGAACAAGTTTGTATAGGTATTTCAAAGATGCCCAGAACTGAGCTAAACGTGGTATGTCTCCAACTCCTAGAAATATCTTCATGCCCCATCTCCCTTACTTCCAGCTAGTAAGGATCACATAATTCCTAAAAGTGTTTTGACACAGATTCCCAATTCGGGCATTCAGAACATATAGCACGTTGCTGTAAGCAAGCACATTCTCATTCAAAGTTGCAAGTTACTATGTAGGAACAAGTTTGTATAGGATTTTCAAAGATGCCCAGAACTGAGCTAAACTTGGTATGTGTCCAACCTCTAGAAATAACTTCATGCCCCAACTCCATTACTTCCAGCTAGTAAGGATCACATAATTCCTAACAATGATTTGACACAGATTCCCAATTCGGGCATTCAGAACATATAGCAAGTTGCTGTAAGCAAGCACATTCTCATTCAAAGTTGAAAGTTACCATGTAGGAACAAGTTTGTATAGGTATTTCAAAGATGCCCAGAACTGAGCTAAACGTTGTATGTCTCCAACTCCTAGAAATAACTTCATGCCCCATCTCCCTTACTTCCAGCTAATAAGGATCACATAATTACTAACAAAGTTTTGACACAGATTCCCACTTCGGGCATTTAGAACATGTAGCACGTTGCTGTAAGCAAGCACATTCAATTGAAAGTTGCAAGTTACTATGTAGGAACAAGTTTGTATAGGTATTTCAAAGATGCCCAGAACTGAGCTAAACGTTGTATGTCTCCAACTCCTAGAAATAACTTCACGCCCCATCTCACTTACTTCCAGCTAGTAAGGATCACGTAATTTCTAACAAAGTTTTGACACAGATTCCCAATTCGGGCATTCAGAACATATAGCACGTTGCTGTAAGCAAGCACATTCTCATTCAAATTTGCAAGTTACTATGTAGGAACAAGTTTGTATAGGTATTTCAAAGATGCCCAGAACTGAGCTAAACTTGGTATGTGTCCAACTCATAGAAATACCTTCATACCACCTCTCCCTTACTTCCAGCTAGTAAGGATCACATAATTCCTAACAAAATTTGACACTGATTCCCAATTCGGGCATTCAGAACATATAGCACGTTGTTGTAAGCAATCACATTCTCATTCAAAGTTGCAAGTTACTATGTAGGAACAAGTTTGTATAGGTATTTCAAAGATGTCCAGAACTGAGCTAAACTTGGTATGTGTCCAACTCCTAGAAATAACTTCATGGCCCATCTCCCTTACTTCCAGCTAGTAAGGATCACATAATTCCTAACAAAGTTTTGACACAGATTCCCAATTCGGGCATTCAGAACATGTAGCACGTTGCTGTAAGCAACCACATTCTCATTCAAAGTTGCAAGTTACTATGTAGGAACAAGTTTGTAAAGGTATTTCAAAGATGCCCAGAACTGAGCTAAACTTGGTATGTCTCCAACTCCTAGAAATAACTTCATGCCCCATCACCCTTACTTCCAGCTAGTAAGGATCACATAATTCCTAAAAAAGTTTTGACACAGATTCCCAATTCGGGCATTCAGAACATATAGGACGTTGCTGTAAGCAAGTACATTCTCATTCAAAGTTGCATGTTACTATGTAGGACAAGTTTGTATAGGTATTTTAAAGACGCCCAGAACTGAGCTAAACGTGGTATGTCCCCAACTCCTTGAAATAACTTCATGCCCCATCTCCCTTACTTCCTGCTAGTAAGGATCACATAATTCCTAACAAAGTTTTGACACAGATTCCCAATTCGGGCATTCAGAACATGTAGCACGTTGCTGTAAGCAAGCACATTCTCATTCAATGTTGTAAGTTACTATGTAGGAACAGGTTGTATAGGTATTTCAAAGATACCCAGAACTGAGCTAAACTTGGTATGTGTCCAACTCCTAGAAATAACTTCATGCCCCAACTCCCTTACTTCCAGCTACTAAGGATCACATAATTCCTAACAAAATTTAACACAGATTCCCAATTCGGGCATTCAGAACATATAGCACGTTGCTGTAAGCAATCACATTCTCATTCAAAGTTGCAAGTTAATATGTAGGAACAAGTTTTTATAGGTATTTCAAAGATGCCCAGAACTGAGCTAAACTTGGTATGTGTCCAACTCCTAGAAATAACTTCATGCCCCATCTCCCTTACTTCCATCTAGTAAGGATCACATAATTCCTAAAAAAGTTTTGACACAGATTCCCAATTCGGGCATTCAGAACATGTAGCACGTTGCTGTAAGCAAGCACATTCTCATTCAAAGTTGCAAGTTACTATGTAGGAATAAGTTTGTATAGGTATTTCAAAGATGCCCTGAACTGAGCTAAACTTGGTATGTGTCCAAACTCTAGAAATAACTTCATGCCCCAACTCCCTTCCTTCCAGCTAGTAAGGATCACATAATTCCTAACAAAGATTTGACACAGATTCCCAATTCGGGCATTCAGAACATATAGCAAGTTGCTGTAAGCAACCACATTCTCATTCAAAGTTGCAAGTTACTATGTAGGAACAAGTTTGTATAGGTATTTCAAAGATGCCCAGAACTGAGCTAAACTTGGTATGTCTCCAACTCCTAGAAATAACTTCATGCCCCATCACCCTTACTTCCAGCTAGTAAGGATCACATAATTCCTAACAATGTTTTGACACAGATTCCCAATTCGGGCATTCAGAACATGTAGCACGTTGCTGTAAGCAAGCACATTCTCATTCAAACTAGCAAGTTACTATGTAGGAACAAGTTTGTATAGGTATTTCAAAGATGCCCAGAACTGAGCTAAACTTGGTATGTGTCCAACCTCTAGAAATATCTTCATGCCCCGACTCCCTTACTTCCAGCTAGTAAGGATCACATAATTCCTAACAAAGATTTGACACAGATTCCCAATTCGGGCATTCAGAACATATAGCAAGTTGCTGTAAGCAAGCACATTCTCATTCCAAGTTGCAAGTTACTATGTAGGAACAAGTTTGTATAGGTATTTCAAAGATGCCCAGAACTGAGCTAAACGTTGTATGTCTCCAACTTCTAGAAATAACTTCACGCCCCATCTCACTTACTTCCAGCTAGTAAGGATCACATAATTTCTAACAAAGTTTTGACACAGATTCCCAATTCGGGCATTCAGAACATATAGCACGTTGCTGTAAGCAAGCACATTCTCATTCAAAGTTGCAAGGTACTATGTAGGAACAAGTTTGTATAGGTATTTCAAAGATGCCCAGAACTGAGCTAAACTTGGTATGTCTCCAACTCCTAGAAATAACATCATGCCCCATCTCACTTACTTCCAGCTGGTAAGGATCACATAATTCCTAACAAAGTTTTGACACAGATTCCCACTTCGGGCATTTAGAACATGTAGCACGTTGCTGTAAGCAAGCACATTCAATTGAAAGTTGCAAGTTACTATGTAGGAACAAGTTTGTATAGGTATTTCAAAGATGCCCAGAACTGAGCTAAACGTTGTATGTCTCCAACTCCTAGAAATAACTTCACGCCCCATCTCACTTACTTCCAGCTAGTAAGGATCACGTAATTTCTAACAAAGTTTTGACACAGATTCCCAATTCGGGCATTCAGAACATATAGCACGTTGCTGTAAGCAAGCACATTCTCATTCAAATTTGCAAGTTACTATGTAGGAACAAGTTTGTATAGGTATTTCAAAGATGCCCAGAACTGAGCTAAACTTGGTATGTGTCCAACTCATAGAAATACCTTCATACCACCTCTCCCTTACTTCCAGCTAGTAAGGATCACATAATTCCTAACAAAATTTGACACAGATTCCCAATTCGGGCATTCAGAA
This sequence comes from Diceros bicornis minor, assembly GCF_020826845.1. Taxonomy (NCBI): domain Eukaryota; kingdom Metazoa; phylum Chordata; class Mammalia; order Perissodactyla; family Rhinocerotidae; genus Diceros; species Diceros bicornis. The sequence goes on along the minus strand of NW_026691081.1, from coordinate 389,321 downwards.
CATGTAGCACGTTGCTGTAACCAAGCACATTCTCATACAAAGTTGCAAGTTACTATGTAGGAAAAAGTTTGTAAAGGTATTTCAAAGATGCCCAGAACTGAGCTAAATGTTGTATGTCTCCAACTCCTAGAAATAACTTCATGCCTCATCACCTTTACTTCCAGCTAGTAAGGATCACATAATTCCTAATAAAGTTTTGACACAGATTCCCAATTCGGGCATTCAGAACATATAGCACGTTGCTGTAAGCAAGCACATTCTCATTCAAAGTTGCAAGTTACTATGTAGGAACAAGTTTGTATAGGTATTTCAAAGATGCCCAGAACTGAGCTAAACTTGGTATGTCTCCAACTCCTAGAAATAACTTCATGACTCATCTCCCGTACTTCCAGCTAGTAAGGATCACATAATTCCTAACAAAGTTTTGACACAGATTCCCAATTCGGGCATTCAGAACATATAGCACGTTGCTGTAAGCCAGCAGATTCTCATTCAAAGTTGCAAGTTGCTATGTAGGAACAAGTTTGTAAAGGTATTTCAAAGATGCCCAGAACTGAGCTAAACGTAGTATGTGTCCAATTCCTAGAAATAACTTCATGCCCCATCTCCCTTACTTCCAGGTAGTAAGGATCACATAATTCCTAACAAAGTTTTGACATAGATTCCCAATTCGGGCATTCAGAACATATAGCACGTTGCTGTAAGCAAGCACATTCTCATTCAAAGTTGCAAGTTACTATATAGGAACAAGTTTGTATAGGTATTTCAAAGATGCCCAGAACTGTGCTAAACATGGTATGTGTCCAACTCCTAGAAATACCTTCATGCCCCAACTCCCTTACTTCCAGCTAGTAAGGATCACATAATTCCTAACAAAGTTTTGACACAGATTCCCAATTCGGGCATTCAGAACATATAGCGCGTTGCTGTAAGCAAGCACATTCTCATTCAAAGTTGCAAGTTAATATGTAGGAGCAAGTTTGTATAGGTATTTCAAAGATGCCCAGAACTGTGCTAAACTTGGTATGTGTCCAATTTCTAGAAATACCTTCATGCCCCAACTCCCTTACTTCCAGCTAGTAAGGATCACATAATTCCTAACAAAGTTTTGAAACAGATTCCCAATTCGGGCATTCAGAACATATAGCACGTTGATGTAAGCAAGCACATTCTCATTCAAAGTTGCATGTTAATATGTAGGAACAAGTTTGTATAGGTATTTCAAAGATGCCCAGAACTGAGCTAAACGTGGTATGTCTCCAACTCCTAGAAATATCTTCATGCCCCATCTCCCTTACTTCCAGCTAGTAAGGATCACATAATTCCTAAAAGTGTTTTGACACAGATTCCCAATTCGGGCATTCAGAACATATAGCACGTTGCTGTAAGCAAGCACATTCTCATTCAAAGTTGCAAGTTACTATGTAGGAACAAGTTTGTATAGGATTTTCAAAGATGCCCAGAACTGAGCTAAACTTGGTATGTGTCCAACCTCTAGAAATAACTTCATGCCCCAACTCCATTACTTCCAGCTAGTAAGGATCACATAATTCCTAACAATGATTTGACACAGATTCCCAATTCGGGCATTCAGAACATATAGCAAGTTGCTGTAAGCAAGCACATTCTCATTCAAAGTTGAAAGTTACCATGTAGGAACAAGTTTGTATAGGTATTTCAAAGATGCCCAGAACTGAGCTAAACGTTGTATGTCTCCAACTCCTAGAAATAACTTCATGCCCCATCTCCCTTACTTCCAGCTAGTAAGGATCACATAATTACTAACAAAGTTTTGACACAGATTCCCACTTCGGGCATTTAGAACATGTAGCACGTTGCTGTAAGCAAGCACATTCAATTGAAAGTTGCAAGTTACTATGTAGGAACAAGTTTGTATAGGTATTTCAAAGATGCCCAGAACTGAGCTAAACGTTGTATGTCTCCAACTCCTAGAAATAACTTCACGCCCCATCTCACTTACTTCCAGCTAGTAAGGATCACGTAATTTCTAACAAAGTTTTGACACAGATTCCCAATTCGGGCATTCAGAACATATAGCACGTTGCTGTAAGCAAGCACATTCTCATTCAAATTTGCAAGTTACTATGTAGGAACAAGTTTGTATAGGTATTTCAAAGATGCCCAGAACTGAGCTAAACTTGGTATGTGTCCAACTCATAGAAATACCTTCATACCACCTCTCCCTTACTTCCAGCTAGTAAGGATCACATAATTCCTAACAAAATTTGACACTGATTCCCAATTCGGGCATTCAGAACATATAGCACGTTGTTGTAAGCAATCACATTCTCATTCAAAGTTGCAAGTTACTATGTAGGAACAAGTTTGTATAGGTATTTCAAAGATGTCCAGAACTGAGCTAAACTTGGTATGTGTCCAACTCCTAGAAATAACTTCATGGCCCATCTCCCTTACTTCCAGCTAGTAAGGATCACATAATTCCTAACAAAGTTTTGACACAGATTCCCAATTCGGGCATTCAGAACATGTAGCACGTTGCTGTAAGCAACCACATTCTCATTCAAAGTTGCAAGTTACTATGTAGGAACAAGTTTGTAAAGGTATTTCAAAGATGCCCAGAACTGAGCTAAACTTGGTATGTCTCCAACTCCTAGAAATAACTTCATGCCCCATCACCCTTACTTCCAGCTAGTAAGGATCACATAATTCCTAAAAAAGTTTTGACACAGATTCCCAATTCGGGCATTCAGAACATATAGGACGTTGCTGTAAGCAAGTACATTCTCATTCAAAGTTGCATGTTACTATGTAGGACAAGTTTGTATAGGTATTTTAAAGACGCCCAGAACTGAGCTAAACGTGGTATGTCCCCAACTCCTTGAAATAACTTCATGCCCCATCTCCCTTACTTCCTGCTAGTAAGGATCACATAATTCCTAACAAAGTTTTGACACAGATTCCCAATTCGGGCATTCAGAACATGTAGCACGTTGCTGTAAGCAAGCACATTCTCATTCAATGTTGCAAGTTACTATGTAGGAACAGGTTGTATAGGTATTTCAAAGATACCCAGAACTGAGCTAAACTTGGTATGTGTCCAACTCCTAGAAATAACTTCATGCCCCAACTCCCTTACTTCCAGCTACTAAGGATCACATAATTCCTAACAAAATTTAACACAGATTCCCAATTCGGGCATTCAGAACATATAGCACGTTGCTGTAAGCAATCACATTCTCATTCAAAGTTGCAAGTTAATATGTAGGAACAAGTTTTTATAGGTATTTCAAAGATGCCCAGAACTGAGCTAAACTTGGTATGTGTCCAACTCCTAGAAATAACTTCATGCCCCATCTCCCTTACTTCCATCTAGTAAGGATCACATAATTCCTAAAAAAGTTTTGACACAGATTCCCAATTCGGGCATTCAGAGCATGTAGCACGTTGCTGTAAGCAAGCACATTCTCATTCAAAGTTGCAAGTTACTATGTAGGAATAAGTTTGTATAGGTATTTCAAAGATGCCCTGAACTGAGCTAAACTTGGTATGTGTCCAAACTCTAGAAATAACTTCATGCCCCAACTCCCTTCCTTCCAGCTAGTAAGGATCACATAATTCCTAACAAAGATTTGACACAGATTCCCAATTCGGGCATTCAGAACATATAGCAAGTTGCTGTAAGCAACCACATTCTCATTCAAAGTTGCAAGTTACTATGTAGGAACAAGTTTGTATAGGTATTTCAAAGATGCCCAGAATTGAGCTAAACTTGGTATTTCTCCAACTCCTAGAAAGAACTTCATGCCCCATCTCCCTTACTTCCATCTAGTAAGGATCACATAATTTCTAACAAAGTTTTGGCACAGATTCCCAATTCGGGCATTCAGAACATATAGCACGTTGCTGTAAGCAAGCACATTGTCATTCAAAGTTGAGAGTTACTAAGTAGGAACAAGTTTGTAAAGGTATTTCAAAGATGCCCAGAACTGAGCTAAACTTGGTATGTCTCCAACTCCTAGAAATAACTTCATGCCCCATCACCCTTACTTCCAGCTAGTAAGGATCACATAATTCCTAACAATGTTTTGACACAGATTCCCAATTCGGGCATTCAGAACATGTAGCACGTTGCTGTAAGCAAGCACATTCTCATTCAAACTAGCAAGTTACTATGTAGGAACAAGTTTGTATAGGTATTTCAAAGATGCCCAGAACTGAGCTAAACTTGGTATGTGTCCAACCTCTAGAAATATCTTCATGCCCCGACTCCCTTACTTCCAGCTAGTAAGGATCACATAATTCCTAACAAAGATTTGACACAGATTCCCAATTCGGGCATTCAGAACATATAGCAAGTTGCTGTAAGCAAGCACATTCTCATTCCAAGTTGCAAGTTACTATGTAGGAACAAGTTTGTATAGGTATTTCAAAGATGCCCAGAACTGAGCTAAACGTTGTATGTCTCCAACTTCTAGAAATAACTTCACGCCCCATCTCACTTACTTCCAGCTAGTAAGGATCACATAATTTCTAACAAAGTTTTGACACAGATTCCCATTTCGGGCATTCAGAACATATAGCACGTTGCTGTAAGCAAGCACATTCTCATTCAAAGTTGCAAGTTACTATGTAGGAACAAGTTTATATAGGTATTTCAAAGATGCCCAGAACTGAGCTAAACTTGGTATGTCTCCAACTCCTAGAAATAACATCATGCCCCATCTCCCTTACTTCCAGCTGGTAAGGATCACATAATTCCTAAAAAGTTTTGACACAGATTCCCACTTCGGGCATTTAGAACATGTAGCACGTTGCTGTAAGCAAGCACATTCAATTGAAAGTTGCAAGTTACTATGTAGGAACAAGTTTGTATAGGTATTTCAAAGATGCCCAGAACTGAGCTAAACGTTGTATGTCTCCAACTCCTAGAAATAACTTCACGCCCCATCTCACTTACTTCCAGCTAGTAAGGATCACGTAATTTCTAACAAAGTTTTGACACAGATTCCCAATTCGGGCATTCAGAACATATAGCACGTTGCTGTAAGCAAGCACATTCTCATTCAAATTTGCAAGTTACTATGTAGGATCAAGTTTGTATAGGTATTTCAAAGATGCCCAGAACTGAGCTAAACTTGGTATGTGTCCAACTCATAGAAATACCTTCATACCACCTCTCCCTTACTTCCAGCTAGTAAGGATCACATAATTCCTAACAAAATTTGACACTGATTCCCAATTCGGGCATTCAGAACATATAGCACGTTGTTGTAAGCAATCACATTCTCATTCAAAGTTGCAAGTTACTATGTAGGAACAAGTTTGTATAGGTATTTCAAAGATGTCCAGAACTGAGCTAAACTTGGTATGTGTCCAACTCCTAGAAATAACTTCATGGCCCATCTCCCTTACTTCCAGCTAGTAAGGATCACATAATTCCTAACAAAGTTTTGACACAGATTCCCAATTCGGGCATTCAGAACATGTAGCACGTTGCTGTAAGCAACCACATTCTCATTCAAAGTTGCAAGTTACTATGTAGGAACAAGTTCGTAAAGGTATTTCAAAGATGCCCAGAACTGAGCTAAACTTGGTATGTCTCCAACTCCTAGAAATAACTTCATGCCCCATCACCCTTACTTCCAGCTAGTAAGGATCACATAATTCCTAAAAAAGTTTTGACACAGATTCCCAATTCGGGCATTCAGAACATATAGGACGTTTCTGTAAGCAAGTACATTCTCATTCAAAGTTGCATGTTACTATGTAGGAACAAGTTTGTATAGGTATTTTAAAGACGCCCAGAACTGAGCTAAACGTGGTATGTCCCCAACTCCTTGAAATAACTTCATGCCCCATCTCCCTTACTTCCTGCTAGTAAGGATCACATAATTCCTAACAAAGTTTTGACACAGATTCCCAATTCGGGCATTCAGAACATGTAGCACGTTGCTGTAAGCAAGCACATTCTCATTCAATGTTGCAAGTTACTATGTAGGAACAGGTTGTATAGGTATTTCAAAGATACCCAGAACTGAGCTAAACTTGGTATGTGTCCAACTCCTAGAAATAACTTCATGCCCCAACTCCCTTACTTCCAGCTACTAAGGATCACATAATTCCTAACAAAATTTAACACAGATTCCCAATTCGGGCATTCAGAACATATAGCACGTTGCTGTAAGCAATCACATTCTCATTCAAAGTTGCAAGTTAATATGTAGGAACAAGTTTTTATAGGTATTTCAAAGATGCCCAGAACTGAGCTAAACTTGGTATGTGTCCAACTCCTAGAAATAACTTCATGCCCCATCTCCCTTACTTCCATCTAGTAAGGATCACATAATTCCTAAAAAAGTTTTGACACAGATTCCCAATTCGGGCATTCAGAACATGTAGCACGTTGCTGTAAGCAAGCACATTCTCATTCAAAGTTGCAAGTTACTATGTAGGAATAAGTTTGTATAGGTATTTCAAAGATGCCCTGAACTGAGCTAAACTTGGTATGTGTCCAAACTCTAGAAATAACTTCATGCCCCAACTCCCTTCCTTCCAGCTAGTAAGGATCACATAATTCCTAACAAAGATTTGACACAGATTCCCAATTCGGGCATTCAGAACATATAGCAAGTTGCTGTAAGCAACCACATTCTCATTCAAAGTTGCAAGTTACTATGTAGGAACAAGTTTGTATAGGTATTTCAAAGATGCCCAGAATTGAGCTAAACTTGGTATTTCTCCAACTCCTAGAAAGAACTTCATGCCCCATCTCCCTTACTTCCATCTAGTAAGGATCACATAATTTCTAACAAAGTTTTGGCACAGATTCCCAATTCGGGCATTCAGAACATATAGCACGTTGCTGTAAGCAAGCACATTCTCATTCAAAGTTGAGAGTTACTAAGTAGGAACAAGTTTGTAAAGGTATTTCAAAGATGCCCAGAACTGAGCTAAACTTGGTATGTCTCCAACTCCTAGAAATAACTTCATGCCCCATCACCCTTACTTCCAGCTAGTAAGGATCACATAATTCCTAACAATGTTTTGACACAGATTCCCAATTCGGGCATTCAGAACATGTAGCACGTTGCTGTAAGCAAGCACATTCTCATTCAAAGTAGCAAGTTACTATGTAGGAACAAGTTTGTATAGGTATTTCAAAGATGCCCAGAACTGAGCTAAACTTGGTATGTGTCCAACCTCTAGAAATATCTTCATGCCCCGACTCCCTTACTTCCAGCTAGTAAGGATCACATAATTCCTAACAAAGATTTGACACAGATTCCCAATTCGGGCATTCAGAACATATAGCAAGTTGCTGTAAGCAAGCACATTCTCATTCAAAGTTGCAAGTTACTATGTAGGAACAAGTTTGTATAGGTATTTCAAAGATGCCCAGAACTGAGCTAAACGTTGTATGTCTCCAACTTCTAGAAATAACTTCACGCCCCATCTCACTTACTTCCAGCTAGTAAGGATCACATATTTTCTAACAAAGTTTTGACACAGATTCCCAATTCGGGCATTCAGAACATATAGCACGTTGCTGTAAGCAAGCACATTCTCATTCAAAGTTGCAAGTTACTATGTAGGAACAAGTTTGTATAGGTATTTCAAAGATGCCCAGAACTGAGCTAAACTTGGTATGTCTCCAACTCCTAGAAATAACATCATGCCCCATCTCCCTTACTTCCAGCTGGTAAGGATCACATAATTCCTAACAAAGTTTTGACACAGATTCCCAATTCGGGCATTCAGAACATATAGCAAGTTGCTGTAAGCAAGCACATTCTCATTCAAAGTTGCAAGTTACTATGTAGGAACAAGTTTGTATAGGTATTTCAAAAATGCCCAGAACTGAGCTAAACGTTTTATGTCTCCAACTCCTAGAAATAACTTCATGCCCCATCTCCCTTACTTCCAGCTAGTAAGGATCACATAATTCCTAACAAAGTTTTGACACAGATTCCCAATTCGGGCATTCAGAACATATAGCACGTTGCTGTAAGCAAGCACATTCTCATTCAAAGTTGCAAGTTACTATGTAGGAACAAGTTTGTATAGGTATTTCAAAGATGCCCAGAACTGAGCTAAACGTTGTATGTCTCCAACTCCTAGAAATAACTTCATGCCCCATCTCCCTTACTTCCAGCTAGTAAGGATCACATAATTCCTAACAAAGTTTTGACACAGATTCCCACTTCGGGCATTCAGAACATATAGCACGTTGCTGTAAGCAAGCACATTCTCATTCAAAGTTGCAAGTTACTATGTAGGAACAAGTTTGTATAGGTATTTCAAAGATGCCCAGAACTGTGCTATACATGGTATGTGTCCAACTCCTAGAAATACCTTCATACCCCAACTCCCTTACTTCCAGCTAGTAAGGATCACATAATTCCTAACAAATTTTGACACAGATTCCCAATTCGGGCATTCAGAACATATAGCACGTTGATGTAAGCAAGCACATTCAATTCAAAGTTGCAAGTTACTATGTAGGAACAAGTTTGTATAGGTATTTAAAAGATGCCCAGAACTGAGCTAAACGTTGTATGTCTCCAACTCATAGAAATAACTTCATGCCCCATCTCCCTTACTTCCAGCTAGTAAGGATCACATAATTCCTAACAAAATTTGACACAGATTCCCAATTCGGGGATTCAGAACATATAGCACGTTGCTGTAAGCAATCACATTCTCATTCAAAGTTGCAAGTTACTATGTAGGAACAAGTTTGTATAGGTATTTCAAAGATGCCCAGAACTGAGCTAAACTTGGTACGTGTCCAACTCCTAGAAATAACTTCATGCCCCATCTCCCTTACTTCCAACTAGTAAGGATCACATAATTCCCAACAAAGTTTTGACACAGATTCCCAATTCGGGCATTCAGAACATGTAGCACGTTGCTGTAAGGAAGCACATTCTCATTCAAAGTTGCAAGTTACTATGTAGGAACAAGTTTGTATAGGTATTTCAAAGATGCCCAGAACTGAGCTAAACGTTGTATGTCTCCAACTCCTAGAAATAACTTCATGCCCCATCTCCCTTACTTCCAGCTAGTAAGGATCACATAATTCCTAAAAAAGTTTTGACACAGATTCCCAATTCGGGCATTCAGAACATATAACACGTTGCTGTAAGCAAGCACATTCTCATTCAAAGTTGCAAGTTACTATGTAGGAACAAGTTTGTATAGGTATTTCAAAGATGCCCAGAACTGAGCTAAACTTGGTATGTCTCCAATTCCTAGAAATAACTTCATGCCCCATCTCCCTTACTTCCAGCTAGTAAGGATCACATAATTCCTAACAAAGTTTTGACAAAAATTCCCAATTCGGGCATTCAGAACATATAGCACGTTGCTGTAAGCAAGCACATTCTCATTCAAAGTTGCAAGTTACTATGTAGGAAAAAGTTTGTAAAGGTATTTCAAAGATGCCCAGAACTGAGCTAAACGTTGTATGTCTCCAACTCCTAGAAATAACTTCATGCCTCATCACCTTTACTTCCAGCTAGTAAGGATCACATAATTCCTAACAAAGTTTTGACACAGATTCCCAATTCGGGCATTCAGAACATATAGCACGTTGCTGTAAGCAAGCACATTCTCATTCAAAGTTGCAAGTTACTATTTATGAACAAGTTTGTATAGGTATTTCAAAGATGCCCATAACTGAGCTAAACTTGGTATGTCTCCAACTCCTAGAAATAACTTCATGCCCCATCTCCCTTACTTCCAGCTAGTAAGGATCACATAATTCCTAACAAAGTTTTGACACAGATTCCCAATTCGGGCATTCAGAACATATAGCACGTTGCTGTAAGCAAGCACATTCTCATTCAAAGTTGCAAGTTACTATGTAGGAACAAGTTTGTAAAGGTATTTCAAAGATGCCCAGAACTGAGCTAAACGTAGTATGTGTCCAATTCCTAGAAATAACTTCATGCCCCATCTACCTTACTTCCAGCTAGTAAGGATCACATAATTCCTAACAAAGTTTTGACACAGATTCCCAATTCGGGCATTCAGAACATATAGCACGTTGCTGTAAGCAAGCACATTCTCATTCAAAGTTGCAAGTTACTATGTAGGAACAAGTTTGTATAGGTATTTCAAAGATGCCCAGAACTGTGCTAAACTTGGTATGTGTCCAACTCCTAGAAATACCTTCATGCCCCAACTCCCTTACTTCCAGCTAGTAAGGATCACATAATTCCTAACAAATTTTGACACAGATTCCCAATTCGGACATTCAGAACATATAGCACGTTGCTGTAAGCAAGCACATTCTCATTCAAAGTTGCAAGTTAATATGTAGGAACAAGTTTGTATAGGTATTTCAAAGATGCCCAGAACTGAGCTAAACTTGGTATGTTTCCAAATCCTAGAAATAATTTCATACCCCATCTCCCTTACTTCCAGCTAGTAAGGATCACATAATTCCTAACAAAGATTTTACACAGATTCCCAATTCGGGCATTCAGAACATGTAGCGCGTTGCTGTAACCAAGCACATTCTCATACAAAGTTGCAAGTTACTATGTAGGAAAAAGTTTGTAAAGGTATTTCAAAGATGCCCAGAACTGAGCTAAATGTTGTATGTCTCCAACTCCTAGAAATAACTTCATGCCTCATCACCTTTACTTCCAGCTAGTAAGGATCACATAATTCCTAATAAAGTTTTGACACAGATTCCCAATTCGGGCATTCAGAACATATAGCACGTTGATGTAAGCAAGCACATTCTCATTCAAAGTTGCAAGTTACCCTGTATGAACAAGTTTGTATAGGTATTTCAAAGATGCCCAGAACTGAGCTAAACTTGGTATGTCTCCAACTCCTAGAAATAACTTCATGACTCATCTCCCGTACTTCCAGCTAGTAAGGATCACATAATTCCTAACAAAGTTTTGACACAGATTCCCAATTCGGGCATTCAGAACATATAGCACGTTGCTGTAAGCCAGCACATTCTCATTCAAAGTTGCAAGTTGCTATGTAGGAACAAGTTTGTAAAGGTATTTCAAAGATGCCCAGAACTGAGCTAAACGTAGTATGTGTCCAATTCCTAGAAATAACTTCATGCCTCATCTCCCTTACTTCCAGGTAGTAAGGATCACATAATTCCTAACAAAGTTTTGACATAGATTCCCAATTCGGGCATTCAGAACATATAGCACGTTGCTGTAAGCAAGCACATTCTCATTCAAAGTTGCAAGTTACTATGTAGGAACAAGTTTGTATAGGTATTTCAAAGATGCCCAGAACTGTGCTAAACATGGTATGTGTCCAACTCCTAGAAATACCTTCATACCCCAACTCCCTTACTTCCAGCTAGTAAGGATCACATAATTCCTAACAAATTTTGACACAGATTCCACATTCGGGCATTCAGAACATGTAGCACGTTGATGTAAGCAAGCACATTGTCATTCAAAGTTGCAAGTTACAATGTAGGAACAAGTTTGTATAGGTATTTCAAAGATGCTCAGAACTGAGCTAAACTTGGTATGTCTCCAACTCCTAGAAATAACTTCATGCCCCATCTCCCTTACTTCCATCTAGTAAGGATCACATAATTCCTAACAAAATTTTGACACAGATTCCCAATTCGGGCATTCAGAACATGTAGCACGTTGCTGTAAGCAAGCACATTCAATTCAAAGTTGCAAGCTACTATGTAGGAACAAGTTTGTATAGGCATTTCAAAGATGCCCAGAACTGAGGTAAATGTTGTATGTCTGCAACTCCTAGAAATAACTTCATGCCCCATCTCCCTTACTTCCAGCTAGTAAGGATCACATAATTCCTAACAAAATTTGACACAGATTCCCAATTCGTGAATTGAGAACATATAGCACGTTGCTGTAAGCAAGAACATTCTCATTCAAAGTTGCAAGTTACTATGTAGGAACAAGTTTGTATGGGTATTTCAAAGATGCCCAGAACTGTGCTAAAGTTGGTATGTGTCCAACTCCTAGAAATACCTTCATACCACCTCTCCCTTACTTCCAGCTAGTAAGGATCACATAATTCCTAACAAAATTTGACACTGATTCCCAATTCGGGCATTCAGAACATATAGCACGTTGCTGTAAGCAATCACATTCTCATTCAAAGTTGCAAGTTACTATGTAGGAACAAGTTTGTATAGGTATTTCAAAGATGTCCAGAACTCAGCTAAACTTGGTATGTGTCCAACTCCTAGAAATAACTTCATGGCCCATCTCCCTTACTTCCAGCTAGTAAGGATCACATAATTCCTAACAAAGTTTTGACACAGATTCCCAATTCGGGCATTCAGAACATGTAGCACGTTGCTGTAAGCAAGCACATTCTCATTCAAATTTGCAAGTTACTATGTAGGAACAAGTTTGTATAGGTATTTCAAAGATGTCCAGAACTGAGCGAAACGTTGTATGTCTCCAACTCCTAGAAATAACTTCATGCCCCATCTCACTTACTTCCAGCTAGTAAGGATCACATAATTTCTAACAAAGTTTTGACACAGATTCCCAGTTCGGTCATTCAGAACACATAGCACGTTGCTGTAAGCAAGCACATTCTCATTCAAAGTTGCAAGTTACTATGTAGGAACAAGTTTGTATAGGTATTTCAAAGATGCCCAGAACTGAGCTAAACTTGGTATGTCTCCAACTCCTAGAAATAACTTCATGCCCCATCTCCCTTACTTCCATCTAGTAAGGATCACATAATTCCTAAAATTGTTTTGACACAGATTCCCAATTCGGGCATTCAGAACATGTAGCACGTTGCTGTAAGCAACCACATTCTCATTCAAAGTTGCAAGTTACTATGTAGGAACAAGTTTGTAAAGGTATTTCAAAGATGCCCAGAACTGAGCTAAACTTGGTATGTCTCCAACTCCTAGAAATAACTTCATGCCCCATCACACTTACTTCCAGCTAGTAAGGATCACAGAATTCCTAAAAAAGTTTTGACACAGATTCCCAATTCGGGCATTCAGAACATATAGGACGTTGCTGTAAGCAAGTACATTCTCATTCAAAGTTGCATGTTACTATGTAGGAACAAGTTTGTATAGGTATTTTAAAGACGCCCAGAACTGAGCTAAACGTGGTATGTCCCCAACTCCTTGAAATAACTTCATGCCCCATCTCCCTTACTTCCTGCTAGTAAGGATCACAAAATTCCTAACAAAGTTTTGACACAGATTCCCAATTCGGGCATTCAGAACATGTAGCACGTTGCTGTAAGCAAGCACATTCTCATTCAATGTTGCAAGTTACTATGTAGGAACAAGTTTGTATAGGTATTTCAAAGATGCCCAGAACTGAGCTAAACTTGGTATGTGTCCAACTCCTAGAAATAACTTCATGCCCCAACTCCCTTACTTCCAGCTAGTAAGGATCACATAATTCCTAACAAAGATTTGACACAGATTCCCAATTCGGGCATTCAGAACATATAGCAAGTTGCTGTAAGCAACCACATTCTCATTCAAAGTTGCAAGTTACTATGTAGGAACAAGTTTGTATAGGTATTTCAAAGATGCCCAGAATTGAGCTAAACTTGGTATGTCTCCAACTCCTAGAAAGAACTTCATGCCCCATCTCCCTTACTTCCATCTAGTAAGGATCACATAATTTCTAACAAAGTTTTGGCACAGATTCCCAATTCGGGCATTCAGAACATATAGCACGTTGCTGTAAGCAAGCACATTCTCATTCAAAGTAGCAAGTTACTATGTAGGAACAAGTTTGTATAGGTATTTCAAAGATGCCCAGAACTGAGCTAAACTTGGTATGTGTCCAACCTCTAGAAATAACTTCATGCCCCGACTCCCTTACTTCCAGCTAGTAAGGATCACATAATTCCTAACAAAGATTTGACACAGATTCCCAATTCGGGCATTCAGAACATATAGCAAGTTGCTGTAAGCAAGCACATTCTCATTCAAAGTTGCAAGTTACTATGTAGGAACAAGTTTGTATAGGTATTTCAAAGATGCCCAGAACTGAGCTAAACGTTGTATGTCTCCAACTTCTAGAAATAACTTCACGCCCCATCTCACTTACTTCCAGCTAGTAAGGATCACATAATTTCTAACAAAGTTTTGACACAGATTCCCAATTCGGGCATTCAGAAATTATAGCACGTTGCTGTAAGCAAGCACATTCTCATTCAAAGTTGCAAGTTACTATGTAGGAACAAGTTTGTATAGGTATTTCAAAGATGCCCAGAACTGAGCTAAACTTGGTATGTCTCCAACTCCTAGAAATAACATCATTCCCCATCTCCCTTACTTCCAGCTGGTAAGGATCACATAATTCCTAACAAAGTTTTGACACAGATTCCCAATTCGGGCATTCAGAACATATAGCAAGTTGCTGTAAGCAAGCACATTCTCATTCAAAGTTGCAAGTTACTATGTAGGAACAAGTTTGTATAGGTATTTCAAAAATGCCCAGAACTGAGCTAAACGTTTTATGTCTCCAACTCCTAGAAATAACTTCATGCCCCATCTCCCTTACTTCCAGCTAGTAAGGATCACATAATTCCTAATAAAGTTTTGACACAGATGCCCAATTCGGGCATTCAGAACATATAGCACGTTGCTGTAAGCAAGCACATTCTCATTCAAAGTTGCAAGTTACTATGTAGGAACAAGTTTGTATAGGTATTTCAAAGATGCCCAGAACTGAGCTAAACTTGGTATGTGTCCAACTCCTAGAAATAACTTCATGCCCCATCTCCCTTACTTCCAGCTAGTAAGGATCACATAATTCCTAACAAAGTTTTGACACAGATTCCCAATTCGGGCATTCAGAACATATAGCACGTTGCTGTAAGCAAGCACATTCTCATTCAAAGTTGCAAGTTACTATGTAGGAACAAGTTTGTATAGGTATTTCAAAGATGCCCAGAACTGTGCTATACATTGTATGTGTCCAACTCCTAGAAATACCTTCATACCCCAACTCCCTTACTTCCAGCTAGTAAGGATCACATAATTCCTAACAAATTTTGACACAGATTCCCAATTCGGGCATTCAGAACATATAGCACGTTGATGTAAGCAAGCACATTCTCATTCAAAGTTGCAAGTTACTATGTAGAAACAAGTTTGTATAGGTATTTCAAAGATACCCAGAACTGAGCTAAACGTTGTATGTCTCCAACTCTTAGAAATAACTTCATGTCCCATCTCCCTTACTTCCAGCTAGTAAGGATCACATAATTCCTAACAAAGTTTTGACACAGATTCCCAATTCGGGCATTCAGAACATATAGCACGTTGCTGTAAGCAAGCACATTCTCATTCAAAGTTGCAAGTTACTATGTAGGAACAAGTTTGTATAGGTATTTCAAAGATGCCCAGAACTGAGCTAAAGTTGGTGTGTCTCCAACTCCTAGAAATAACTTCATGCCCCATCTCCCTTACTTCCAGCTAGTAAGGATCACATAATTCCTAACAAAGTTTTGACACAGATTCCCAAATCGGGCATTCAGAACATATAGCACGTTGCTGTAAGCAAGCACATTCTCATTCAAAGTTGCAAGTTACTATGTAGGAACAAGTTTGTAAAGGTATTTCAAAGATGCCCAGAACTGAGCTAAACGTAGTATGTGTCCAATTCCTAGAAATAACTTCATGCCCCATCTACCTTACTTCCAGCTAGTAAGGATCACATAATTCCTAACAAAGTTTTGACACAGATTCCCAATTCGGGCATTCAGAAAATATAGCACGTTGCTGTAAGCAAGCACATTCTCATTCAAAGTTGCAAGTTACTATGTAGGAACAAGTTTGTATAGGTATTTCAAAGATGCCCAGAACTGAGCTAAACGTTGTATGTCTGCAACTCCTAGAAATAACTTCATGCCCCATCTCCCTTACTTCCATCTAGTAAGGATCACATAATTCCTAACAAAGTTTTGACACAGATTCCCAATTCGGGCATTCAGAACATATAGCACGTTGCTGTAAGCAAGCACATTCTCATTCAAAGTTGCAAGTTACTATGTAGGAACAAGTTTGTATAGGTATTTCAAAGATGCCCAGAACTGTGCTATACATGGTATGTGTCCAACTCCTAGAAATACCTTCATACCCCAACTCCCTTACTTCCAGCTAGTAAGGATCACATAATTCCTAACAAATTTTGACACAGATTCCCAATTCGGGCATTCAGAACATATAGCACGTTGCTGTAAGCAAGCACATTCTCATTCAAAGTTGTAAGTTACTATGTAGAAACAAGTTTGTATAGGTATTTCAAAGATACCCAGAACTGAGCTAAACGTTGTATGTCTCCAACTCTTAGAAATAACTTCATGTCCCATCTCCCTTACTTCCAGCTAGTAAGGATCACATAATTCCTAACAAAGTTTTGACACAGATTCCCAATTCGGGCATTCAGAACATGTAGCACGTTGCTGTAAGCAAGCACATTCAATTCAAAGTTGCAAGTTACTATGTAGGAACAAGTTTGTATAGGTATTTAAAAGATGCCCAGAACTGAGCTAAACGTTGTATGTCTCCAACTCATAGAAATAACTTCATGACCCATCTCCCTTACTTCCAGCTAGTAAGGATCACATAATTCCTAAAAAATTTGACACAGATTCCCAATTCGGGCATTCAGAACATATAGCACGTTGCTGTAAGCAATCACATTCTCATTCAAAGTTGCAAGTTACTATGTAGGAACAAGTTTGTATAGGTATTTCAAAGATGCCCAGAACTGAGCTAAACTTGGTATGTGTCCAACTCCTAGAAATAACTTCATGCCCCATCTCCCTTACTTCCAGCTAGTAAGGATCACATAATTCCCAACAAAGTTTTGACACAGATTCCCAATTCGGGCATTCAGAACATGTAGCACGTTGCTGTAAGGAAGCACATTCTCATTCAAAGTTGCAAGTTACTATGTAGGAACAAGTTTGTATAGGTATTTCAAAGATGCCCAGAACTGAGCTAAACGTTGTATGTCTCCAACTCCTAGAAATAACTTCATGCCCCATCTCCCTTACTTCCAGCTAGTAAGGATCACATAATTCCTAACAAAGTTTTGACACAGATTCCCAATTCGGGCATTCAGAACATATAGCACGTTGCTGTAAGCAAGCACATTCTCATTCAAAGTTGCAAGTTACTATGTAGGAACAAGTTTGTATAGGTATTTCAAAGATGCCCAGAACTGAGCTAAAGTTGGTGTGTCTCCAACTCCTAGAAATAACTTCATGCCCCATCTCCCTTACTTCCAGCTAGTAAGGATCACATAATTCCTAACAAAGTTTTGACACAGATTCCCAAATCGGGCATTCAGAACATATAGCACGTTGCTGTAAGCAAGCACATTCTCATTCAAAGTTGCAAGTTACTATGTAGGAACAAGTTTGTATAGGTATTTCAAAGATGCCCAGAACTGAGCTAAACTTGGTATGTCTCCAATTCCTAGAAATAACTTCATGCCCCATCTCCCTTACTTCCAGCTAGTAAGGATCACATAATTCCTAACAAAGTTTTGACACAAATTCCCAATTCGGGCATTCAGAACATATAGCACGTTGCTGTAAGCAAGCACATTCTCATTCAAAGTTGCAAGTTACTATGTAGGAAAATGTTTGTAAAGGTATTTCAAAGATGCCCAGAACTGAGCTAAACGTTGTATGTCTCCAACTCCTAGAAATAACTTCATGCCTCATCACCTTTACTTCCAGCTAGTAAGGATCACATAATTCCTAACAAAGTTCTGACACAGATTCCCAATTCGGGCATTCAGAACATATAGCACGTTGCTGTAAGCAAGCACATTCTCATTCAAAGTTGCAAGTTACTATTTATGAACAAGTTTGTATAGGTATTTCAAAGATGCCCATAACTGAGCTAAACTTGGTATGTCTCCAACTCCTAGAAATAACTTCATGCCCCATCTCCCTTACTTCCAGCTAGTAAGGATCACATAATTCCTAACAAAGTTTTGACACAGATTCCCAATTCGGGCATTCAGAACATATAGCACGTTGCTGTAAGCAAGCACATTCTCATTCAAAGTTGCAAGTTACTATGTAGGAACAAGTTTGTAAAGGTATTTCAAAGATGCCCAGAACTGAGCTAAACGTAGTATGTGTCCAATTCCTAGAAATAACTTCATGCCCAATCTACCTTACTTCCAGCTAGTAAGGATCACATAATTCCTAACAAAGTTTTGACACAGATTCCCAATTCGGGCATTCAGAACATATAGCACGTTGCTGTAAGCAAGCACATTCTCATTCAAAGTTGCAAGTTACTATGTAGGAACAAGTTTGTATAGGTATTTCAAAGATGCCCAGAACTGTGCTAAACTTGGTATGTGTCCAACTCCTAGAAATACCTTCATGCCCCAACTCCCTTACTTCCAGCTAGTAAGGATCACATAATTCCTAACAAATTTTGACACAGATTCCCAATTCGGGCATTCAGAACATATAGCACGTTGCTGTAAGCAAGCACATTCTCATTCAAAGTTGCAAGTTAATATGTAGGAACAAGTTTGTATAGGTATTTCAAAGATGCCCAGAACTGAGCTAAACTTGGTATGTTTCCAAATCCTAGAAATAATTTCATACCCCATCTCCCTTACTTCCAGCTAGTAAGGATCACATAATTCCTAACAAAGATTTGACACAGATTCCCAATTCGGGCATTCAGAACATATAGCACGTTGCTGTAACCAAGCACATTCTCATTCAAAGTTGCAAGTTAATATGTAGGAACAAGTTTGTATAGGTATTTCAAAGATGCCCAGAACTGAGCTAAATGTTGTATGTCTCCAACTCCTAGAAATAACTTCATGCCTCATCACCTTTACTTCCAGCTAGTAAGGATCACATAATTCCTAATAAAGTTTTGACACAGATTCCCAATTCGGGCATTCAGAACATATAGCACGTTGCTGTAAGCAAGCACATTCTCATTCAAAGTTGCAAGTTACTATGTAGGAACAAGTTTGTATAGGTATTTCAAAGATGCCCAGAACTGAGCTAAACTTGGTATGTCTCCAACTCCTAGAAATAACTTCATGCCTCATCTCCCTTACTTCCAGCTAGTAAGGATCACATAATTCCTAACAAAGTTTTGACACAGATTCCCAATTCGGGCATTCAGAACATATAGCACGTTGCTGTAAGCCAGCACATTCTCATTCAAAGTTGCAAGTTGCTATGTAGGAACAAGTTTGTAAAGGTATTTCAAAGATGCCCAGAACTGAGCTAAACGTAGTATGTGTCCAATTCCTAGAAATAACTTCATGCCCCATCTCCCTTACTTCCAGGTAGTAAGGATCACATAATTCCTAACAAAGTTTTGACATAGATTCCCAATTCGTGCATTCAGAACATATAGCACGTTGCTGTAAGCAAGCACATTCTCATTCAAAGTTGCAAGTTACTATGTAGGAACAAGTTTGTATAGGTATTTCAAAGATGCCCAGAACTGTGCTAAACATGGTATGTGTCCAACTCCTAGAAATAACTTCACGCCCCATCTCCCTTACTTCCAGCTAGTAAGGATCACATAATTACTAACAAAGTTTTGACACAGATTCCCACTTCGGGCATTTAGAACATGTAGCACGTTGCTGTAAGCAAGCACATTCAATTGAAATTTGCAAGTTACTATGTAGGAACAAGTTTGTATAGGTATTTCAAAGATGCCCAGAACTGAGCTAAACGTTGTATGTCTCCAACTCCTGGAAATAACTTCATGCCCCATCTCCCTTACTTCCATCTAGGAAGGATCACATAATTTCTAACAAAGTTTTGACACAGATTCCCAATTCGGGCATTCAGAACATATAGCACGTTGCTCTAAGAAAGAACATTCTGATTCAAAGTTGCAAGTTACTATGTAGGAACAAGTTTGTAAAGGTATTTCAAAGATGCCCAGAACTGAGCTAAACGTTGTATGTCTCCAAATCCTTGAACTAACTTCATGCCCAATCTCCCTTACTTCCAGCTAGTAAGGATCACATCATTCCTAACAAAGTTTTGACACAGATTCCCAATTCGGGCATTCAGAACATATAGCACGTTGCTGTAAGCAAGCACATTCTCATTCAAAGTTGCAAGTTACTATGTAGGAACAAGTTTGTATAGGTATTTCAAAGATGCCCAGAACTGAGCTAAACGTGGTATGTCTCCAACTCCTAGAAATAACTTCATGCCCCATCTCCCTTACTTCCAGCTACTAAGGATCACATAATTCTAAAAGTGTTTTGACACAGATTCCCAATTCGGGCATTCAGAACATATAGCACGTTGCTGTAAGCAACCACATTCTCATTCAAAGTTGCAAGTTACTATGTAGGAACAAGTTTGTATACGACTTTCAAAGATGCCCAGAACTGAGCTAAACTTGGTATGTGTCCAACCTCTAGAAATAACTTCATGCCCCAACTCCATTACTTCCAGCTAGTAAGGATCACATAATTCCTAACAATGATTTGGCACAGATTCCCACTTCGGGCATTCAGAACATAGAGCAAGTTGCTGTAAGCAAGAATATTCTCATTCAAAGTTGCAAGTTAATATGTAGGAACAAGTTTGTATAGGTATTTCAAAGATGCCCAGAACTGAGCTAATCGTTGTATGTCTCCAACTCCTAGAAATAACTTCATGCCACATCTCACTTACTTCCAGCTAGTAAGGATCACATAATTCCTAACAAAGTTTTGACACAGATTCCCAATTCGGGCATTCAGAACATATAGCACCTTGCTGTAAGCAAGCACATTCTCATTCAAAGTTGCAAGATACTAAGTAGGAACAAGTTTGAATAGGACTTTCAAAGATGCCCAGAACTGAGCTAAACGTTGTATGTCTCCAACTCCTAGAAATAACTTCAAGCCCCATCTCCCTTACTTCCAGCTAATAAGGATCACATAATTCCTAACAAAGATTTGACACAGATTCCTAATTCGGGTATTCAGAACATGTAGCACGTTGCTGTAAGCAAGCAAATTCAATTCAAAGTTGCAAGTTACTATGTAGGAACAAGTTTGTATAGCTATTTCAAAGATGCCAGGAACTGAGCTAAACGTTGTATGTCTCAAACTTCTGGAAATAACTTCATGCCCAATCTCCCTTACTTCCATCTAGTAAGGATCACATAATTTCTAACAAAGTTTTGACACAGATTCCCAATTCGGGCTTTCAGAACATGTAGCACGTTGCTGTAAGCAAGCACATTCTCATTCAAAGATGCGAGTTACTATGTAGGAGCAAGATTGAATAGGTATTTCAAAGATGCCCAGAACTGTGCTAAATTGGTATGTGTCCAATTCCTAGAAATACCTTCATGCCCCAACTCCCTTACTTCCAGCTAGTAAGGATCACATAATTCCTAACAAATTTTGACACAGATTCCCAATTCGGGCATTCAGAACATATAGCACGTTGCTGTAAGCAAGCACATTCAATTCAAAGTTGCAAGTTACTATGTAGGAACAAGTTTGTATAGGTATTTCAAAGATGCCCAGAACTGAGGTAAATGTTGTATGTCTCCAAATCCTAGAAATAACTTCATGCCCCATCTCCCTTACTTCCAGCTAGTAAGGATCACATAATTCCTAACAAAATTTGACACAGATTCCCAATTCTTGAATTGAGAACATATAGCTCGTTGCTGTAAGCAAGAACATTCTCATTCAAAGTTGCAAGTTACTATGTAGGAACAAGTTTGTATGGGTATTTCAAAGATGCCCAGAACTGTGCTAAACTTGGTATGTCTCAAACTCCTAGAAATAACTTCATGCCCCAACTCCCTTACTTCCAGCTAGTAACGATCACATAATTCCTAACAAAGTTTTGACACAGATTCCCAATTCGGGCATTCAGAACATATAGCACGTTGCTGTAAGCAAGCACATTCTTATTCAAAGATGCAAGTTACTATGCAGGAGCAAGTTTGAATAGGTATTTCAAAGATGCCCAGAACTGTGCTAAACTTGGTATGTGTCCAATTCCTAGAAATACCTTCATGCCCCAACTCCCTTACTTCCAGCTAGTAAGGATCACATAATTTCTAACAAAGTTTTGACACAGATTCCCAATTCGGGCTTTCAGAACATGTAGCACGTTGCTGTAAGCAAGCACATTCTCATTCAAAGATGCGAGTTACTATGTAGGAGCAAGATTGAATAGGTATTTCAAAGATGCCCAGAACTGTGCTAAATTGGTATGTGTCCAATTCCTAGAAATACCTTCATGCCCCAACTCCCTTACTTCCAGCTAGTAAGGATCACATAATTCCTAACAAATTTTGACACAGATTCCCAATTCGGGCATTCAGAACATATAGCACGTTGATGTAAGCAAGCACATTCTCATTCAAAGTTGCAAGTTAATATGTAGGAACAAGTTTGTATAGGTATTTCAAAGATGCCCAAAACTGAGCTAAACTTGGTATGTGTCCAAATCCTAGAAAAAATTTCATGCCCCATCTCCCTTACTTTCAGCTAGTAAGGATCACATAATTCCTAACAAAGTTTTGACACAGATTCCCAATTCGGGCATTCAGAACATGTATCACGTTGCTGTAAGCAAGCACATTCTCATTCAAAATTGCAAGTTACTATGTAGGAACAAGTTTGTAAAGGTATTTCAAAGATTCCCAGAACTGAGCTAAACGTGGTATGTCTCCAACTCCTAGAAATATCTTCATGCCCCATCTCCCTTACTTCCAGCTAGTAAGGATCACATAATTCCTAAAAGTGTTTTGACACAGCTTCCCAATTCGGGCATTCAGAACATATAGCACGTTGCTGTAAGCAACCACATTCTCATTCAAAGTTGCAAGTTACTATGTAGGAACAAGTTTGTATAGGACTTTCTAAGATGCCCAGAACTGAGCTAAACTTGGTATGTGTCCAACCTCTAGAAATAACTTCATGCCCCAACTCCATTACTTCCAGCTAGTAAGGATCACATAATTCCTAACAATGATTTGACACAGATTCCCAATTCGGGCATTCAGAACATATAGCAAGTTGCTGTAAGCAAGCACATTCTCATTCAAAGTTGAAAGTTATCATGTAGGAACAAGTTTGTATAGGTATTTCAAAGATGCCCAGAACTGAGCTAAACGTTGTATGTCTCCAACTCCTAGAAATAACTTCATGCCCCATCTCACTTACTTCCACCTAGTAAGGATCACATAATTCCTAACAAAGTTTTGAGACAGATTCCCAATTCGGGCATTCAGAACATATAGCACGTTGCTGTAAGCAAGCACATTCTCATTCAAAGTTGCAAGATACTATGTAGGAACAAGTTTGAATAGGACTTTCAAAGATGCCCAGAACTGAGCTAAACGTTGTATGTCTCCAACTCCTAGAAATAACTTCATGCCCCATCTCCCTTACTTCCAGCTAGTAAGGATCACATAATTCCTAACAAAGATTTGACACAGATTCCCAATTCGGGCATTCAGAACATGTAGCACGTTGCTGTAAGCAAGCAAATTCAATTCAAAGTTGCAAGTTACTATGTAGGAACAAGTTTGTATAGCTATTTCAAAGATGCCCAGAACTGAGCTAAACGTTGTATGTCTCAAACTTCTGGAAATAACTTCATGCCCAATCTCCCTTACTTCAATCTAGTAAGGATCACATAATTTCTAACAAAGTTTTGACACAGATTCCCAATTCGGGCTTTCAGAACATGTAGCACGTTGCTGTAAGCAAGCACATTCTCATTCAAAGATGCGAGTTACTATGTAGGAGCAAGTTTGAATAGGTATTTCAAAGATGCCCAGAACTGTGCTAAACTTGGTATGTGTCCAATTCCTAGAAATACCTTCATGCCCCAACTCCCTTACTTCCAGCTAGTAAGGATCACATAATTCCTAACAAATTTTGACACAGATTCCCAATTCGGGCATTCAGAACATATAGCACGTTGATGTAAGCAAGCACATTCTCATTCAAAGTTGCAAGTTAATATGTAGGAACAAGTTTGTATAGGTATTTCAAATATGCCCAGAACTGAGCTAAACTTGGTATGTGTCCAAATCCTAGAAAAAATTTCATGCCCCATCTCCCTTACTTCCAGCTAGTAAGGATCACATAATTCCTAACAAAGTTTTGACACAGATTCCCAATTCGGGCATTCAGAACATGTATCACGTTGCTGTAAGCAAGCACATTCTCATTCAAAATTGCAAGTTACTATGTAGGAACAAGTTTGTAAAGGTACTTCAAAGATTCCCAGAACTGAGCTAAACGTGGTATGTCTCCAACTCCTAGAAATATCTTCATGCCCCATCTCCCTTACTTCCAGCTAGTAAGGATCACATAATTCCTAAAAGTGTTTTGACACAGATTCCCAATTCGGGCATTCAGAACATATAGCACGTTGCTGTAAGCAACCACATTCTCATTCAAAGTTGCAAGTTACTATGTAGGAACAAGTTTGTATAGGACTTTCTAAGATGCCCAGAACTGAGCTAAACTTGGTATGTGTCCAACCTCTAGAAATAACTTCATGCCCCAACTCCATTACTTCCAGCTAGTAAGGATCACATAATTCCTAACAATGATTTGACACAGATTCCCAATTCGGGCATTCAGAACATATAGCAAGTTGCTGTAAGCAAGCACATTCTCATTCAAAGTTGAATGTTATCATGTAGGAACAAGTTTGTATAGGTATTTCAAAGATGCCCAGAACTGAGCTAAACGTTGTATGTCTCCAACTCCTAGAAATAACTTCATGCCCCATCTCACTTACTTCCAGCTAGTAAGGATCACATAATTCCTAACAAAGTTTTGAGACAGATTCCCAATTCGGGCATTCAGAACATATAGCTCGTTGCTGTAAGCAAGCACATTCTCATTCAAAGTTGCAAGTTACTATGTAGGAACAAGTCTGTATAGGTATTTTAAAGACGCCCAGAACTGAGCTATACGTGGTATGTCTCCAACTCCTAGAAATAACTTCATGCCCCATCTCCCTTACTTCCTGCTAGTAAGGATCACATAATTCCTAACAAAGTTTTGACACAGATTCCCAATTTGGGCATTCAGAACATATAGCACATTGCTGTAAGCAAGCACATTCTCATTCAAAGTTGCAAGTTGCTATGTAGGAACAAGTTTGTAAAGGTATTTCAAAGATGCCCAGAACTGAGCTAAACGTAGTATGTGTCCAATTCCTAGAAATAACTTCATGCCCCATCTCCCTTACTTCCAGGTAATAAGGATCACATAATTCCTAACAAAGTTTTGACATAGATTCCCAATTCGTGCATTCAGAACATATAGCACGTGGCTGTAAGCAAGCACATTCTCATTCAAAGTTGCAAGTTACTATGTAGGAACAAGTTTGTATAGGTATTTCAAAGATGCCCAGAACTGTGCTAAACATGGTATGTGTCCAACTCCTAGAAATACCTTCATACCCCAACTCCCTTACTTCCAGCTAGTAAGGATCACAAAATTCCTAACTAATTTTGAAACAGATTCCCAATTCGGGCATTCAGAACATATAGCACGTTGATGTAAGCAAGAACATTGTCATTCAAAGTTGCAAGTTACAATGTAGGAACAAGTTTGTATAGGTATTTCAAAGATGCCCAGAACTGAGCTAAACTTGGTATGTCTCCAACTCCTAGAAAAAACTTCATGCCCCATCTCCCTTACTTCCATCTAGTAAGGATCACATAATTCCTAACAAAATTTTGACACAGATTCCCAATTCGGGCATTCAGAACATGTAGCACGTTGCTGTAAGCAAGCACATTCAATTCAAAGTTGCAAGTTACTATGTAGGAACAAGTTTGTATAGGTATTTCAAAGATGCCCAGAACTGAGGTAAATGTTGTATGTCTCCAAATCCTAGAAATAACTTCATGCCCCATCTCCCTTACTTCCAGATAGTAAGGATCACATAACTCCTAACAAAATTTGACACAGATTCCCAATTCGTGAATTGAGAACATATAGCTCGTTGCTGTAAGCAAGAACATTCTCATTCAAAGTTGCAAGATACTATGAAGGAACAAGTTTGTATGGGTATTTCAAAGATGCCCAGAACTGTGCTAAACTTGGTATGTCTCCAACTCCTAGAAATACCTTCATGCCCCAACTCCCTTACTTCCAGCTAGTAAGGATCACATAATTCCTAACAATGATTTGGCACAGATTCCCAATTCGGGCATTCAGAACATGTAGCACGTTGCTGTAAGCAAGCAAATTCAATTCAAAGTTGCAAGTTACTATGTAGGAACAAGTTTGTATAGCTATTTCAAAGATGCCCAGAATTGAGCTAAACGTTGTATATCTCAAACTCCTGGAAATAACTTCATGCCGAATCTCCATTACTTCCATCTAGTAAGGATCACATAATTTCTAACAAAGTTTTGACACAGATTCCCAATTCGGGCATTCAGAACATGTAGCACGTTGCTGTAAGCAAGCACATTCAATTCAAAGTTGCAAGTTACTATGTAGGAACAAGTTTGTATAGGTATTTCAAAGATGCCCAGAACTGAGCTAAACTTGGTATGTCTCCAACTCCTAGAAATAACTTCATGCCCCATCTCCCTTACTTCCAGCTAGTAAGGATCACATCATTCCTCACAATATTTTGACACAGATTCCCAATTCGGGCATTCAGAACATATAGCACGTTGCTGTAAGCAAGCACATTCTCATTCAAAGTTGCAAGTTACTATGTAGGAACAAGTTTGTATAGGTATTTCAAAGATGCCCAGCACTGAGCTAAACTTGGTATGTGTCCAACTCCTAGAAATAACTTCATGCCCCATCTCCCTTACTTCCAGCTAGTAAGGATCACATAATTCCTAACAAAGTTTTGACACAGATTCCCAATTCGGGCATTCAGAACATATGGCACGTTGCTGTAAGCAAGCACATTCTGATTCAAAGTTGGAAGTTACTATGTAGGAACAAGTTTGTATAGGTATTTCAAAGATGCGTAGAACTGAGGTAAACTTGGTATGTCTCCAACTCCTAGAAATAACTTCATGCCCCATCTCCCTTACTTCCAGCTACTAAGGATCACATAATTCCTAACAAAGTTTTGACACAGATTCCCAATTCGGGCATTCAGAACATATAGCACGTTGCTGTAAGCAAGCACATTCTCATTCAAAGTTGCAAGTTACTATGTAGGAACAAGTTTGTATAGGTATTTCAAAGATGCCCAGAACTGAGCTAAACGTTGTATGTCTCCAACTCCTAGAAATAACTTCATGCCCCATCTCCCTTACTTCCAGCTAGTCAGGATCACATAATTCCTAACAAAGTTTTGACACAGATTCCCAATTCGGGCATTCAGAACATATAGTACGTTGCTGTAAGCAAGCACATTCAATACAAAGTTGCAAGTTACAATGTAGGAACAAGTTTGTATAGGTATTTCAAAGATGCCCAGAACTGAGCTAAACGTTGTATGTCTGCAACTCCTCGAAATAACTTCATACCCCATCTCCCTTACTTCCAGCTAGTAAGGATCACATAATTCCTAACAAAGTTTTGACACAGATTCCCAATTCGGGCATTCAGAACATATAGCACGTTGCTGAAAGCAAGCACATTCTCATTCAAAGTTGCAAGTTACTATGTAGGAACAAGTTTGTATAGGTATTTCAAAGATGCCCAGAACTGAGCTAAACTTGGTATGTGTCCAACTCCTACAAATAACTTCATGGCCCATCTCCCTTACTTCCAGCTAGTAAGGATCACATAATTCCTAACAAAGTTTTGACACAGATTCCCAATTCGGGCATTCAGAACATGTACCACGTTGCTGTAAGCAAGCACATTCTCATTCAAAGTTGCAAGTTACTATGTAGGAACAAGTTTGTATAGGTATTTCAAAGATGCCCAGAACTGAGCTAAACATAGTATGTCTCCAACTCCTAGAAATAACTTCATGCCCCATCTCACTTACTTCCAGCTAGTAAGGATCACATAATTTCTAACAAAGTTTTGACACAGATTCCCAATTCGGGCATCCAGAACATATAGCAAGTTGCTGTAAGCAAGCACATTCTCATTCAAAGTTGCAAGTTACTATGTAGGAACAAGTTTGTATAGGTATTTCAAAGATGCCCAGAACTGAGCTAAACTTGGTATGTCTCCAACTCCTAGAAATAACTTCATGCCCCATCTCCCTTACTTCCATCTAGTAAGGATCACATAATTCATAAAAGTGTTTTAGACACAGATTCCCAATTCGGGCATTCAGAACATATAGCACGTTGCTGTAAGCAAGCACATTCTCATTCAAAGTTGCAAGTTACTATGTAGGAACAAGTTTGTATGGGTATTTCAAAGATGCCCAGAACTGAGCTAAACTTTGTATGTCTCCAACTCCTAGAAATAACTTCATGCCCCATCTCCCTTACTTCCAGCTAGTAAGGATCACATAATTCCTAACAAAGTTTTGACACAGATTCCCAATTCGGGCATTCAGAACATATAGCACGTTGCTGTAAGCAAGCACATTCTCATTCAAAGTTGCAAGTTACTATGTAGGAACAAGTTTGTATAGGTATTTCAAAGATGCCCAGAACTGAGCTAAACGTTGTATGTCTCCAACTCCTAGAAATAACTTCATGCCCCATCTCCCTTACTTCCAGCTAGTAAGGATCACATAATTCCTAACAAAGTTTTGACACAGATTCCAAATTCAGGCATTCAGAACATGTAGCACGTTGCTGTAAGCAAGGACATTCAATTCAAAGTTGCAAGATACTATGTAGGAACAAGTTTGTATAGGTATTTCAAAGATGCCCAGAACTGAGGTAAACGTTGTATGTCTCCAACTCCTAGAAATATCTTCATGCCCCATCTCCCTTACTTCCAGCTAGTAAGGATCACATCATTCCTAACAAAGTTTTGACACAGATTCCCAATTCGGGCATTCAGAACATATAGCACGTTGCTGTAAGCAAGCACATTCTCATTCAAAGTTGCAAGTTACTATGTAGGAACAAGTTTGTATAGGTATTTCAAAGATGCCCAGAACTGAGCTAAACTTGGTATGTCTCCAACTCCTAGAAATAACTTCATGCCCCATCTCCCTTACTTCCAGCTAGTAAGGATCACATAATTACTAACAAAGTTTTGACACAGATTCCCAATTCGGGCATTCAGAATATATAGCACGTTGCTGTAAGCAAGCACATTCTCATTCAAAGTTGCAAGTTACTATGTAGGAACAAGTTTGTATAGGTATTTCAAAGATGCCCAGAACTGAGCTAAACTTGGTATGTCTCCAACTCCTAGAAATAACTTCATGCCCCATCTCCCTTACTTCCAGCTAGTAAGGATCACATAATTCCTAGCAAAGATTTGACACAGATTCCCAATTCGGGCATTCAGAACATGTAGCACGTTGCTGTAAGCAAGCACATTCAATTCAAAGTTGCAAGTTACTATGTAGGAACAAGTTTGTATAGGTATTTCAAAGATGCCCAGAACTGAGCTAAACTTGGTATGTCTCCAACTCCTAGCAATAACTTCATGCCCCATCTCCCTTACTTCCAGCTAGTAAGGATCACATAATTCCTAACAAAGTTTTGACACAGATTCCCAATTCGGGCATTCAGAACATATAGCACGTTGCTGTAAGCAAGCACATTCTCATTCAAAGTTGCAAGTTACTATGTAGGAACAAGTTTGTATAGGTATTTCAAAGATGCCCAGAACTGAGCTAAACTTGGTATGTCTCCAACTCCTAGAAATAACTTCATGCCCCATCTCCCTTTCTTCCATCTAGTAAGGATCACATAATTCCTAACAAAGTTTTGACACAGATTCCCAATTCGGGCATTCAGAACATATAGTACGTTGCTGTAAGCAAGCACATTCAATTCAAAGTTGCAAGTTACTATGTAGGAACAAGTTTGTATAGGTGTTTCAAAGATGCCCAGAACTGAGCTTAACGTTGTATGTCTTCAACTCCTAGAAATAACTTCATGCCCCATCTCCCTTACTTCCAGCTAGTAAGGATCACATAATTCCTAACAAAGTTTTGACACAGATTCCCAATTCGGGCATTCAGAACATATAGCACGTTGCTGTAAGCAAGCACATTCTCATTCAAAGTTGCAAGTTACTATGTAGGAACAAGTTTGTATAGGTATTTCAAAGATGCCCAGCACTGAGCTAAACTTGGTATGTGTCCAACTCCTAGAAATAACTTTATGCCCCATCTCCCTTACTTCCAGCTAGTAAGGATCACATAATTCCTAACAAAGTTTTGACACAGGTTCCCAATTCTGGCATTCAGAACATATAGCACGTTGCTGTAAGCAAGCACATTCTCATTCAAAGTTGCAAGTTACTATGTAGGAACAAGTTTCTATAGGTATTTCAACGATGCCCTGAACTGAGCTAAACTTGGTATGTGTCCAACTCCTAGAAATAACTTCATGCCCCAACTCCCTTACTTCTAGCTAGTAAGGATCACATAATTACTAACAAAGTTTTGACACAGATTCCCAATTCTGGCATTCAGAACATATAGCACGTTGCTGTAAGCAAGCACATTCTCATTCAAAGTTGCAAGTTACTATGTAGGAACAAGTTTGTATAGGTATTTCAAAGATGCCCAGAACTGAGCTAAACGTTGTATGTCTCCAACTCCTAGAAATAACTTCATGCCCCATCTCACTTACTTCCAGCTAGTAAGGATCACATAATTCCTAGCAAAGATTTGACACAGATTCCCAATTCGGGCATTCAGAACATGTAGCACGTTGCTGTAAGCAAGCACATTCAATTCAAAGTTGCAAGTTACTATGTAGGAACAAGTTTGTATAGGTATTTCAAAGATGCCCAGAACTGAGCTAAACTTGGTATGTCTCCAACTCCTAGAAATAACTTCATGCCCCATCTCCCTTACTTCCAGCTAGTAAGGATCACATAATTCCTAACAAAGTTTTGACACAGATTCCCAATTCGGGCATTCAGAACATATAGCACGTTGCTGTAAGCAAGCACATTCTCATTCAAAGTTGCAAGTTACTATGTAGGAACAAGTTTGTATAGGTATTTCAAAGATGCCCAGAACTGAGCTTAACGTTGTATGTCTTCAGCTCCTAGAAATAACTTCATGCCCCATCTCCCTTACTTCCAGCTAGTAAGGATCACATAATTCCTAACAAAGTTTTGACACAGATTCCCAATTCGGGCATTCAGAACATATAGCACGTTGCTGTAAGCAAGCACATTCTCATTCAAAGTTGCAAGTTACTATGTAGGAACAAGTTTGTATAGGTATTTCAAAAATGCCCAGCACTGAGCTAAACTTGGTATGTGTCCAACTCCTAGAAATAACTTCATGCCCCATCTCCCTTACTTCCAGCTAGTAAGGATCACATAATTCCTAACAAAGTTTTGACACAGATTCCCAATTCTGGCATTCACAACATATGGCACGTTGCTGTAAGCAAGCACATTCTGATTCAAAGTTGCAAGTTACTATGTAGGAACAAGTTTGTATAGGTATTTCAAAGATGCCCAGAACTGAGGTAAACTTGGTATGTCTCCAACTCCTAGAAATAACTTCATGCCCCATCTCCCTTACTTCCAGCTAGTAAGGATCACATAATTCCTAACAAAGTTTTGACACAGATTCCCAATTCGGGCATTCAGAACATATAGCACGTTGCTGTAAGCAAGCACATTCTCATTCAAAGTTGCAAGTTACTATGTAGGAACAAGTTTGTATAGGTATTTCAAAGATGCCCAGAACTGAGCTAAACGTTGTATGTCTCCAACTCCTAGAAATAACTTCATGCCCCATCTCCCTTACTTTCATCTAGTAAGGATCACATAATTCCTAACAAAGTTTTGACACAGATTCCCAATTCGGGCATTCAGAACATATAGTACGTTGCTGTAAGCAAGCACATTCAATACAAAGTTGCAAGTTACTATGTAGGAACAAGTTTGTATAGGTATTTCAAAGATGCCCAGAACTTAGCTAAACGTTGTATGTCTGCAACTCCTCGAAATAACTTCATGCCCCATATCCCTTACTTCCAGCTAGTAAGGATCACATAATTCCTAACAAAATTTTGACACAGATTCCCAATTCGGGCATTCAGAACATATAGCACGTTGCTGTAAGCAAGCACATTCTCATTCAAAGTTGCAAGTTACTATGTAGGAACAAGTTTGTATAGGTATTTCAAAGATGCCCAGAACTGAGCTAAACTTGGTATGTGTCCAACTCCTAGAAATAACTTCATGCCCCATCTCCCTTACTTCCAGCTAGTAAGGATCACATAATTCCTAACAAAGTTTTGACACAGATTCCCAATTCGGGCATTCAGAACATGTACCACGTTGCTGTAAGCAAGCACATTCTCATTCAAAGTTGCAAGTTACTATGTAGGAACAAGTTTGTATAGGTATTTCAAAGATGCCCAGAACTGAGCTAAACATAGTATGTCTCCAACTCCTAGAAATAACTTCATGCCCCATCTCACTTACTTCCAGCTAGTAAGGATCACATAATTTCTAACAAAGTTTTGACACAGATTCCCAATTCGGGCATCCAGAACATATAGCAAGTTGCTGTAAGCAAGCACATTCTCATTCAAAGTTGCAAGTTACTATGTAGGAACAAGTTTGTATAGGTATTTCAAAGATGCCCAGAACTGAGCTAAACTTGGTATGTCTCCAACTCCTAGAAATAACTTCATGCCCCATCTCCCTTTCTTCCATCTAGTAAGGATCACATAATTCCTAAAAGTGTTTTAGACACAGATTCCCAATTCGGGCATTCAGAACATGTAGCACGTTGCTGTAAGCAAGCACATTCAATTCAAAGTTGCAAGTTACTGTGTAGGAACAAGTTCGTATAGGTATTTCAAAGATGCCCAGAACTGAGCTAAACGTTGTATGTCTCCAACTCCTAGAAATAACTTCATGCCCCATCTCCCTTACTTCCAGCTAGTAAGGATCACATCATTCCTAACAAAGTTTTGACACAGATTCCCAATTCGGGCATTCAGAACATATAGCACGTTGCTGTAAGCAAGCACATTCTCATTCAAAGTTGCAAGTTACTATGTAGGAACAAGTTTGTATAGGTATTTCAAAGATGCCCAGAACTGAGCTAAACTTGGTATGTCTCCAACTCCTAGAAATAACTTCATGCCCCATCTCCCTTACTTCCATCTAGTAAGGATCACATAATTCCTAACAAAGTTTTGACACAGATTCCCAATTCGGGCATTCAGAACATATAGCACGTTGCTGTAAGCAAGCACATTCAATTCAAAGTTGCAAGTTACTATGTAGGAACAAGTTTGTAGAGGTATTTCAAAGATGCCCAGAACTGAGCTAAACTTGGTATGTCTCCAACTCCTCGAAATAACTTCATGCCCCATCTCCCTTACTTCCAGATAGTAAGGATCACATAATTCCTAACAAAGTTTTGACACAGATTCCCAATTCGGGCATTCAGAACATATAGCACGTTGCTGTAAGCAAGCACATTCTCATTCAAAGTTGCAAGTTACTATGTAGGAACAAGTTTGTAGAGGTATTTCAAAGATGCCCAGAACTGAGTTTAACGTTGTATGTCTCCAACTCCTCGAAATAACTTCATGCCCCATCTCCCTTACTTCCAGCTAGTAAGGATCACATAATTCCTAACAAAGTTTTGACACAGATTCCCAATTCGGGCATTCAGAACATATAGCACGTTGCTGTAAGCAAGCACATTCTCATTCAAAGTTGCAAATTACTATGTAGGAACAAGTTTGTATAGGTATTTCAAAGATGCCCAGAACTGAGCTAAACGTTGTATGTCTCCAACTCCTAGAAATAACTTCATGCCCCATCTCCCTTACTTCCAGCTAGTAAGGATCACATAATTCCTAACAAAGTTTTGACACAGATTACCAATTCGGGCATTCAGAACATAGAGCACGTTGCTGTAAGCAAGCACATTCTCATTCAAAGTTGCAAGTTACTATGTAGGAACAAGTTTGTATAGGTATTTCAAAGATGCCCAGAACTGAGCTAAACTTGGTATGTCTCCAACTCCTAGAAATAACTTCATGCCCCATCTCACTTACTTCCAGCTAGTAAGGATCACATAACTCCTAACAAAGTTTTGACACAGATTCCCAATTCGGGCATTCAGAACATATAGCACGTTGCTGTAAGCAAGCACATTCTCATTCAAAGTTGCAAGTTACTATGTAGGAACAAGTTTGTATAGGTATTTCAAAGATGCCCAGAACTGAGCTAAACTTGGTATGTGTCCAACCTCTAGAAATAACTTCATTCCCCAACTCCCTTACTTCCAGATAGTAAGGATCACATAATTCCTAACAAAGTTTTGACACAGATTCCCAATTCGGGCATTCAGAACATGTAGCACGTTGCTGTAAGCAAGCACATTCAATTCTAAGTTGCAAGTTACTATGTAGGAACAAGTTTGTATAGGTATTTCAAAGATGCCCAGAACTGAGCTAAACTTGGTATGTCTCCAACTCCTAGAAATAACTTCATGCCCCATCTCCCTTACTTCCAGCTAGTAAGGATCACATAATTCCTAACAAAGTTTTGACACAGATTCCCAATTCGGGCATTCAGAACATATAGCACGTTGCTGTAAGCAAGCACATTCTCATTCAAAGTTGCAAGTTACTATGTAGGAACAAGTTTGTATAGGTATTTCAAAGATGCCCAGAACTGAGCTAAACCTTGTATGTCTCCAACTCCTAGAAATAACTTCATGCCCCATCTTCCTTACTTCCAGCTAGTAAGGATCACATAATTCCTAAAAAAGTTTTGACACAGATTCCCAATTCGGGCATTCAAAACATGTAGCACGTTGCTGTAAGCAAGCACATGCGATTCAAAGTTGCAAGTTACTGTGTAGGAACAAGTTCGTATAGGTATTTCAAAGATGCCCAGAACTGAGCTAACCGTTGTATGTCTCCAACTCCTAGAAATAACTTCATGCCCCATCTCCCTTACTTCCAGCTAGTAAGGATCACATAATTCCTAACATAGTTTTGACACAGATTCCCAATTCGGGCATTCAGAACATATAGCACGTTGCTGTAAGCAAGCATATTCTCATTCAAAGTTGCAAGTTACTATGTAGGAACAAGTTTGTATAGGTGTTTCAAAGATGCCCAGAACTGAGCTAAACTTGGTATGTGTCCAACCTCTAGAAATAACTTCATGCCCCAACTCCCTTACTTTCAGCTAGTAAGGATCACATAATTCCTAACAAAGTTTTGACACAGATTCCCAATTCGGGCATTCAGAACATATAGCAAGTTGCTGTAAGCAAGCACATTCTCATTCAAAGTTGCAAGTTACTATGTAGGAACAAGTTTGTATAGGTATTTCAAAGATGCCCAGAACTGAGCTAAACTTGGTATGTGTCCAACTCCTAGAAATAACTTCATGCCCCATCTCCCTTACTTCCAGCTAGTAAGGATCACATAATTCCTAACAAAGTTTTGACACAGATTCCCAATTCGGGCATTCAGAACATATAGCACGTAGCTGTAAGCAAGCACATTCTAATTCAAAGTTGCAAGTTACTATGTAGGAACAAGTTTGTATAGGTATTTCAAAGATGCCCCAAACTGAGCTAAACGTTGTATGTCTCCAACTCCTAGAAATAACTTCATGCCCCATCTCCCTTAATTCCAGCTAGTAAGGATCACATAATTCCTAACAAAGCTTTGACACAGATTCCCAATTCGGGCATTCAGAACATATAGCACGTTGCTGTAAGCAAGCACATTCTCATTCAATGTTGCAAGTTACTATGTAGGAACAAGTTTGTATAGGTATTTCAAAGATGCCCAGAACTGAGCTAAACTTGGTATGTGTCCAACTCCTCGAAATAACTTCATGCCCCAACTCCCTTACTTCCAGCTAGTAAGCATCACATAATTACTAACAAAGATTTGACACAGATTCCCAATTCGGGCATTCAGAACATATAGCACGTTGCTGTAAGCAAGCACATTCTGATTCAAAGTTGCAAGTTACTATGTAGGAACAAGTTTGTATAGGTATTTCAAAGATGCCCAGAACTGAGCTAAACTTGGTATGTGTCCAACTCCTCGAAATAACTTCATGCCCCAACTCCCTTACTTCTAGCTAGTAAGGATCACATGATTACTAACTAAGTTTTGACACAGATACCCAATTCGGTCATTCAGAACATATAGCACGTTGCTGTAAGCAAGCACATTCTCATTCAAAGTTGCAAGTTACTATGTAGGAACAAGTTTGTATAGGTATTTCAAAGACGCCCAGAACTGAGCTAAACTTGGTATGTGTCCAACCTCTAGAAATAACTTCATGCCCCAACTCCCTTACTTCCAGCTAGTAAGGATCACATAATTCCTAACAAAGTTTTAACACAGATTCCCAATTCGGGCATTCAGAACATATAGCACGTTGCTGTAAGCAAGCACATTCTCATTCAAAGTTGCAAGTTACTATGTAGGAACATGTTTGTATAGGTATTTCAAAGATGCCCAGAACTGAGATAAACTTGTTATGTTTCCAACTCCTAGAAATAACTTCATGCCCCATCTCCCTTACTTCCAGCTAGTAAGGATCACATAATTCCTAACAAAGATTTGACACAGATTCCCAATTCGGGCATTCAGAACATATAGCACGTTGCTGTAAGCAAGCACATTCTCATTCAAAGTTGCAAGTTACTATGTAGGAACAAGTTTGTATAGGTATTTCAAAGATGCCCAGAACTGAGCTAACCGTTGTATGTCGCCAACTCCTAGAAATAACTTCATGCCCCATCTCACTTACTTCCAGCTAGTAAGGATCACATAATTCCTAACAAAGTTTTGACACAGATTCCCAATTCGGGCATTCAGAACATATAGCACGTTGCTGTAAGCAAGCACATTCTGATTAAAGTTGCATGTTACTATGTAGGAACAAGTTTGTATAGGTATTTCAAAGATGCCCAGAACTGAGCTAATCTTGGTATGTCTCCAACTCCTAGAAATAACTTCATGCCCCATCTCCCTTACTTCCAGCTAGTAAGGATCACATAATTCCTAACAAAGTTTTGACACAGATTCCCAATTCGGGCATTCAGAACATATAGCACGTTGCTGTAAGCAAGCACATTCTGATTCAAAGTTGCAAGTTACTATGTAGGAACAAGTTTGTATAGGTATTTCAAAGATGCCCAGAACTGAGCTAAACTTGGTAGGTGTCCAATCTCTAAAAATAACTTCATACCCCAACTACCTTACTTCAAGCTTGTAAGGATCACATAATTCCTAACAAAGTTTTGACACAGATTCCCAATTCGGGCATTCAGAACATATACCACGTTGCTGTAAGCAAGCACATTCTCATTCAAAGTTGCAAGTTACTATGTAGGAACAAGTTTGTATAGGTATTTCAAAGATGCCCAGAACTGAGCTAAACGTTGTATGTCTGCAACTCCTAGAAATAACTTCATGCCCCATCTCCCTTACTTCCAGCTAATAAGGATCACATAATTCCTAACAAAGTTTTGACACAGATTCCCAATTCGGGCATTCAGAACATATAGCACGTTGCTGTAAGCAAGCACATTCTCATTCAAAGTTGCAAGTTACTATGTAGGAACAAGTTTGTATAGGTATTTCAAAGATGCCCAGAACTGAGCTAAACTTGGTATGTGTCCAACCTCTAGAAATAACTTCATGCCCCAACTCCCTTACTTCCAGCTAGTAAGGATCACATAATTCCTAACAAAGTTTTGACACAGATTCCCAATTCGGGCATTCAGAACATATAGCACGTTGCAGTAAGCAAGCACATTCTCATTCAAAGTTGCAAGTTACTATGTAGGAACAAGTTTGTATAGGTATTTCAAAGATGCCCAGAACTGAGCTAAATGTTGTATGTCTCCAACTCCTAGAAATAACTTCATGCCCCATCTCCCTTACTTCCAGCTAGTAAGGATCACATAATTCCTAACAAATTTTGACACAGATTCCCAATTCGGGCATTCAGAACATATATCACGTTGCTGTAAGCAAGCACATTCTCATTCAAAGTTGCCAGTTACTATGTAGGAACAAGTTTGTATAGGTATTTCAAAGATGCCCAGAACTGAGCTAACCGTTGTATGTCTCCAACTCCTAGAAATAACTTCATGCCCCATCTCCCTTACTTCCAGCTAGTAAGGATCACATAATTCCTAACAAAGTTTTGACACAGATTCCCAATTCGGGCATTCAGAACATATAGCACGTTGCTGTAAGCAAGCACATTCTCATTCAATGTTGCAAGTTACTATGTAGGAACAAGTTTGTATAGGTATTTCAAAGATGCCCAGAACTGAGCTAAACGTTGTATGTCTCCAACTCCTAGAAATAACTTCATGCCCCATCTCCCTTACTTCCAGCTAGTAAGGATCACATAATTCCTAACAAAGTTTTGACACAGATTCCCAATTCGGGCATTCAGAACATATAGCACGTTGCTGTAAGCAAGCACATTCTCATTCAAAGTTGCAAGTTACTATGTAGGAACAAGTTTGTATAGGTATTTCAAAGATGCCCAGAACTGAGCTAAACTTGGTATGTGTCCAACTCCTAGAAATAACTTCATGCCCCATCTCCCTTACTTCCAGCTAGTAAGGATCACATAATTCCTAACAAAGTTTTGACACAGATTCCCAATTCGGGCATTCAGAACATATAGCACGTTGCTGTAAGCAAGCACATTCTCATTCAATGTTGCAAGTTACTATGTAGGAACAAGTTTGTATAGGTATTTCAAAGATGCCCAGAACTGAGCTAAACTTGGTATGTGTCCAACTCCTCGAAATAACTTCATGCCCCAACTCCCTTACTTCCAGCTAGTAAGCATCACATAATTACTAACAAAGATTTGACACAGATTCCCAATTCGGGCATTCAGAACATATAGCACGTTGCTGTAAGCAAGCACATTCTGATTCAAAGTTGCAAGTTACTATGTAGGAACAAGTTTGTATAGGTATTTCAAAGATGCCCAGAACTGAGCTAAACTTGGTATGTGTCCAACTCCTCGAAATAACTTCATGCCCCAACTCCCTTACTTCTAGCTAGTAAGGATCACATAATTACTAACTAAGTTTTGACACAGATACCCAATTCGGTCATTCAGAACATATAGCACGTTGCTGTAAGCAAGCACATTCTCATTCAAAGTTGCAAGTTACTATGTAGGAACAAGTTTGTATAGGTATTTCAAAGACGCCCAGAACTGAGCTAAACTTGGTATGTGTCCAACCTCTAGAAATAACTTCATGCCCCAACTCCCTTACTTCCAGCTAGTAAGGATCACATAATTCCTAACAAAGTTTTAACACAGATTCCCAATTCGGGCATTCAGAACATATAGCACGTTGCTGTAAGCAAGCACATTCTCATTCAAAGTTGCAAGTTACTATGTAGGAACATGTTTGTATAGGTATTTCAAAGATGCCCAGAACTGAGATAAACTTGTTATGTTTCCAACTCCTAGAAATAACTTCATGCCCCATCTCCCTTACTTCCAGCTAGTAAGGATCACATAATTCCTAACAAAGATTTGACACAGATTCCCAATTCGGGCATTCAGAACATATAGCACGTTGCTGTAAGCAAGCACATTCTCATTCAAAGTTGCAAGTTACTATGTAGGAACAAGTTTGTATAGGTATTTCAAAGATGCCCAGAACTGAGCTAACCGTTGTATGTCGCCAACTCCTAGAAATAACTTCATGCCCCATCTCCCTTACTTCCAGCTAGTAAGGATCACATAATTCCTAACAAAGTTTTGACACAGATTCCCAATTCGGGCATTCAGAACATATAGCACGTTGCTGTAAGCAAGCACATTCTGATTAAAGTTGCATGTTACTATGTAGGAACAAGTTTGTATAGGTATTTCAAAGATGCCCAGAACTGAGCTAAACTTGGTATGTCTCCAACTCCTAGAAATAACTTCATGCCCCATCTCCCTTACTTCCAGCTAGTAAGGATCACATAATTCCTAACAAAGTTTTGACACAGATTCCCAATTCGGGCATTCAGAACATATAGCACGTTGCTGTAAGCAAGCACATTCTGAATCAAAGTTGCAAGTTACTATGTAGGAACAAGTTTGTATAGGTATTTCAAAGATGCCCAGAACTGAGCTAAACTTGGTAGGTGTCCAATCTCTAAAAATAACTTCATACCCCAACTACCTTACTTCAAGCTTGTAAGGATCACATAATTCCTAACAAAGTTTTGACACAGATTCCCAATTCGGGCATTCAGAACATATACCACGTTGCTGTAAGCAAGCACATTCTCATTCAAAGTTGCAAGTTACTATGTAGGAACAAGTTTGTATAGGTATTTCAAAGATGCCCAGAACTGAGCTAAACGTTGTATGTCTGCAACTCCTAGAAATAACTTCATGCCCCATCTCCCTTACTTCCAGCTAATAAGGATCACATAATTCCTAACAAAGTTTTGACACAGATTCCCAATTCGGGCATTCAGAACATATAGCACGTTGCTGTAAGCAAGCACATTCTCATTCAAAGTTGCAAGTTACTATGTAGGAACAAGTTTGTATAGGTATTTCAAAGATGCCCAGAACTGAGCTAAACTTGGTATGTGTCCAACCTCTAGAAATAACTTCATGCCCCAACTCCCTTACTTCCAGCTAGTAAGGATCACATAATTCCTAACAAAGTTTTGACACAGATTCCCAATTCGGGCATTCAGAACATATAGCACGTTGCAGTAAGCAAGCACATTCTCATTCAAAGTTGCAAGTTACTATGTAGGAACAAGTTTGTATAGGTATTTCAAAGATGCCCAGAACTGAGCTAAATGTTGTATGTCTCCAACTCCTAGAAATAACTTCATGCCCCATCTCCCTTACTTCCAGCTAGTAAGGATCACATAATTCCTAACAAATTTTGACACAGATTCCCAATTCGGGCATTCAGAACATATATCACGTTGCTGTAAGCAAGC
Source organism: Diceros bicornis minor (assembly GCF_020826845.1). Taxonomy (NCBI): domain Eukaryota; kingdom Metazoa; phylum Chordata; class Mammalia; order Perissodactyla; family Rhinocerotidae; genus Diceros; species Diceros bicornis. The sequence continues at coordinate 348,307 of NW_026691081.1, read as the reverse complement.
ACATTCTCATTCAAAGTTGCCAGTTACTATGTAGGAACAAGTTTGTATAGGTATTTCAAAGATGCCCAGAACTGAGCTAACCGTTGTATGTCTCCAACTCCTAGAAATAACTTCATGCCCCATCTCCCTTACTTCCAGCTAGTAAGGATCACATAATTCCTAACAAAGTTTTGACACAGATTCCCAATTCGGGCATTCAGAACATATAGCACGTTGCTGTAAGCAAGCACATTCTCATTCAATGTTGCAAGTTACTATGTAGGAACAAGTTTGTATAGGTATTTCAAAGATGCCCAGAACTGAGCTAAACGTTGTATGTCTCCAACTCCTAGAAATAACTTCATGCCCCATCTCCCTTACTTCCAGCTAGTAAGGATCACATAATTCCTAACAAAGTTTTGACACAGATTCCCAATTCGGGCATTCAGAACATATAGCACGTTGCTGTAAGCAAGCACATTCTCATTCAAAGTTGCAAGTTACTATGTAGGAACAAGTTTGTATAGGTATTTCAAAGATGCCCAGAACTGAGCTAAACTTGGTATGTGTCCAACTCCTAGAAATAACTTCATGCCCCATCTCCCTTACTTCCAGCTAGTAAGGATCACATAATTCCTAACAAAGTTTTGACACAGATTCCCAATTCGGGCATTCAGAACATATAGCACGTTGCTGTAAGCAAGCACATTCTCATTCAAAGTTGCAAGTTACTATGTAGGAACAAGTTTGTATAGGTATTTCAAAGATGCCCCGAACTGAGCTAAACGTTGTATGTCTCCAACTCCTAGAAATAACTTCATGCCCCATCTCCCTTAATTCCAGCTAGTAAGGATCACATAATTCCTAACAAAGTTTTGACACAGATTCCCAATTCGGGCATTCAGAACATATAGCACGTTGCTGTAAGCAAGCACATTCTCATTCAATGTTGCAAGTTACTATGTAGGAACAAGTTTGTATAGGTATTTCAAAGATGCCCAGAACTGAGCTAAACTTGGTATGTGTCCAACTCCTCGAAATAACTTCATGCCCCAACTCCCTTACTTCCAGCTAGTAAGGATCACATAATTACTAACAAAGTTTTGACACTTATTCCCATTCGGGCATTCAGAACATATAGCACGTTGCTGTAAGCAAGCACATTCTCATTCAAAGTTGCAAGTTACTATGTAGGAACAAGTTTGTATAGGTATTTCAAAGATGCCCAGAACTGAGCTAAACTTGGTATGTGTCCAACTCCTCGAAATAACTTCATGCCCCAACTCCCTTACTTCTAGCTAGTAAGGATCACATAATTACTAACTAAGTTTTGACACAGATTCCCAATTCGGTCATTCAGAACATATAGCACGTTGCTGTAAGCAAGCACATTCTCATTCAAAGTTGCAAGTTACTATGTAGGAACAAGTTTGTATAGGTATTTGAAAGACGCCCAGAACTGAGATAAACTTGGTATGTGGCCAACCTCTAGAAATAACTTCATGCCCCAACTCCCTTACTTCCAGCTAGTAAGGATCACATAATTCCTAACAAAGTTTTGACACAGATTCCCAATTCGGGCATTCAGAACATATAGCACGTTGCTGTAAGCAAACACATTCTCATTCAAAGTTGCAAGTTCCTATGTAGGAACAAGTTTGTATAGGTATTTCAAAGATGCCCAGAACTGAGATAAACTTGGTATGTTTCCAACTCCTAGAAATAACTTCATGCCCCATCTCCCTTACTTCCAGCTAGTAAGGATCACATAATTCCTAACAAAGTTTTGACACAGATTCCCAATTCGGGCATTCAGAACATATAGCACGTTGCTGTAAGCAAGCACATTCTCATTCAAAGTTGCAAGTTACTATGTAGGAACAAGTTTGTATAGGTATTTCAAAGATGCCCAGAACTGAGCTAAACTTGGTATGTGTCCAACCTCTAGAAATAACTTCATGCCCCAACTCCCTTACTTCCAGCTAGTAAGGATCACATAATTCCTAACAAAGTTTTGACACAGATTCCCAATTCAGGCATTCAGAACATATAGCACGTTGCTGTAAGCAAGCACATTCTCATTCAAAGTTGCAAGTTACTATGTAGGAACAAGTTTGTATAGGTATTTCAAAGATGCCCAGAACTGAGGTAAACGTTGTATGTCTCCAACTCCTAGAAATAACTTCATGCCCCATCTCCCTTACTTCCAGCTAGTAAGGATCACATAATTCCTAACAAAGTTTTGACACAGATTCCCAATTCGGGCATTCAGAACATATAGCACGTTGCTGTAAGCAAGCACATTCTCATTCAAAGTTGCAAGTTACTATGTAGGAACAAGTTTGTATAGGTATTTCAAAGATGCCCAGAACTGAGCTAAACTTGGTATGTGTCCAACCTCTAGAAATAACTTCATGCCCCAACTCCCTTACTTCCAGCTAGTAAGGATCACATAATTCCTAACAAAGTTTTGACACAGATTCCCAATTCGGGCATTCAGAACATATAGCACGTTGCTGTAAGCAAGCACATTCTCATTCAAAGTTGCAAGTTACTATGTAGGAACAAGTTTGTATAGGTATTTCAAAGATGCCCCGAACTGAGCCAACCGATGTATGTCTCCAACTCCTAGAAATAACTTCATGCCCCATCTCCCTTACTTCCAGCTAGTAAGGATCACATAATTCCTAACAAAGTTTTGACACAGATTCCCATTTCGGGCATTCAGAACATATAGCACGTTGCTGTAAGCAAGCACATTCTCATTCAAAGTTGCAAGTTACTATGTAGGAACAAGTTTGTATAGGTATTTCAAAGATGCCCAGAACTGAGCTAACGGATGTATGTCTCCAACTCCTAGAAATAACTTCATGCCCCATCTCCCTTACTTCCAGCTAGTAAGGATCACATAATTCCTAACAAAGTTTTGACAGAGATTCCCAATTCGGGCATTCAGAACATATAGCACGTTGCTTTAAGCAAGCACATTCTCATTCAAAGTTGCAAGTTACTATGTAGGAACAAGTTTGTATAGGTGTTTCAAAGATGCCCAGAACTGAGCTAAACTTGGTATGTGTCCAACCTCTAGAAATAACTTCATGCCCCAACTCCCTTACTTTCAGCTAGTAAGGATCACATAATTCCTAACAAAGTTTTGACACAGATTCCCAATTCGGGCATTCAGAACATATAGCAAGTTGCTGTAAGCAAGCACATTCTCATTCAAAGTTGCAAGTTACTATGTAGGAACAAGTTTGTATAGGTATTTCAAAGATGCCCAGAACTGAGCTAAACTTGGTATGTGTCCAACTCCTAGAAATAACTTCATGCCCCATCTCCCTTACTTCCAGCTAGTAAGGATCACATAATTCCTAACAAAGTTTTGACACAGATTCCCAATTCGGGCATTCAGAACATATAGCACGTAGCTGTAAGCAAGCACATTCTAATTCAAAGTTGCAAGTTACTATGTAGGAACAAGTTTGTATAGGTATTTCAAAGATGCCCCAAACTGAGCTAAACGTTGTATGTCTCCAACTCCTAGAAATAACTTCATGCCCCATCTCCCTTAATTCCAGCTAGTAAGGATCACATAATTCCTAACAAAGCTTTGACACAGATTCCCAATTCGGGCATTCAGAACATATAGCACGTTGCTGTAAGCAAGCACATTCTCATTCAATGTTGCAAGTTACTATGTAGGAACAAGTTTGTATAGGTATTTCAAAGATGCCCAGAACTGAGCTAAACTTGGTATGTGTCCAACTCCTCGAAATAACTTCATGCCCCAACTCCCTTACTTCCAGCTAGTAAGCATCACATAATTACTAACAAAGATTTGACACAGATTCCCAATTCGGGCATTCAGAACATATAGCACGTTGCTGTAAGCAAGCACATTCTGATTCAAAGTTGCAAGTTACTATGTAGGAACAAGTTTGTATAGGTATTTCAAAGATGCCCAGAACTGAGCTAAACTTGGTATGTGTCCAACTCCTCGAAATAACTTCATGCCCCAACTCCCTTACTTCTAGCTAGTAAGGATCACATGATTACTAACTAAGTTTTGACACAGATACCCAATTCGGTCATTCAGAACATATAGCACGTTGCTGTAAGCAAGCACATTCTCATTCAAAGTTGCAAGTTACTATGTAGGAACAAGTTTGTATAGGTATTTCAAAGACGCCCAGAACTGAGCTAAACTTGGTATGTGTCCAACCTCTAGAAATAACTTCATGCCCCAACTCCCTTACTTCCAGCTAGTAAGGATCACATAATTCCTAACAAAGTTTTAACACAGATTCCCAATTCGGGCATTCAGAACATATAGCACGTTGCTGTAAGCAAGCACATTCTCATTCAAAGTTGCAAGTTACTATGTAGGAACATGTTTGTATAGGTATTTCAAAGATGCCCAGAACTGAGATAAACTTGTTATGTTTCCAACTCCTAGAAATAACTTCATGCCCCATCTCCCTTACTTCCAGCTAGTAAGGATCACATAATTCCTAACAAAGATTTGACACAGATTCCCAATTCGGGCATTCAGAACATATAGCACGTTGCTGTAAGCAAGCACATTCTCATTCAAAGTTGCAAGTTACTATGTAGGAACAAGTTTGTATAGGTATTTCAAAGATGCCCAGAACTGAGCTAACCGTTGTATGTCGCCAACTCCTAGAAATAACTTCATGCCCCATCTCACTTACTTCCAGCTAGTAAGGATCACATAATTCCTAACAAAGTTTTGACACAGATTCCCAATTCGGGCATTCAGAACATATAGCACGTTGCTGTAAGCAAGCACATTCTGATTAAAGTTGCATGTTACTATGTAGGAACAAGTTTGTATAGGTATTTCAAAGATGCCCAGAACTGAGCTAATCTTGGTATGTCTCCAACTCCTAGAAATAACTTCATGCCCCATCTCCCTTACTTCCAGCTAGTAAGGATCACATAATTCCTAACAAAGTTTTGACACAGATTCCCAATTCGGGCATTCAGAACATATAGCACGTTGCTGTAAGCAAGCACATTCTGATTCAAAGTTGCAAGTTACTATGTAGGAACAAGTTTGTATAGGTATTTCAAAGATGCCCAGAACTGAGCTAAACTTGGTAGGTGTCCAATCTCTAAAAATAACTTCATACCCCAACTACCTTACTTCAAGCTTGTAAGGATCACATAATTCCTAACAAAGTTTTGACACAGATTCCCAATTCGGGCATTCAGAACATATACCACGTTGCTGTAAGCAAGCACATTCTCATTCAAAGTTGCAAGTTACTATGTAGGAACAAGTTTGTATAGGTATTTCAAAGATGCCCAGAACTGAGCTAAACGTTGTATGTCTGCAACTCCTAGAAATAACTTCATGCCCCATCTCCCTTACTTCCAGCTAATAAGGATCACATAATTCCTAACAAAGTTTTGACACAGATTCCCAATTCGGGCATTCAGAACATATAGCACGTTGCTGTAAGCAAGCACATTCTCATTCAAAGTTGCAAGTTACTATGTAGGAACAAGTTTGTATAGGTATTTCAAAGATGCCCAGAACTGAGCTAAACTTGGTATGTGTCCAACCTCTAGAAATAACTTCATGCCCCAACTCCCTTACTTCCAGCTAGTAAGGATCACATAATTCCTAACAAAGTTTTGACACAGATTCCCAATTCGGGCATTCAGAACATATAGCACGTTGCAGTAAGCAAGCACATTCTCATTCAAAGTTGCAAGTTACTATGTAGGAACAAGTTTGTATAGGTATTTCAAAGATGCCCAGAACTGAGCTAAATGTTGTATGTCTCCAACTCCTAGAAATAACTTCATGCCCCATCTCCCTTACTTCCAGCTAGTAAGGATCACATAATTCCTAACAAATTTTGACACAGATTCCCAATTCGGGCATTCAGAACATATATCACGTTGCTGTAAGCAAGCACATTCTCATTCAAAGTTGCCAGTTACTATGTAGGAACAAGTTTGTATAGGTATTTCAAAGATGCCCAGAACTGAGCTAACCGTTGTATGTCTCCAACTCCTAGAAATAACTTCATGCCCCATCTCCCTTACTTCCAGCTAGTAAGGATCACATAATTCCTAACAAAGTTTTGACACAGATTCCCAATTCGGGCATTCAGAACATATAGCACGTTGCTGTAAGCAAGCACATTCTCATTCAATGTTGCAAGTTACTATGTAGGAACAAGTTTGTATAGGTATTTCAAAGATGCCCAGAACTGAGCTAAACGTTGTATGTCTCCAACTCCTAGAAATAACTTCATGCCCCATCTCCCTTACTTCCAGCTAGTAAGGATCACATAATTCCTAACAAAGTTTTGACACAGATTCCCAATTCGGGCATTCAGAACATATAGCACGTTGCTGTAAGCAAGCACATTCTCATTCAAAGTTGCAAGTTACTATGTAGGAACAAGTTTGTATAGGTATTTCAAAGATGCCCAGAACTGAGCTAAACTTGGTATGTGTCCAACTCCTAGAAATAACTTCATGCCCCATCTCCCTTACTTCCAGCTAGTAAGGATCACATAATTCCTAACAAAGTTTTGACACAGATTCCCAATTCGGGCATTCAGAACATATAGCACGTTGCTGTAAGCAAGCACATTCTCATTCAATGTTGCAAGTTACTATGTAGGAACAAGTTTGTATAGGTATTTCAAAGATGCCCAGAACTGAGCTAAACTTGGTATGTGTCCAACTCCTCGAAATAACTTCATGCCCCAACTCCCTTACTTCCAGCTAGTAAGCATCACATAATTACTAACAAAGATTTGACACAGATTCCCAATTCGGGCATTCAGAACATATAGCACGTTGCTGTAAGCAAGCACATTCTGATTCAAAGTTGCAAGTTACTATGTAGGAACAAGTTTGTATAGGTATTTCAAAGATGCCCAGAACTGAGCTAAACTTGGTATGTGTCCAACTCCTCGAAATAACTTCATGCCCCAACTCCCTTACTTCTAGCTAGTAAGGATCACATAATTACTAACTAAGTTTTGACACAGATACCCAATTCGGTCATTCAGAACATATAGCACGTTGCTGTAAGCAAGCACATTCTCATTCAAAGTTGCAAGTTACTATGTAGGAACAAGTTTGTATAGGTATTTCAAAGACGCCCAGAACTGAGCTAAACTTGGTATGTGTCCAACCTCTAGAAATAACTTCATGCCCCAACTCCCTTACTTCCAGCTAGTAAGGATCACATAATTCCTAACAAAGTTTTAACACAGATTCCCAATTCGGGCATTCAGAACATATAGCACGTTGCTGTAAGCAAGCACATTCTCATTCAAAGTTGCAAGTTACTATGTAGGAACATGTTTGTATAGGTATTTCAAAGATGCCCAGAACTGAGATAAACTTGTTATGTTTCCAACTCCTAGAAATAACTTCATGCCCCATCTCCCTTACTTCCAGCTAGTAAGGATCACATAATTCCTAACAAAGATTTGACACAGATTCCCAATTCGGGCATTCAGAACATATAGCACGTTGCTGTAAGCAAGCACATTCTCATTCAAAGTTGCAAGTTACTATGTAGGAACAAGTTTGTATAGGTATTTCAAAGATGCCCAGAACTGAGCTAACCGTTGTATGTCGCCAACTCCTAGAAATAACTTCATGCCCCATCTCCCTTACTTCCAGCTAGTAAGGATCACATAATTCCTAACAAAGTTTTGACACAGATTCCCAATTCGGGCATTCAGAACATATAGCACGTTGCTGTAAGCAAGCACATTCTGATTAAAGTTGCATGTTACTATGTAGGAACAAGTTTGTATAGGTATTTCAAAGATGCCCAGAACTGAGCTAAACTTGGTATGTCTCCAACTCCTAGAAATAACTTCATGCCCCATCTCCCTTACTTCCAGCTAGTAAGGATCACATAATTCCTAACAAAGTTTTGACACAGATTCCCAATTCGGGCATTCAGAACATATAGCACGTTGCTGTAAGCAAGCACATTCTGAATCAAAGTTGCAAGTTACTATGTAGGAACAAGTTTGTATAGGTATTTCAAAGATGCCCAGAACTGAGCTAAACTTGGTAGGTGTCCAATCTCTAAAAATAACTTCATACCCCAACTACCTTACTTCAAGCTTGTAAGGATCACATAATTCCTAACAAAGTTTTGACACAGATTCCCAATTCGGGCATTCAGAACATATACCACGTTGCTGTAAGCAAGCACATTCTCATTCAAAGTTGCAAGTTACTATGTAGGAACAAGTTTGTATAGGTATTTCAAAGATGCCCAGAACTGAGCTAAACGTTGTATGTCTGCAACTCCTAGAAATAACTTCATGCCCCATCTCCCTTACTTCCAGCTAATAAGGATCACATAATTCCTAACAAAGTTTTGACACAGATTCCCAATTCGGGCATTCAGAACATATAGCACGTTGCTGTAAGCAAGCACATTCTCATTCAAAGTTGCAAGTTACTATGTAGGAACAAGTTTGTATAGGTATTTCAAAGATGCCCAGAACTGAGCTAAACTTGGTATGTGTCCAACCTCTAGAAATAACTTCATGCCCCAACTCCCTTACTTCCAGCTAGTAAGGATCACATAATTCCTAACAAAGTTTTGACACAGATTCCCAATTCGGGCATTCAGAACATATAGCACGTTGCAGTAAGCAAGCACATTCTCATTCAAAGTTGCAAGTTACTATGTAGGAACAAGTTTGTATAGGTATTTCAAAGATGCCCAGAACTGAGCTAAATGTTGTATGTCTCCAACTCCTAGAAATAACTTCATGCCCCATCTCCCTTACTTCCAGCTAGTAAGGATCACATAATTCCTAACAAATTTTGACACAGATTCCCAATTCGGGCATTCAGAACATATATCACGTTGCTGTAAGCAAGCACATTCTCATTCAAAGTTGCCAGTTACTATGTAGGAACAAGTTTGTATAGGTATTTCAAAGATGCCCAGAACTGAGCTAACCGTTGTATGTCTCCAACTCCTAGAAATAACTTCATGCCCCATCTCCCTTACTTCCAGCTAGTAAGGATCACATAATTCCTAACAAAGTTTTGACACAGATTCCCAATTCGGGCATTCAGAACATATAGCACGTTGCTGTAAGCAAGCACATTCTCATTCAATGTTGCAAGTTACTATGTAGGAACAAGTTTGTATAGGTATTTCAAAGATGCCCAGAACTGAGCTAAACGTTGTATGTCTCCAACTCCTAGAAATAACTTCATGCCCCATCTCCCTTACTTCCAGCTAGTAAGGATCACATAATTCCTAACAAAGTTTTGACACAGATTCCCAATTCGGGCATTCAGAACATATAGCACGTTGCTGTAAGCAAGCACATTCTCATTCAAAGTTGCAAGTTACTATGTAGGAACAAGTTTGTATAGGTATTTCAAAGATGCCCAGAACTGAGCTAAACTTGGTATGTGTCCAACTCCTAGAAATAACTTCATGCCCCATCTCCCTTACTTCCAGCTAGTAAGGATCACATAATTCCTAACAAAGTTTTGACACAGATTCCCAATTCGGGCATTCAGAACATATAGCACGTTGCTGTAAGCAAGCACATTCTCATTCAAAGTTGCAAGTTACTATGTAGGAACAAGTTTGTATAGGTATTTCAAAGATGCCCCGAACTGAGCTAAACGTTGTATGTCTCCAACTCCTAGAAATAACTTCATGCCCCATCTCCCTTAATTCCAGCTAGTAAGGATCACATAATTCCTAACAAAGTTTTGACACAGATTCCCAATTCGGGCATTCAGAACATATAGCACGTTGCTGTAAGCAAGCACATTCTCATTCAATGTTGCAAGTTACTATGTAGGAACAAGTTTGTATAGGTATTTCAAAGATGCCCAGAACTGAGCTAAACTTGGTATGTGTCCAACTCCTCGAAATAACTTCATGCCCCAACTCCCTTACTTCCAGCTAGTAAGGATCACATAATTACTAACAAAGTTTTGACACTTATTCCCATTCGGGCATTCAGAACATATAGCACGTTGCTGTAAGCAAGCACATTCTCATTCAAAGTTGCAAGTTACTATGTAGGAACAAGTTTGTATAGGTATTTCAAAGATGCCCAGAACTGAGCTAAACTTGGTATGTGTCCAACTCCTCGAAATAACTTCATGCCCCAACTCCCTTACTTCTAGCTAGTAAGGATCACATAATTACTAACTAAGTTTTGACACAGATTCCCAATTCGGTCATTCAGAACATATAGCACGTTGCTGTAAGCAAGCACATTCTCATTCAAAGTTGCAAGTTACTATGTAGGAACAAGTTTGTATAGGTATTTGAAAGACGCCCAGAACTGAGATAAACTTGGTATGTGGCCAACCTCTAGAAATAACTTCATGCCCCAACTCCCTTACTTCCAGCTAGTAAGGATCACATAATTCCTAACAAAGTTTTGACACAGATTCCCAATTCGGGCATTCAGAACATATAGCACGTTGCTGTAAGCAAACACATTCTCATTCAAAGTTGCAAGTTCCTATGTAGGAACAAGTTTGTATAGGTATTTCAAAGATGCCCAGAACTGAGATAAACTTGGTATGTTTCCAACTCCTAGAAATAACTTCATGCCCCATCTCCCTTACTTCCAGCTAGTAAGGATCACATAATTCCTAACAAAGTTTTGACACAGATTCCCAATTCGGGCATTCAGAACATATAGCACGTTGCTGTAAGCAAGCACATTCTCATTCAAAGTTGCAAGTTACTATGTAGGAACAAGTTTGTATAGGTATTTCAAAGATGCCCAGAACTGAGCTAAACTTGGTATGTGTCCAACCTCTAGAAATAACTTCATTGCCCCAACTCCCTTACTTCCAGCTAGTAAGGATCACATAATTCCTAACAAAGTTTTGACACAGATTCCCAATTCAGGCATTCAGAACATATAGCACGTTGCTGTAAGCAAGCACATTCTCATTCAAAGTTGCAAGTTACTATGTAGGAACAAGTTTGTATAGGTATTTCAAAGATGCCCAGAACTGAGGTAAACGTTGTATGTCTCCAACTCCTAGAAATAACTTCATGCCCCATCTCCCTTACTTCCAGCTAGTAAGGATCACATAATTCCTAACAAAGTTTTGACACAGATTCCCAATTCGGGCATTAGAACATATAGCACGTTGCTGTAAGCAAGCACATTCTCATTCAAAGTTGCAAGTTACTATGTAGGAACAAGTTTGTATAGGTATTTCAAAGATGCCCAGAACTGAGCTAAACTTGGTATGTGTCCAACCTCTAGAAATAACTTCATGCCCCAACTCCCTTACTTCCAGCTAGTAAGGATCACATAATTCCTAACAAAGTTTTGACACAGATTCCCAATTCGGGCATTCAGAACATATAGCACGTTGCTGTAAGCAAGCACATTCTCATTCAAAGTTGCAAGTTACTATGTAGGAACAAGTTTGTATAGGTATTTCAAAGATGCCCCGAACTGAGCCAACCGATGTATGTCTCCAACTCCTAGAAATAACTTCATGCCCCATCTCCCTTACTTCCAGCTAGTAAGGATCACATAATTCCTAACAAAGTTTTGACACAGATTCCCATTTCGGGCATTCAGAACATATAGCACGTTGCTGTAAGCAAGCACATTCTCATTCAAAGTTGCAAGTTACTATGTAGGAACAAGTTTGTATAGGTATTTCAAAGATGCCCAGAACTGAGCTAACGGATGTATGTCTCCAACTCCTAGAAATAACTTCATGCCCCATCTCCCTTACTTCCAGCTAGTAAGGATCACATAATTCCTAACAAAGTTTTGACAGAGATTCCCAATTCGGGCATTCAGAACATATAGCACGTTGCTTTAAGCAAGCACATTCTCATTCAAAGTTGCAAGTTACTATGTAGGAACAAGTTTGTATAGGTATTTCAAAGATGCCCAGAACTGAGCTAAACTTGGTATGTCTCCAACTCCTAGAAATAACTTCATGCCCCATCTCCCTTACTTCCAGCTAGTAAGGATCACATAATTCCTAACAAAGTTTTGACACAGATTCCCAATTCGGGCATTCAGAACATATAGCACGTTGCTGTAAGCAAGCACATTCTGATTCAAAGTTGCAAGTTACTATGTAGGAACAAGTTTGTATAGGTATTTCAAAGATGCCCAGAACTGAGCTAAATGTTGTATGTCTCCAACTCTTAGAAATAACTTCATGCCCCATCTCCCTTACTTCCAGCTAGTAAGGATCACATAATTCCTAACAAAGTTTTGACACAGATTCCCAATTCGGGCATTCAGAACATATAGCACGTTGCTGTAAGCAAGCACATTCTCATTCAAAGTTGCAAGTTACTATGTAGGAACAAGTTTGTATAGGTATTTCAAAGATGCCCAGAACTGAGCTAACCGTTGTATGTCTCCAACTCCTAGAAATAACTTCATGCCCCATCTCCCTTACTTCCAGCTAGTAAGGATCACATAATTCCTAACAAAGTTTTGACACAGATTCCCAATTCGGGCATTCAGAATATATAGCACGTTGCTGTAAGCAAGCACATTCTCATTCAAAGTTGCAAGTTACTATGTAGGAACAAGTTTGTATAGGTATTTCAAAGATGCCCAGAACTGAGCTAAACTTAGTATGTGTCCAACCTCTAGAAATAACTTCATGCCCCAACTCACTTACTTCCAGCTAGTAAGGATCACATAATTCCTAACAAAGTTTTGACACAGATTCCCAATTCGGGCATTCAGAACATATAGCACGTTGCTGTAAGCAAGCACATTCTCATTCAAAGTTACAAGTTACTATGTAGGAACATGTTTGTATAGGTATTACAAAGATGCCCAGAACTGAGCTAAACTTGGTATGTGTCCAACTCCTCGAAATAACTTCATGCCCCATCTCCCTTACTTCCAGCTAGTAAGGATCACATAATTCCTAACAAAGTTTTGACACAGATTCCCAATTCGGGCATTCAGAACATATAGCACGTTGCTGTAAGCAAGCACATTCTCATTCAAAGTTGCAAGTTACTATGTAGGAACAAGTTTGTATAGGTATTTCAAAGATGCCCAGAACTGAGCTAACCGATGTATGTCTCCAACTCCTAGAAATAACTTCATGCCCCATCTCCCTTACTTCCAGCTAGTAAGGATCACATAATTCCTAACAAAGTTTTGACACAGATTCCCAATTCGGGCATTCAGAACATATAGCACGTTGCTGTAAGCAAGCACATTCTCATTCAAAGTTGCAAGTTACTATGTAGGAACAAGTTTGTATAGGTATTTCAAAGATGCCCAGAACTGAGCTAAACGTTGTATGTCTCCAACTCCTAGAAATATCTTCATGCCCTAACTCCCTTACTTCCAGCTAGTAAGGATCACATAATTCCTAACAAATTTTGACACAGATTCCCAATTCGGGCATTCAGAACATATAGCACGTTGCTGTAAGCAAGCACATTCTCATTCAAAGTTGCAAGTTACTATGTAGGAACAAGTTTGTATAGGTATTTCAAAGATGCCCAGAACTGAGCTAAACTTGGGATGTGTCCAACTCCTAGAAATATCTTCATGCCCCATCTCCCTTACTTCCAGCTAGTAAGGATCACATAATTCCTAACAAAGCTTTGACACAGAATCCCAATTCGGGTATTCAGAACATATAGCACGTTGCTGTAAGCAAGCACATTCTCATTCAAAGTTGCAAGTTTCTATGTAGGAACAAGTTTGTATAGGTATTTCAAAGATGCCCAGAACTGAGCTAAACTTGGTATGTGTCCAACTCCTCGAAATAACTTCAGGCACCAACTCCCTTACTTCCAGCTAGTAAGGATCACATAATTACTAAAAAAGTTTTGACACAGATTCCCAATTCGGACATTCAGAACATAGAGCACGTTGCTGTAAGCAAGCACATTCTCATTCAAAGTTGCAAGTTACTATGTAGGAACAAGTTTGTATAGGTATTTCAAAATGCCCAGAACTGAGCTAAACGTTGTATGTCTCCAACTCCTAGAAATAACTTCATGCCCCATCTCCCTTACTTCCAGCTAGTAAGGATCACATAATTCCTAACAAAGTTTTGACACAGATTCCCAATTCGGGCATTCAGAACATATAGCACGTTGCTGTAAGCAAGCACATTCTCATTCAAAGTTGCAAGTTACTATGTAAGAACAAGTTTGTATAGGTATTTCAAAGATGCCCAGAACTGAGCTAAACGTTGTATGTCTCCAACTCCTAGAAATAACTTCATGCCCCATCTCCCTTACTTCCAGCTAGTAAGGATCACATAATTCCTAACAAAGTTTTGACACAGATTCCCAATTCGGGCATTCAGAACATATAGCACGTTGCTGTAAGCAAGCACATTCTGATTCAAAGTTGCAAGTTACTATGTAGGAACAAGTTTGTATAGGTATTTCAAAGATGCCCAGAACTGAGCTAAACTTGGTATGTGTCCAACCTCTAGAAATAACTTCATGCCCCAACTCCCTTACTTCCAGCTAGTAAGGATCACATAATTCCTAACAAAGTTTTGACACAGATTCCCAATTCGGGCATTCAGAACATATAGCACGTTGCTGTAAGCAAGCACATTCTCATTCATACTTGCAAGTTACTATGTAGGAACAAGTTTGTATAGGTATTTCAAAGATGCCCAGAACTCAGCTAAACGTTGTATGTCTCCAACTCCTAGAAATAACTTCATGCCCCATCTCCCTTACTTCCAGCTAGTAAGGATCACATAATTCCTAACAAAGTTTTGACACAGATTCCCAATTCGGGCATTCAGAACATATAGCACGTTGCTGTAAGCAAGCACATTCTCATTCAAAGTTGCAAGTTGCTATGTAGGAACAAGTTTGTATAGGTATTTCAAAGATGCCCAGAATTGAGCTAAACATGGTATGTGTCCAACTCCTAGAAATACATTCATGCCCCAACTCCCTTACTTCCAGCTAGTAAGGATCACAAAATTCCTAACAAATTTTGACACAGATTCCGAATTCGGGCATTCAGAACATATAGAACGTTGCTGTAAGCAAGCACATTCTCATTCAAAGTTGCAAGTTACTATGTAGGAACAAGTTTGTATAGGTATTTCAAAGATGCCCAGAACTGAGCTAAACGTTGTATGTCTCCAACTCCTAGAAATAACTTCATGCCCCATCTCCCTTACTTCCAGCTAGTAAGGATCACATAATTACTAACAAAGCTTAGACACAGATTCCCAATTCGGGCATTCAGAACATATAGCACGTTGCTGTAAGCAAGCACATTCTCATTCAAAGTTGCAAGTTACTATGTAGGAACAAGTTTGTATAGGTATTTCAAAGATGCCCAGAACTGAGCTAAACTTTGTATGTCTCCAACTCCTAGAAATACCTTCATGCTCCAACTCCCTTACTTCCAGCTAGTAAGGATCACATAATTCCTAACAAATTTTGACACAGATTCCCAATTCGGGCATTCAGAACATATAGCACGTTGCTGTAAGCAAGCACATTCTCATTCAAAGTTGCAAGTTACTATGTAGGAACAAGTTTGTATAGGTATTTCAAAGATGCCCAGAACTGAGCTAAACGTTGTATGTCTCCAACTCCTAGAAATAACTTCATGCCCCATCTCCCTTACTTCCAGCTAGTAAGGATCACATAATTCCTAACAAAGTTTTGACACAGATTCCCAATTCGGGCATTCAGAACATATAGCACGTTGCCGTAAGCAAGCACATTCTCATTCAAAGTTGCAAGTTACTATGTAGGAACAAGTTTGTATAGGTATTTCAAAGATGCCCAGAACTGAGCTAAACGTTGTATGTCTCCAACTCCTAGAAATAACTTCATGCCCCATCTCCCTTACTTCCAGCTAGTAAGGATCACATAATTCCTAACAAAGTTTTGACACAGATTCCCAATTCGGGCATTCAGAACATATAGCACGTTGCTGTAAGCAAGCACATTCTCATTCAAAGTTGCAAGTTACTATGTCGGAACAAGTTTGTATAGGTATTTCAAAGATGCCCAGAACTCAGCTAAACTTGGTATGTGTCCAACTCCTCGAAATAACTTCATGCCCCAACTCCCTTACTTCCAGCTAGTAAGGATCACATAATTCCTAACAAAGTTTTGACACAGATTCCCAATTCGGGCATTCAGAACATATAGCACGTTGCTGTAAGCAAGCACATTCTCATTCAAACTTGCAAGTTACTATGTAGGAACAAGTTTGTATAGGTATTTCAAAGATGCCCAGAACTGAGCGAAACGTTGTATGTCTCCAACTCCTAGAAATAACTTCATGCCCCATCTCCCTTACTTCCAGCTAGTAAGGATCACATAATTCCTAACAAAGTTTTGACACAGATTCTCAATTCGGGCATTCAGAACATATAGCACGTTGCTGTAAGCAAGCACATTCTCATTCAAAGTTGCAAGTTACTATGTAGGAACAAGTTTGTATAGGTATTTCAAAGATGCCCAGAACTGAGCTAAACGTTGTATGTCTCCAACTCCTAGAAATAACTTCATGCCCCATCTCCCTTACTTCCAGCTAGTAAGGATCACATAATTCCTAACAAAGTTTTGACACAGATTCCCAATTCGGGCATTCAGAACATATAGCACGTTGCTGTAAGCAAGCACATTCTCATTCAAAGTTGCAAGTTACTATGTAGGAACAAGTTTGTATAGGTATTTCAAAGATGCCCAGAACTGAGCTAAACTTGGTATGTGTCCAACCTCTAGAAATAACTTCATGCCCCAACTCCCTTACTTCCAGCTTGTAAGGATCACATAATTCCTAACAAAGTTTTGACACAGATTCCCAATTCGGGCATTCAGAACATATAGCACGTTGCTGTAAGCAAGCACATTCTCATTCAAAGTTGCAAGTTACTATGTAGGAACAAGTTTATATAGGTATTTCAAAGGTGCCCAGAACTGAGCTAAACTTGGTATGTGTCCAACTCCTCGAAATAACTTCATGCCCCAACTCCCTTACTTCCAGCTAGTAAGGATCACATAATTCCTAACAATGTTTTGACACAGATTCCCAATTCGGGCATTCAGAACATATAGCACGTTGCTGTAAGCAAGCACATTCAATTCAAAGTTGCAAGTTACTATGTAGGAACAAGTTTGTATAGGTATTTCAAAGATGCCCAGAACTGAGCTAAACGTTGTATGTCTCCAACTCCTAGAAATAACTTCATGCCCCATCTCCCTTACTTCCAGCTAGTAAGGATCACATAATTCCTAACAAAGTTTTGACACAGATTCCCAATTCGGGCATTCAGAACATATAGCACGTTGCCGTAAGCAAGCACATTCTCATTCAAAGTTGCAAGTTACTATGTAGGAACAAGTTTGTATAGGTATTTCAAAGATGCCCAGAACTGAGCTAAACGTTGTATGTCTCCAACTCCTAGAAATAACTTCATGCCCCATCTCCCTTACTTCAGGCTAGTTAGGATCACATAATTCCTAACAAAGTTTTGACACAGATTCCCAATTCGGGCATTCAGAACATATAGCACGTTGCTGTAAGCAAGCACATTCTCATTCAAAGTTGCAAGTTACTATGTAGGAACAAGTTTGTATAGGTATTTCAAAGATGCCCAGAACTGAGCTAAACTTGGTATGTGTCCAACCTCTAGAAATAACTTCATGTCCCAACTCCCTTACTTCCAGCTAGTAAGGATCACATAATTCCTAACAAAGTTTTGACACAGATTCCCAATTCGGGCATTCAGAACATATATCACGTTGCCGTAAGCAAGCACATTCTCATTCAATGTTGCAAGTTACTATGTAGGAACAAGTTTGTATAGGTATTTCAAAGATGCCCAGAACTGAGCTAAACATGGTATGTGTCCAACCTCTAGAAATAACTTCATGCCCCAACTCCCTTACTTCCAGCTAGTAAGGATCACATAATTCCTTACAAAGTTTTGACACAGATGACCAATTCGGGCATTCAGAACATATAGCACGTTGCTGTAAGCAAGCACATTCTCATTCAAAGTTGCAAGTTACTATGTAGGAACAAGTTTGTATAGGTATTTCAAAGATGCCCAGAACTGAGCTAAACGTTGTATGTCTCCAACTCCTAGAAATAACTTCATGCCCCATCTCCCTTACCTCCAGCTAGTAAGGATCACATAATTCCTAACAAAGTTTTGACACAGATTCCCAATTCGGGCATTCAGAACATATAGCACGTTGCTGTAAGCAAGCACATTCTCATTCAAAGTTGCAAGTTTCTATGTAGGAACAAGTTTGTATAGGTATTTCAAAGATGCCCAGAACTGAGCTAAACGTTGTATGTCTCCAACTCCTAGAAATAACTTCATGCCCCAACTCCCTTTCTTCCAGCTAGTAAGGATCACATAATTCCTAACAAAGTTTTGACACAGATTCCCAATTCGGGCATTCAGAACATATAGCACGTTGCTGTAAGCAAGCACATTCTCATTCAAAGTTGCAAGTTACTATGTAGGAACAACTTTGTATAGGTATTTCAAAGATGCCCAGAACTGAGCTAAACTTGGTATGTGTCCAACTCCTCGAAATAACTTCATGCCCCATCTCCCTTACTTCCAGCTCGTAAGGATCACATAATTCCTAACAAAGTTTTGACACAGATTCCCAATTCGGGCATTCAGAACATATAGCACGTTGCCGTAAGCAAGCACATTCTCATTCAAAGTTGCAAGTTACTATGTAGGAACAAGTTTGTATAGGTATTTCAAAGATGCCCAGAACTGAGCTAAACGTTGTATGTCTCCAACTACTAGAAATAACTTCATGCCCCATCTCCCTTACAGCCAGCTAGTAAGGATCACATAATTCCTAACAAAGTTTTGACACAGATTCCCAATTCGGGCATTCAGAACATATAGCACGTTGCTGTAAGCAAGCACATTCTCATTCAAAGTTGCAAGTTACTATGTAGGAACAAGTTTGTATAGGTATTTCAAAGATGCCCAGAACTGAGCTAAACTTGGTATGTGTCCAAAGTCTAGAAATAACTTCATGCCCCAACTCCATTACTTCCAGCTAGTAAGGATCACATAATTCCTAACAAAGTTTTGACACAGATGCCCAATTCGGGCATTCAGAACATATAGCACGTTGCGGTAAGCAAGCACATTCTCATTCAAAGTTGCAAGTTACAATGTAGGAACAAGTTTGTATAGGTATTTCAAAGATGCCCAGAATTGAGCTAACCGATGTATGTCTCCAACTCCTAGAAATAACTTCATGCCCCATCTCCCTTACTTCCAGCTAGTAAGGATCACATAATTCCTAACAAAGTTTTGACACAGATTCCCAATTCGGGCATTCAGAACATATAGCACGTTGCTGTAAGCAAGCACATTCTCATTCAAAGTTGCAAGTTACTATGTAGGAACAAGTTTGTATAGGTATTTCAAAGATGCCCAGAACTGAGCTAAACGTTGTATGTCTCCAACTCCTAGAAATAACTTCATGCCCCATCTCACTTACTTCCAGCTAGTAAGGATCACATAATTCCTAACAAAGTTTTGACACAGATTCCCAATTCGGGCATTCAGAACATATAGCACGTTGCTGTAAGCAAGCACATTCTCATTCAAAGTTGCAAGTTACTATGTAGGAACAAGTTTGTATAGGTATTTCAAAGATGCCCAGAACTGAGCTAAACTTGGTATGTGTCCAACCTCTAGAAATAACTTCATGCCCCAACTCCCTTACTTCCAGCTAGTAAGGATCACATAATTCCTAACAAAGTTTTGACACAGATTCCCAATTCGGGCATTCAGAACATATAGCACGTTGCTGTAAGCAAGCACATTCTCATTCAAAGTTGCAAGTTACTATGTAGGAACAAGTTTGTATAGGTATTTCAAAGATGCCCAGAACTGAGCTAAACTTGGTATGTGTCCAACTCATCGAAATAACTTCATGCCCCAACTCCCTTACTTCCAGCTAGGAAGGATCACATAATTCCTAACAAAGTTTTGACACAGATTCCCAATTCGGACATTCAGAACATATAGCACGTTGCTGTAAGCAAGCACATTCTCATTCAAAGTTGCAAGTTACTATGTAGGAACAAGTTTGTATAGGTATTTCAAAGATGCCCAGAACTGAGCTAAACTTGGTATGTGTCCAATTCCTCGAAATAACTTCATGCCCCATCTCCCTTACTTCCAGCTAGTAAGGATCACATAATTCCTAACAAAGTTTTGACACAGATTCCCAATTCGGGCATTCAGAATATATAGCACGTTGCTGTAAGAAAGCACATTCTCATTCAAAGTTGCAAGTTACTATGTAGGAACAAGTTTGTATAGGTATTTCAAAGAAGCCCAGAACTGAGCTAAACGTTGTATGTCTCCAACTCCTAGAAATAACTTCATGCCCCATCTCCCTTACTTCCAGCTAGTAAGGATCACATAATTCCTAACAAAGTTTTGACACAGATTCCCAATTCGGGCATTCAGAACATATAGCACGTTGCTGTAAGCAAGCACATTCTCATTCAAAGTTGCAAGTTACTATGTAGGAACAAGTTTGTATAGGTATTTCAAAGATGCCCAGAACTGAGCTAAACGTTGTATGTCTCCAACTCCTAGAAATAACTTCATGCCCCAACTCCCTTACTTCCAGCTAGTAAGGATCACATAATTCCTAACAAAGTTTTGACGCAGATTCCCAATTCGGGCATTCAGAACATATAGCACGTTGCTGTAAGCAAGCACATTCTCATTCAAAGTTGCAAGTTACTATGTAGGAACAAGTTTGTATAGGTATTTCAAAGATGCCCAGAACTGAGCTAAACGTTGTATGTCTCCAACTCCTAGAAATAACTTCATGCCCCATCTCCCTTAATTCCAGCTAGTAAGGATCACATAATTCCTAACAAAGTTTTGACACAGATTCCCAATTCGGGCATTCAGAACATATAGCACGTTGCTGTAAGCAAGCACATTCTCATTCAAAGTTGCAAGTTACTATGTAGGAACAAGTTTGTATAGGTATTTCAAAGATGCCCAGAACTGAGCTAAACGTTGTATGTCTCCAACTCCTAGAAATAACTTCATGCCCCAAATCCCTTACTTCCAGCTAGTAAGGATCACATAATTCCTAACAAAATTTTGACACAGATTCCCAATTCGGGCATTCAGAACATATAGCACGTTGCTGTAAGCAAGCACATTCTCATTCAAAGTTGCAAGTTACTATGTAGGAACAAGTTTGTATAGGTATTTCAAAGATGCCCAGAACTGAGCTAAACTTGGTATGTGTCCAACTCCTCGAAATAACTTCATGCCCCAACTCCCTTACTTCCAGCTAGTAAGGATCACATAATTCCTAACAAAGTTTTGACACAGATTCCCAATTCGGGCATTCAGAACATATAGCACGTTGCTGTAAGCAAGCACATTCTCATTCAAAGTTGCAAGTTACTATGTAGGAACAAGTTTGTATAGGTATTTCAAAGATGCCCAGAACTGAGCTAAACGTTGTACGTCTCCAACTCCTAGAAATAACTTCATGCCCCATCTCCCTTACTTCCAGCTAGTAAGGATCACATAATTCCTAACAAAGTTTTGACACAGATTCCCAATTCGGGCATTCAGAACTTATAGCACGTTGCCGTAAGCAAGCACATTCTCATTCAAAGTTGCAAGTTACTATGTAGGAACAAGTTTGTATAGGTATTTCAAAGATGCCCAGAACTGTGCTAAACGTTGTATGTCTCCAACTCCTAGAAATAACTTCATGCCCCATCTCCCTTACTTCCAGCTAGTTAGGATCACATAATTCCTAACAAAGTTTTGACACAGATTCCCAATTCGGGCATTCAGAACATATAGCACGTTGCTGTAAGCAAGCACATTCTCATTCAAAGTTGCAAGTTACTATGTAGGAACAAGTTTGTATAGGTATTTCAAAGATGCCCAGAACTGAGCTAAACTTGGTATGTGTCCAACCTCTAGAAATAACTTCATGTCCCAACTCCCTTACTTCCAGCTAGTAAGGATCACATAATTCCTAACAAAGTTTTGACACAGATTCCCAATTCGGGCATTCAGAACATATATCACGTTGCCGTAAGCAAGCACATTCTCATTCAATGTTGCAAGTTACTATGTAGGAACAAGTTTGTATAGGTATTTCAAAGATGCCCAGAACTGAGCTAAACATGGTATGTGTCCAACCTCTAGAAATAACTTCATGCCCCAACTCCCTTACTTCCAGCTAGTAAGGATCACATAATTCCTTACAAAGTTTTGACACAGATGCCCAATTCGGGCATTCAGAACATATAGCACGTTGCTGTAAGCAAGCACATTCTCATTCAAAGTTGCAAGTTACTATGTAGGAACAAGTTTGTATAGGTATTTCAAAGATGCCCAGAACTGAGCTAAACGTTGTATGTCTCCAACTCCTAGAAATAACTTCATGCCCCATCTCCCTTACCTCCAGCTAGTAAGGATCACATAATTCCTAACAAAGTTTTGACACAGATTCCCAATTCGGGCATTCAGAACATATAGCACGTTGCTGTAAGCAAGCACATTCTCATTCAAAGTTGCAAGTTTCTATGTAGGAACAAGTTTGTATAGGTATTTCAAAGATGCCCAGAACTGAGCTAAACGTTGTATGTCTCCAACTCCTAGAAATAACTTCATGCCCCAACTCCCTTTCTTCCAGCTAGTAAGGATCACATAATTCCTAACAAAGTTTTGACACAGATTCCCAATTCGGGCATTCAGAACATATAGCACGTTGCTGTAAGCAAGCACATTCTCATTCAAAGTTGCAAGTTACTATGTAGGAACAAGTTTGTATAGGTATTTCAAAGATGCCCAGAACTGAGCTAAACTTGGTATGTGTCCAACTCCTCGAAATAACTTCATGCCCCATCTCCCTTACTTCCAGCTCGTAAGGATCACATAATTCCTAACAAAGTTTTGACACAGATTCCCAATTCGGGCATTCAGAACATATAGCACGTTGCCGTAAGCAAGCACATTCTCATTCAAAGTTGCAAGTTACTATGTAGGAACAAGTTTGTATAGGTATTTCAAAGATGCCCAGAACTGAGCTAAACGTTGTATGTCTCCAACTACTAGAAATAACTTCATGCCCCATCTCCCTTACAGCCAGCTAGTAAGGATCACATAATTCCTAACAAAGTTTTGACACAGATTCCCAATTCGGGCATTCAGAACATATAGCACGTTGCTGTAAGCAAGCACATTCTCATTCAAAGTTGCAAGTTACTATGTAGGAACAAGTTTGTATAGGTATTTCAAAGATGCCCAGAACTGAGCTAAACTTGGTATGTGTCCAAAGTCTAGAAATAACTTCATGCCCCAACTCCATTACTTCCAGCTAGTAAGGATCACATAATTCCTAACAAAGTTTTGACACAGATGCCCAATTCGGGCATTCAGAACATATAGCACGTTGCGGTAAGCAAGCACATTCTCATTCAAAGTTGCAAGTTACAATGTAGGAACAAGTTTGTATAGGTATTTCAAAGATGCCCAGAATTGAGCTAACCGATGTATGTCTCCAACTCCTAGAAATAACTTCATGCCCCATCTCCCTTACTTCCAGCTAGTAAGGATCACATAATTCCTAACAAAGTTTTGACACAGATTCCCAATTCGGGCATTCAGAACATATAGCACGTTGCTGTAAGCAAGCACATTCTCATTCAAAGTTGCAAGTTACTATGTAGGAACAAGTTTGTATAGGTATTTCAAAGATGCCCAGAACTGAGCTAAATGTTGTATGTCTCCAACTCCTAGAAATAACTTCATGCCCCATCTCCCTTACTTCCAGCTAGTAAGGATCACATAATTCCTAACAAAGTTTTGACACAGATTCCCAATTCGGGCATTCAGAACATATAGCACGTTGCTGTAAGCAAGCACATTCTCATTCAAAGTTGCAAGTTACTATGTAGGAACAAGTTTGTATAGGTATTTCAAAGATGCCCAGAACTGAGCTAAACTTGGTATGTGTCCAACTCCTCGAAATAACTTCATGCCCCAACTCCCTTACTTCCAGCTAGTAAGGATCACATAATTCCTAACAAAGTTTTGACACAGATTCCCAATTCGGGCATTCAGAACATATAGCACGTTGCTGTAAGCAAGCACATTCTCATTCAAAGTTGCAAGTTACTATGTAGGAACAAGTTTGTATAGGTATTTCAAAGATGCCCAGAACTGAGCTAAACTTGGTATGTGTCCAACTCATCGAAATAACTTCATGCCCCAACTCCCTTACTTCCAGCTAGGAAGGATCACATAATTCCTAACAAAGTTTTGACACAGATTCCCAATTCGGACATTCAGAACATATAGCACGTTGCTGTAAGCAAGCACATTCTCATTCAAAGTTGCAAGTTACTATGTAGGAACAAGTTTGTATAGGTATTTCAAAGATGCCCAGAACTGAGCTAAACTTGGTATGTGTCCAATTCCTCGAAATAACTTCATGCCCCATCTCCCTTACTTCCAGCTAGTAAGGATCACATAATTCCTAACAAAGTTTTGACACAGATTCCCAATTCGGGCATTCAGAATATATAGCACGTTGCTGTAAGCAAGCACATTCTCATTCAAAGTTGCAAGTTACTATGTAGGAACAAGTTTGTATAGGTATTTCAAAGAAGCCCAGAACTGAGCTAAACGTTGTATGTCTCCAACTCCTAGAAATAACTTCATGCCCCATCTCCCTTACTTCCAGCTAGTAAGGATCACATAATTCCTAACAAAGTTTTGACACAGATTCCCAATTCGGGCATTCAGAACATATAGCACGTTGCTGTAAGCAAGCACATTCTCATTCAAAGTTGCAAGTTACTATGTAGGAACAAGTTTGTATAGGTATTTCAAAGATGCCCAGAACTGAGCTAAACGTTGTATGTCTCCAACTCCTAGAAATAACTTCATGCCCCAACTCCCTTACTTCCAGCTAGTAAGGATCACATAATTCCTAACAAAGTTTTGACGCAGATTCCCAATTCGGGCATTCAGAACATATAGCACGTTGCTGTAAGCAAGCACATTCTCATTCAAAGTTGCAAGTTACTATGTAGGAACAAGTTTGTATAGGTATTTCAAAGATGCCCAGAACTGAGCTAAACGTTGTATGTCTCCAACTCCTAGAAATAACTTCATGCCCCATCTCCCTTAATTCCAGCTAGTAAGGATCACATAATTCCTAACAAAGTTTTGACACAGATTCCCAATTCGGGCATTCAGAACATATAGCACGTTGCTGTAAGCAAGCACATTCTCATTCAAAGTTGCAAGTTACTATGTAGGAACAAGTTTGTATAGGTATTTCAAAGATGCCCAGAACTGAGCTAAACGTTGTATGTCTCCAACTCCTAGAAATAACTTCATGCCCCATCTCCCTTAATTCCAGCTAGTAAGGATCACATAATTCCTAACAACGTTTAGACACAGATTCCCAATTCGGGCATTCAGAACATATAGCACTTTGCTGTAAGCAAGCACATTCTCATTCAAAGTTGCAAGTTACTGTGTAGGAACAAGTTTGTATAGGTATTTCAAAGATGCCCAGAACTGAGCTAAAGGTTGTATGTCTCCAACTCCTAGAAATAACTTCATGCCCCAAATCCCTTACTTCCAGCTAGTAAGGATCACATAATTCCTAACAAAATTTTGACACAGATTCCCAATTCGGGCATTCAGAACATATAGCACGTTGCTGTAAGCAAGCACATTCTCATTCAAAGTTGCAAGTTACTATGTAGGAACAAGTTTGTATAGGTATTTCAAAGATGCCCAGAACTGAGCTAAACTTGGTATGTGTCCAACTCCTCGAAATAACTTCATGCCCCAACTCCCTTACTTCCAGCTAGTAAGGATCACATAATTCCTAACAAAGTTTTGACACAGATTCCCAATTCGGGCATTCAGAACATATAGCACGTTGCTGTAAGCAAGCACATTCTCATTCAAAGTTGCAAGTTACTATGTAGGAACAAGTTTGTATAGGTATTTCAAAGATGCCCAGAACTGAGCTAAACGTTGTACGTCTCCAACTCCTAGAAATAACTTCATGCCCCATCTCCCTTACTTCCAGCTAGTAAGGATCACATAATTCCTAACAAAGTTTTGACACAGATTCCCAATTCGGGCATTCAGAACTTATAGCACGTTGCCGTAAGCAAGCACATTCTCATTCAAAGTTGCAAGTTACTATGTAGGAACAAGTTTGTATAGGTATTTCAAAGATGCCCAGAACTGTGCTAAACGTTGTATGTCTCCAACTCCTAGAAATAACTTCATGCCCCATCTCCCTTACTTCCAGCTAGTTAGGATCACATAATTCCTAACAAAGTTTTGACACAGATTCCCAATTCGGGCATTCAGAACATATAGCACGTTGCTGTAAGCAAGCACATTCTCATTCAAAGTTGCAAGTTACTATGTAGGAACAAGTTTGTATAGGTATTTCAAAGATGCCCAGAACTGAGCTAAACTTGGTATGTGTCCAACCTCTAGAAATAACTTCATGTCCCAACTCCCTTACTTCCAGCTAGTAAGGATCACATAATTCCTAACAAAGTTTTGACACAGATTCCCAATTCGGGCATTCAGAACATATATCACGTTGCCGTAAGCAAGCACATTCTCATTCAATGTTGCAAGTTACTATGTAGGAACAAGTTTGTATAGGTATTTCAAAGATGCCCAGAACTGAGCTAAACATGGTATGTGTCCAACCTCTAGAAATAACTTCATGCCCCAACTCCCTTACTTCCAGCTAGTAAGGATCACATAATTCCTTACAAAGTTTTGACACAGATGCCCAATTCGGGCATTCAGAACATATAGCACGTTGCTGTAAGCAAGCACATTCTCATTCAAAGTTGCAAGTTACTATGTAGGAACAAGTTTGTATAGGTATTTCAAAGATGCCCAGAACTGAGCTAAACGTTGTATGTCTCCAACTCCTAGAAATAACTTCATGCCCCATCTCCCTTACCTCCAGCTAGTAAGGATCACATAATTCCTAACAAAGTTTTGACACAGATTCCCAATTCGGGCATTCAGAACATATAGCACGTTGCTGTAAGCAAGCACATTCTCATTCAAAGTTGCAAGTTTCTATGTAGGAACAAGTTTGTATAGGTATTTCAAAGATGCCCAGAACTGAGCTAAACGTTGTATGTCTCCAACTCCTAGAAATAACTTCATGCCCCAACTCCCTTTCTTCCAGCTAGTAAGGATCACATAATTCCTAACAAAGTTTTGACACAGATTCCCAATTCGGGCATTCAGAACATATAGCACGTTGCTGTAAGCAAGCACATTCTCATTCAAAGTTGCAAGTTACTATGTAGGAACAAGTTTGTATAGGTATTTCAAAGATGCCCAGAACTGAGCTAAACTTGGTATGTGTCCAACTCCTCGAAATAACTTCATGCCCCATCTCCCTTACTTCCAGCTCGTAAGGATCACATAATTCCTAACAAAGTTTTGACACAGATTCCCAATTCGGGCATTCAGAACATATAGCACGTTGCCGTAAGCAAGCACATTCTCATTCAAAGTTGCAAGTTACTATGTAGGAACAAGTTTGTATAGGTATTTCAAAGATGCCCAGAACTGAGCTAAACGTTGTACGTCTCCAACTCCTAGAAATAACTTCATGCCCCATCTCCCTTACTTCCAGCTAGTAAGGATCACATAATTCCTAACAAAGTTTTGACACAGATTCCCAATTCGGGCATTCAGAACTTATAGCACGTTGCCGTAAGCAAGCACATTCTCATTCAAAGTTGCAAGTTACTATGTAGGAACAAGTTTGTATAGGTATTTCAAAGATGCCCAGAACTGTGCTAAACGTTGTATGTCTCCAACTCCTAGAAATAACTTCATGCCCCATCTCCCTTACTTCCAGCTAGTTAGGATCACATAATTCCTAACAAAGTTTTGACACAGATTCCCAATTCGGGCATTCAGAACATATAGCACGTTGCTGTAAGCAAGCACATTCTCATTCAAAGTTGCAAGTTACTATGTAGGAACAAGTTTGTATAGGTATTTCAAAGATGCCCAGAACTGAGCTAAACTTGGTATGTGTCCAACCTCTAGAAATAACTTCATGTCCCAACTCCCTTACTTCCAGCTAGTAAGGATCACATAATTCCTAACAAAGTTTTGACACAGATTCCCAATTCGGGCATTCAGAACATATATCACGTTGCCGTAAGCAAGCACATTCTCATTCAATGTTGCAAGTTACTATGTAGGAACAAGTTTGTATAGGTATTTCAAAGATGCCCAGAACTGAGCTAAACATGGTATGTGTCCAACCTCTAGAAATAACTTCATGCCCCAACTCCCTTACTTCCAGCTAGTAAGGATCACATAATTCCTTACAAAGTTTTGACACAGATGCCCAATTCGGGCATTCAGAACATATAGCACGTTGCTGTAAGCAAGCACATTCTCATTCAAAGTTGCAAGTTACTATGTAGGAACAAGTTTGTATAGGTATTTCAAAGATGCCCAGAACTGAGCTAAACGTTGTATGTCTCCAACTCCTAGAAATAACTTCATGCCCCATCTCCCTTACCTCCAGCTAGTAAGGATCACATAATTCCTAACAAAGTTTTGACACAGATTCCCAATTCGGGCATTCAGAACATATAGCACGTTGCTGTAAGCAAGCACATTCTCATTCAAAGTTGCAAGTTTCTATGTAGGAACAAGTTTGTATAGGTATTTCAAAGATGCCCAGAACTGAGCTAAACGTTGTATGTCTCCAACTCCTAGAAATAACTTCATGCCCCAACTCCCTTTCTTCCAGCTAGTAAGGATCACATAATTCCTAACAAAGTTTTGACACAGATTCCCAATTCGGGCATTCAGAACATATAGCACGTTGCTGTAAGCAAGCACATTCTCATTCAAAGTTGCAAGTTACTATGTAGGAACAAGTTTGTATAGGTATTTCAAAGATGCCCAGAACTGAGCTAAACTTGGTATGTGTCCAACTCCTCGAAATAACTTCATGCCCCATCTCCCTTACTTCCAGCTCGTAAGGATCACATAATTCCTAACAAAGTTTTGACACAGATTCCCAATTCGGGCATTCAGAACATATAGCACGTTGCCGTAAGCAAGCACATTCTCATTCAAAGTTGCAAGTTACTATGTAGGAACAAGTTTGTATAGGTATTTCAAAGATGCCCAGAACTGAGCTAAACGTTGTATGTCTCCAACTACTAGAAATAACTTCATGCCCCATCTCCCTTACAGCCAGCTAGTAAGGATCACATAATTCCTAACAAAGTTTTGACACAGATTCCCAATTCGGGCATTCAGAACATATAGCACGTTGCTGTAAGCAAGCACATTCTCATTCAAAGTTGCAAGTTACTATGTAGGAACAAGTTTGTATAGGTATTTCAAAGATGCCCAGAACTGAGCTAAACTTGGTATGTGTCCAAAGTCTAGAAATAACTTCATGCCCCAACTCCATTACTTCCAGCTAGTAAGGATCACATAATTCCTAACAAAGTTTTGACACAGATGCCCAATTCGGGCATTCAGAACATATAGCACGTTGCGGTAAGCAAGCACATTATCATTCAAAGTTGCAAGTTACAATGTAGGAACAAGTTTGTATAGGTATTTCAAAGATGCCCAGAATTGAGCTAACCGATGTATGTCTCCAACTCCTAGAAATAACTTCATGCCCCATCTCCCTTACTTCCAGCTAGTAAGGATCACATAATTCCTAACAAAGTTTTGACACAGATTCCCAATTCGGGCATTCAGAACATATAGCACGTTGCTGTAAGCAAGCACATTCTCATTCAAAGTTGCAAGTTACTATGTAGGAACAAGTTTGTATAGGTATTTCAAAGATGCCCAGAACTGAGCTAAACGTTGTATGTCTCCAACTCCTAGAAATAACTTCATGCCCCATCTCCCTTACTTCCAGCTAGTAAGGATCACATAATTCCTAACAAAGTTTTGACACAGATTCCCAATTCGGGCATTTAGAACATATAGCACGTTGCCGTAAGCAAGCACATTCTCATTCAAAGTTGCAAGTTACTATGTAGGAACAAGTTTGTATAGGTATTTCAAAGATGCCCAGAACTGAGCTAAACGTTGTATGTCTCCAACTCCTAGAAATAACTTCATGCCCCATCTCCCTTACTTCCAGCCAGTAAGGATCACATAATTCCTAACAAAGTTTTGACACAGATTCCCAATTCGGGCATTCAGAACATATAGCACGTTGCTGTAAGCAAGCACATTCTCATTCAAAGTTGCAAGTTACTATGTAGGAACAAGTTTGTATAGGTATTTCAAAGATGCCCAGAACTGAGCTAAACTTGGTATGTGTCCAAAGTCTAGAAATAACTTCATGCCCCAACTCCATTACTTCCAGCTAGTAAGGATCACATAATTCCTAACAAAGTTTTGACACAGATGCCCAATTCTGGCATTCAGAACATATAGCACGTTGCTGTAAGCAAGCACATTCTCATTCAAAGTTGCAAGTTACAATGTAGGAACAAGTTTGTATAGGTATTTCAAAGATGCCCAGAATTGAGCTAACCGATGTATGTCTCCAACTCCTAGAAATAACTTCATGCCCCAACTCCCTTACTTCCAGCTAGTAAGGATCACATAATTCCTAACAAAGTTTTGACACAGATTCCCAATTCGGGCAATCAGAACATATAGCACGTTGCTGTAAGCAAGCACATTCTCATTCAAAGTTGCAAGTTACTATGTAGGAACAAGTTTGTATAGGTATTTCAAAGATGCCCAGAACTGAGCTAAACTTGGTAAGTGTCCAACTCCTCGAAATAACTTCATGCCCCAACTCCCTTACTTCCAGCTAGGAAGGATCACATAATTCCTAACAAAGTTTTGACGCAGATTCCCAATTCGGGCATTCAGAACATATAGCACGTTGCTGTAAGCAAGCACATTCTCATTCAAAGTTGCAAGTTACTATGTAGGAACAAGTTTGTATAGGTATTTCAAAGATGCCCAGAACTGAGCTAAACTTGGTATGTGTCCAACTCCTCGAAATAACTTCATGCCCCATCTCCCTTACTTCCAGCTAGTAAGGATCACATAATTCCTAACAAAGTTTTGACACAGATTCCCAATTCGGGCATTCAGAATATATAGCACGTTGCTGTAAGCAAGCACATTCTCATTCAAAGTTGCAAGTTACTATGGAGGAACAAGTTTGTATAGGTATTTCAAAGAAGCCCAGAACTGAGCTAAACGTTGTATGTCTCCAACTCCTAGAAATAACTTCATGCCCCATCTCCCTTACTTCCAGCTCGTAAGGATCACATAATTCCTAACAAAGTTTTGACACAGATTCCCAATTCGGGCATTCAGAACATATAGCACGTTGCTGTAAGCAAGCACATTCTCATTCAAAGTTGCAAGTTACTATGTAGGAACAAGTTTGTATAGGTATTTCAAAGATGCCCAGAACTGAGCTAAACGTTGTATGTCTCCAACTCCTAGAAATAACTTCATGCCCCATCTCCCTTACTTCCAGCTGGTAAGGATCACATAATTCCTAACAAAGTTTTGACACAGATTCCCAATTCGGGCAATCAGAACATATAGCACGTTGCTGTAAGCAAGCACATGCTCATTCAAAGTTGCAAGTTACTATGTAGGAACAAGTTTGTATTGGTATTTCAAAGATGCCCAGAACTGAGCTAAACTTGGTATGTGTCCAACTCCTCGAAATAACTTCATGCCCCAACTCCCTTACTTCCAGCTAGGAAGGATCACATAATTCCTAACAAAGTTTTGACACAGATTCCCAATTCGGGCATTCAGAACATATAGCACGTTGCTGTAAGCAAGCACATTCTCATTCAAAGTTGCAAGTTACTATGTAGGAACAAGTTTGTATAGGTATTTCAAAGATGCCCAGAACTGAGCTAAACTTGGTATGTGTCCAACTCCTCGAAATAACTTCATGCCCCATCTCCCTTACTTCCAGCTAGTAAGGATCACATAATTCCTAACAAAGTTTTGACACAGATTCCCAATTCGGGCATTCAGAATATATAGCACGTTGCTGTAAGCAAGCACATTCTCATTCAAAGTTGCAAGTTACTATGTAGGAACAAGT
This sequence comes from Diceros bicornis minor, assembly GCF_020826845.1. Classification (NCBI taxonomy): domain Eukaryota; kingdom Metazoa; phylum Chordata; class Mammalia; order Perissodactyla; family Rhinocerotidae; genus Diceros; species Diceros bicornis. The sequence continues at coordinate 316,128 of NW_026691081.1, read as the reverse complement.
TTGTATAGGTATTTCAAAGAAGCCCAGAACTGAGCTAAACGTTGTATGTCTCCAACTCCTAGAAATAACTTCATGCCCCATCTCCCTTACTTCCAGCTAGTAAGGATCACATAATTCCTAACAAAGTTTTGACACAGATTCCCAATTCGGGCATTCAGAACATATAGCACGTTGCTGTAAGCAAGCACATTCTCATTCAAAGTTGCAAGTTACTATGTAGGAACAAGTTTCTATAGGTATTTCAAAGATGCCCAGAACTGAGCTAAACGTTGTATGTCTCCAAATCCTAGAAATAACTTCATGCCCCAACTCCCTTACTTCCAGCTAGTAAGGATCACATAATTCCTAACAAAGTTTTGACGCAGATTCCCAATTCGGGCATTCAGAACATATAGCACGTTGCTGTAAGCAAGCACATTCTCATTCAAAGTTGCAAGTTACTATGTAGGAACAAGTTTGTATAGGTATTTCAAAGATGCCCAGAACTGAGCTAAACGTTGTATGTCTCCAACTCCTAGAAATAACTTCATGCCCCATCTCCCTTACTTCCAGCTAGTAAGGATCACATAATTCCTAACAAAGTTTTGACACAGATTCCCAATTCGGGCATTCAGAACATATAGCACGTTGCTGTAAGCAAGCACATTCTCATTCAAAGTTGCAAGTTACTATGTAGGAACAAGTTTGTATAGGTATTTCAAAGATGCCCAGAACTGAGCTAAACGTTGTATTTCTCCAACTCCTAGAAATAACTTCATGCCCCATCTCCCTTAATTCCAGCTAGTAAGGATCACATAATTCCTAACAAAGTTTTGACACAGATTCCCAATTCGGGCATTCAGAACATATAGCACGTTGCTGTAAGCAAGCACATTCTCATTCAAAGCTGCAAGTTACTATGTAGGAACAAGTTTGTATAGGTATTTCAAAGATGCCCAGAACTGAGCTAAAAGTTGTATGTCTCCAACTCCTAGAAATAACTTCATGCCCCATCTCCCTTACTTCCAGCTAGTAAGGATCACATAATTCCTAACAAAGTTTTGACACAGATTCCCAATTCGGGCATTCAGAACATATAGCACGTTGCTGTAAGCAAGCACATTCTCATTCAAAGTTGCAAGTTACTATGTAGGAACAAGTTTGTATAGGTATTTCAAAGATGCCCAGAACTGAGCTAAACTTGGTATGTTCCAACCTCTAGAAATAACTTCATGCCCCAACTCCCTTACTTCCAGCTAGTAAGGATCACATAATTCCTAACAAAGTTTTGACACAGATTCCCAATTCGGACATTCAGAACATATAGCACGTTGCTGTAAGCAAGCACATTCTCATTCAAAGTTGCAAGTTACTATGTAGGAACAAGTTTGCATAGGTAGTTAAAAGATGCCCAGAACTGAGCTAACCGATGTATGTCTCCAACTCCTAGAAATAACTTCATGCCCCATTTCCCTTACTTCCAGCTGGTAAGGATCACATAATTCCTAACAAAGTTTTGACACAGATTCCCAATTCGGGCATTCAGAACATATAGCACGTTGCTGTAAGCAAGCACATTCTCATTCAAAGTTGCAAGTTACTATGTAGGAACAAGTTTGTATAGGTATTTCAAAGATGCCCAGAACTAAGCTAACCGTTGTATGTCTCCAACTCCTAGAAATAACTTCATGCCCCATCTCCCTTACTTCCAGCTAGTAAGGATCACATAATTCCTAACAAAGTTTTGACACAGATTCCCAATTCGGGCAATCAGAACATATAGCACGTTGCTGTAAGCAAGCACATTCTCATTCAAAGTTGCAAGTTACTATGTAGGAACACGTTTGTATAGGTATTTCAAAGATGCCCAGATCTTAGCTAAACTTGGTATGTGTCCAACCTCTAGAAATAACTTCATGCCCCAATCCCTTACTTCCAGCTAGTAAGGATCACATAATTCCTAACAAAGTTTTGACACAGATTCCCAATTCGGGCATTCAGAACATACAGCACGTTGCTGTAAGCAAGCACATTCTCATTCAATGTTGCACGTTACTATGTAGGAACAAGTTTGTATAGGTATTTCAAAGATGCCCTGAACTGAGCTAAACTTGGTATGTGTCCAACTCCTCGAAATAACTTCATGCCCCAACTCCCTTACTTCCAGCTAGTAAGGATCAAATAATTCCTAACAAAGTTTTGACACAGATTCCCAATTCGGGCATTCAGAACATATAGCACGTTGCTGTAAGCAAGCACATTCTCATTCAAAGTTGCAAGTTACTATGTAGGAACAAGTTTGTATAGGTATTTCAAAGATGCCCAGAACTGAGCTAAACGTTGTATGTCTCCAACTCCTAGAAATAACTTCATGCCCCATCTCCCTTACCTCCAGCTAGTAAGGATCACATAATTCCTAACAAAGTTTTGACACAGATTCCCAATTCGGGCATTCAGAACATATAGCACGTTGCTGTAAGCAAGCACATTCTCATTCAAAGTTGCAAGTTTCTATGTAGGAACAAGTTTGTATAGGTATTTCAAAGATGCCCAGAACTGAGCTAAACGTTGTATGTCTCCAACTCCTAGAAATAACTTCATGCCCCAACTCCCTTTCTTCCAGCTAGTAAGGATCACATAATTCCTAACAAAGTTTTGACACAGATTCCCAATTCGGGCATTCAGAACATATAGCACGTTGCTGTAAGCAAGCACATTCTCATTCAAAGTTGCAAGTTACTATGTAGGAACAAGTTTGTATAGGTATTTCAAAGATGCCCAGAACTGAGCTAAACTTGGTATGTGTCCAACTCCTCGAAATAACTTCATGCCCCATCTCCCTTACTTCCAGCTCGTAAGGATCACATAATTCCTAACAAAGTTTTGACACAGATTCCCAATTCGGGCATTCAGAACATATAGCACGTTGCCGTAAGCAAGCACATTCTCATTCAAAGTTGCAAGTTACTATGTAGGAACAAGTTTGTATAGGTATTTCAAAGATGCCCAGAACTGAGCTAAACGTTGTATGTCTCCAACTACTAGAAATAACTTCATGCCCCATCTCCCTTACAGCCAGCTAGTAAGGATCACATAATTCCTAACAAAGTTTTGACACAGATTCCCAATTCGGGCATTCAGAACATATAGCACGTTGCTGTAAGCAAGCACATTCTCATTCAAAGTTGCAAGTTACTATGTAGGAACAAGTTTGTATAGGTATTTCAAAGATGCCCAGAACTGAGCTAAACTTGGTATGTGTCCAAAGTCTAGAAATAACTTCATGCCCCAACTCCATTACTTCCAGCTAGTAAGGATCACATAATTCCTAACAAAGTTTTGACACAGATGCCCAATTCGGGCATTCAGAACATATAGCACGTTGCGGTAAGCAAGCACATTATCATTCAAAGTTGCAAGTTACAATGTAGGAACAAGTTTGTATAGGTATTTCAAAGATGCCCAGAATTGAGCTAACCGATGTATGTCTCCAACTCCTAGAAATAACTTCATGCCCCATCTCCCTTACTTCCAGCTAGTAAGGATCACATAATTCCTAACAAAGTTTTGACACAGATTCCCAATTCGGGCATTCAGAACATATAGCACGTTGCTGTAAGCAAGCACATTCTCATTCAAAGTTGCAAGTTACTATGTAGGAACAAGTTTGTATAGGTATTTCAAAGATGCCCAGAACTGAGCTAAACGTTGTATGTCTCCAACTCCTAGAAATAACTTCATGCCCCATCTCCCTTACTTCCAGCTAGTAAGGATCACATAATTCCTAACAAAGTTTTGACACAGATTCCCAATTCGGGCATTTAGAACATATAGCACGTTGCCGTAAGCAAGCACATTCTCATTCAAAGTTGCAAGTTACTATGTAGGAACAAGTTTGTATAGGTATTTCAAAGATGCCCAGAACTGAGCTAAACGTTGTATGTCTCCAACTCCTAGAAATAACTTCATGCCCCATCTCCCTTACTTCCAGCCAGTAAGGATCACATAATTCCTAACAAAGTTTTGACACAGATTCCCAATTCGGGCATTCAGAACATATAGCACGTTGCTGTAAGCAAGCACATTCTCATTCAAAGTTGCAAGTTACTATGTAGGAACAAGTTTGTATAGGTATTTCAAAGATGCCCAGAACTGAGCTAAACTTGGTATGTGTCCAAAGTCTAGAAATAACTTCATGCCCCAACTCCATTACTTCCAGCTAGTAAGGATCACATAATTCCTAACAAAGTTTTGACACAGATGCCCAATTCTGGCATTCAGAACATATAGCACGTTGCTGTAAGCAAGCACATTCTCATTCAAAGTTGCAAGTTACAATGTAGGAACAAGTTTGTATAGGTATTTCAAAGATGCCCAGAATTGAGCTAACCGATGTATGTCTCCAACTCCTAGAAATAACTTCATGCCCCAACTCCCTTACTTCCAGCTAGTAAGGATCACATAATTCCTAACAAAGTTTTGACACAGATTCCCAATTCGGGCAATCAGAACATATAGCACGTTGCTGTAAGCAAGCACATTCTCATTCAAAGTTGCAAGTTACTATGTAGGAACAAGTTTGTATAGGTATTTCAAAGATGCCCAGAACTGAGCTAAACTTGGTAAGTGTCCAACTCCTCGAAATAACTTCATGCCCCAACTCCCTTACTTCCAGCTAGGAAGGATCACATAATTCCTAACAAAGTTTTGACGCAGATTCCCAATTCGGGCATTCAGAACATATAGCACGTTGCTGTAAGCAAGCACATTCTCATTCAAAGTTGCAAGTTACTATGTAGGAACAAGTTTGTATAGGTATTTCAAAGATGCCCAGAACTGAGCTAAACTTGGTATGTGTCCAACTCCTCGAAATAACTTCATGCCCCATCTCCCTTACTTCCAGCTAGTAAGGATCACATAATTCCTAACAAAGTTTTGACACAGATTCCCAATTCGGGCATTCAGAATATATAGCACGTTGCTGTAAGCAAGCACATTCTCATTCAAAGTTGCAAGTTACTATGGAGGAACAAGTTTGTATAGGTATTTCAAAGAAGCCCAGAACTGAGCTAAACGTTGTATGTCTCCAACTCCTAGAAATAACTTCATGCCCCATCTCCCTTACTTCCAGCTCGTAAGGATCACATAATTCCTAACAAAGTTTTGACACAGATTCCCAATTCGGGCATTCAGAACATATAGCACGTTGCTGTAAGCAAGCACATTCTCATTCAAAGTTGCAAGTTACTATGTAGGAACAAGTTTGTATAGGTATTTCAAAGATGCCCAGAACTGAGCTAAACGTTGTATGTCTCCAACTCCTAGAAATAACTTCATGCCCCATCTCCCTTACTTCCAGCTGGTAAGGATCACATAATTCCTAACAAAGTTTTGACACAGATTCCCAATTCGGGCAATCAGAACATATAGCACGTTGCTGTAAGCAAGCACATGCTCATTCAAAGTTGCAAGTTACTATGTAGGAACAAGTTTGTATTGGTATTTCAAAGATGCCCAGAACTGAGCTAAACTTGGTATGTGTCCAACTCCTCGAAATAACTTCATGCCCCAACTCCCTTACTTCCAGCTAGGAAGGATCACATAATTCCTAACAAAGTTTTGACACAGATTCCCAATTCGGGCATTCAGAACATATAGCACGTTGCTGTAAGCAAGCACATTCTCATTCAAAGTTGCAAGTTACTATGTAGGAACAAGTTTGTATAGGTATTTCAAAGATGCCCAGAACTGAGCTAAACTTGGTATGTGTCCAACTCCTCGAAATAACTTCATGCCCCATCTCCCTTACTTCCAGCTAGTAAGGATCACATAATTCCTAACAAAGTTTTGACACAGATTCCCAATTCGGGCATTCAGAATATATAGCACGTTGCTGTAAGCAAGCACATTCTCATTCAAAGTTGCAAGTTACTATGTAGGAACAAGTTTGTATAGGTATTTCAAAGAAGCCCAGAACTGAGCTAAACGTTGTATGTCTCCAACTCCTAGAAATAACTTCATGCCCCATCTCCCTTACTTCCAGCTAGTAAGGATCACATAATTCCTAACAAAGTTTTGACACAGATTCCCAATTCGGGCATTCAGAACATATAGCACGTTGCTGTAAGCAAGCACATTCTCATTCAAAGTTGCAAGTTACTATGTAGGAACAAGTTTCTATAGGTATTTCAAAGATGCCCAGAACTGAGCTAAACGTTGTATGTCTCCAAATCCTAGAAATAACTTCATGCCCCAACTCCCTTACTTCCAGCTAGTAAGGATCACATAATTCCTAACAAAGTTTTGACGCAGATTCCCAATTCGGGCATTCAGAACATATAGCACGTTGCTGTAAGCAAGCACATTCTCATTCAAAGTTGCAAGTTACTATGTAGGAACAAGTTTGTATAGGTATTTCAAAGATGCCCAGAACTGAGCTAAACGTTGTATGTCTCCAACTCCTAGAAATAACTTCATGCCCCATCTCCCTTACTTCCAGCTAGTAAGGATCACATAATTCCTAACAAAGTTTTGACACAGATTCCCAATTCGGGCATTCAGAACATATAGCACGTTGCTGTAAGCAAGCACATTCTCATTCAAAGTTGCAAGTTACTATGTAGGAACAAGTTTGTATAGGTATTTCAAAGATGCCCAGAACTGAGCTAAACGTTGTATTTCTCCAACTCCTAGAAATAACTTCATGCCCCATCTCCCTTAATTCCAGCTAGTAAGGATCACATAATTCCTAACAAAGTTTTGACACAGATTCCCAATTCGGGCATTCAGAACATATAGCACGTTGCTGTAAGCAAGCACATTCTCATTCAAAGCTGCAAGTTACTATGTAGGAACAAGTTTGTATAGGTATTTCAAAGATGCCCAGAACTGAGCTAAAAGTTGTATGTCTCCAACTCCTAGAAATAACTTCATGCCCCATCTCCCTTACTTCCAGCTAGTAAGGATCACATAATTCCTAACAAAGTTTTGACACAGATTCCCAATTCGGGCATTCAGAACATATAGCACGTTGCTGTAAGCAAGCACATTCTCATTCAAAGTTGCAAGTTACTATGTAGGAACAAGTTTGTATAGGTATTTCAAAGATGCCCAGAACTGAGCTAAACTTGGTATGTTCCAACCTCTAGAAATAACTTCATGCCCCAACTCCCTTACTTCCAGCTAGTAAGGATCACATAATTCCTAACAAAGTTTTGACACAGATTCCCAATTCGGACATTCAGAACATATAGCACGTTGCTGTAAGCAAGCACATTCTCATTCAAAGTTGCAAGTTACTATGTAGGAACAAGTTTGTATAGGTAGTTAAAAGATGCCCAGAACTGAGCTAACCGATGTATGTCTCCAACTCCTAGAAATAACTTCATGCCCCATTTCCCTTACTTCCAGCTGGTAAGGATCACATAATTCCTAACAAAGTTTTGACACAGATTCCCAATTCGGGCATTCAGAACATATAGCACGTTGCTGTAAGCAAGCACATTCTCATTCAAAGTTGCAAGTTACTATGTAGGAACAAGTTTGTATAGGTATTTCAAAGATGCCCAGAACTAAGCTAACCGTTGTATGTCTCCAACTCCTAGAAATAACTTCATGCCCCATCTCCCTTACTTCCAGCTAGTAAGGATCACATAATTCCTAACAAAGTTTTGACACAGATTCCCAATTCGGGCATTCAGAACATATAGCACGTTGCTGTAAGCAAGCACATTCTCATTCAAAGTTGCAAGTTACTATGTAGGAACACGTTTGTATAGGTATTTCAAAGATGCCCAGATCTTAGCTAAACTTGGTATGTGTCCAACCTCTAGAAATAACTTCATGCCCCAATCCCTTACTTCCAGCTAGTAAGGATCACATAATTCCTAACAAAGTTTTGACACAGATTCCCAATTCGGGCATTCAGAACATACAGCACGTTGCTGTAAGCAAGCACATTCTCATTCAATGTTGCACGTTACTATGTAGGAACAAGTTTGTATAGGTATTTCAAAGATGCCCTGAACTGAGCTAAACTTGGTATGTGTCCAACTCCTCGAAATAACTTCATGCCCCAACTCCCTTACTTCCAGCTAGTAAGGATCAAATAATTCCTAACAAAGTTTTGACACAGATTCCCAATTCGGGCATTCAGAACATATAGCACGTTGCTGTAAGCAAGCACATTCTCATTCAAAGTTGCAAGTTACTATGTAGGAACAAGTTTGTATAGGTATTTCAAAGATGCCCAGAACTGAGCTAAACGTTGTATGTCTCCAACTCCTAGAAATAACTTCATGCCCCATCTCCCTTACTTCCAGCTAGTAAGGATCACATAATTCCTAACAAAGTTTTGACACAGATTCCCAATTCGGGCATACAGAACATATAGCACGTTGCTGTAAGCAAGCACATTCTCATTCAAAGTTGCAAGTTACTATGTAGGAACAAGTTTGTATAGGTATTTCAAAGATGCCCAGAACTGAGCTAAACGTTGTATGTCTCCAACTCCTAGAAATAACTTCATGCCCCATCTCCCTTACTTCCAGCTAGTAAGGATCACATAATTCCTAACAAAGTTTTGACACAGATTCCCAATTCGGGCATTCAGAACATATAGCACGTTGCTGTAAGCAAGCACATTCTCATTCAAAGTTGCAAGTTACTATGTAGGAACAAATTTGTATAGGTATTTCAAAGATGCCCATAACTGAGCTAAACTTGGTATATGTCCAACCTCTAGAAAAAACTTCATGCCCCAACTCCCTTACTTCCAGCTAGTAAGGATCACATAATTCCTAACAAAGTTTTGACACAGATTCCCAATTCGGACATTCAGAACATATAGCACGTTGCTGTAAGCAAGCACATTCTCATTCAAAGTTGCAAGTTACTATGTAGGAACAAGTTTGTATAGGTATTTCAAAGATGCCCAGAACTGAGCTAACCGATGTATGTCTCCAACTCCTAGAAATAACTTCATGCCTCATCTCCCTTACTTCCAGCTAGTAAGGATCACATAATTCCTAACAAAGTTTTGACACAGATTCCCAATTCGGGCATTCAGAACATATAGCACGTTGCTGTAAGCAAGCACATTCTCATTCAAAGTTGCAAGTTACTATGTAGGAACAAGTTTGTATAGGTATTCCAAAGATGCCCAGAACTGAGCTAAACGTTGTATGTCTCCAACTCCTAGAAATAACTTCATGCCCCAACTCCCTTACTTCCAGCTAGTAAGGATCACATAATTCCTAACAAAGTTTTGACACAGATTCCCAATTCGGGCATTCAGAACATATAGCACGTTGCTGTAAGCAAGCACATTCTCATTCAAAGGTGCAAGTTACTATGTAAGAACAAGTTTGTATAGGTATTTCAAAGATGCCCAGAACTGAGCTAAACGTTGTATGTCTCCAACTCCTAGAAATAACTTCATGCCCCAACTCCCTTACTTCCAGCTAGTAAGGATCACATAATTCCTAACAAAGTTTTGACGCAGATTCCCAATTCAGGCATTCAGAACATATAGCACGTTGCTGTAAGCAAGCACATTCTCATTCAAAGTTGCAAGTTACTATGTAGGAACAAGTTTGTATAGGTATTTCAAAGATGCCCAGAACTGAGCTAAACGTTGTATGTCTCCAACTCCTAGAAATAACTTCATGCCCCATCTCCCTTAATTCCAGCTAGTAAGGATCACATAATTCCTAACAAAGTTTTGACACAGATTCCCAATTCGGGCATTCAGAACATATAGCACGTTGCTGTAAGCAAGCACATTCTCATTCAAAGTTGCAAGTTACTATGTAGGAACAAGTTTGTATAGGTATTTCAAAGATGCCCAGAACTGAGCTAAAAGTTGTATGTCTCCAACTCCTAGAAATAACTTCATGCCCCATCTCCCTTACTTCCAGCTAGTAAGGATCACATAATTCCTAACAAAGTTTTGACACAGATTCCCAATTCGGGCATTCAGAACATATAGCACGTTGCTGTAAGCAAGCACATTCTCATTCAAAGTTGCAAGTTACTATGTAGGAACAAGTTTGTATAGGTATTTCAAAGATGCCCAGAACTGAGCTAAACGTTGTATGTCTCCAACTCCTAGAAATAACTTCATGCCCCATCTCCCTTAATTCCAGCTAGTAAAGATCACATAATTCCTAACAAAGTTTTGACACAGATTCCCAATTCGGGCATTCAGAACATATAGCACGTTGCTGTAAGCAAGCACATTCTCATTCAAAGTTGCAAGTTACTATGTAGGAACAAGTTTGTATAGGTATTTCAAAGATGCCCAGAACTGAGCTAAACGTTGTATGTATCCAACTCCTAGAAATAACTTCATGCCCCATCTCCCTTACTTCCAGCTAGTAAGGATCACATAATTCCTAACAAAGTTTTGACACAGATTCCCAATTCGGGCATTCAGAACATATAGCACGTTGCTGTAAGCAAGCACATTCTCATTCAAAGTTGCAAGTTACTATGTAGGAACAAGTTTGTATAGGTATTTCAAAGATGCCCAGAACTGAGCTAAACTTGGTATGTGTCCAACCTCTAGAAATAACTTCATGCCCCAACTCCCTTACTTCCAGCTAGTAAGGATCACATAATTCCTAACAAAGTTTTGACACAGATTCCCAATTCGGACATTCAGAACATATAGCACGTTGCTGTAAGCAAGCACATTCTCATTCAAAGTTGCAAGTTACTATGTAGGAACAAGTTTGTATAGGTATTTCAAAGATGCCCAGAACTGAGCTAAACTTGGTATGTGTCCAACTCATCGAAATAACTTCATGCCCCAACTCCCTTACTTCCAGCTAGGAAGGATCACATAATTCCTAACAGAGTTTTGACACAGATTCCCAATTCGGGCATTCAGAATATATAGCACGTTGTTGTAAGCAAGCACATTCTCATTCAAAGTTGCAAGTTACTATGTAGGAACAAGTTTGTATAGGTATTTCAAAGATGCCCAGAACTGAGCTAAACGTTGTATGTCTCCAACTCCTAGAAATAACTTCATGCCCCATGTCCCTTACTGCCAGCTAGTAAGGATCACATAATTCCTAATAAAGTTTTGACACAGATTGCCAATTCGGGCATTCAGAACATATAGCACGTTGCTGTAAGCAAGCACATTCTCATTCAAAGTTGAAAGTTACTATGTAGGAACAAGTTTGTATAGGTATTTCAAAGATGCCCAGCACTGAGCTAAACTTGGTATGTGTCCAACCTCTAGAAATAACTTCATGCCCCAACCCCCTTACTTCCAGCTTGTAAGGATATCATAATTCCTAACAAAGTTTTGACACAGATTCCCAATTCGGACATTCAGAACATATAGCACATTGCTGTAAGCAAGCACATTCTCATTCAAAGTTGCAAGTTACTATGTAGGAACAAGTTTGTATAGGTAGTTAAAAGATGCCCAGAACTGAGCTAACCGATGTATGTCTCCAACTCCTAGAAATAACTTCATGCCCCATCTCCCTTACTTCCAGCTGGTAAGGATCACATAATTCCTAACAAAGTTTTGACACAGATTCCCAATTCGGGCATTCAGAACATATAGCACGTTGCTGTAAGCAAGCACATTCTCATTCAAAGTTGCAAGTTACTATGTAGGAACAAGTTTGTATAGGTATTTCAAAGATGCCCCGAACTGAGCTAACCGTTGTATGTCTCCAACTCCTAGAAATAACTTCATGCCCCATCTCCCTTACTTCCAGCTTGTAAGGATCACATAATTCCTAACAAAGTTTTGACACAGATTCCCAATTCGGGCATTCAGAACATATAGCACGTTGCTGTAAGCAAGCACATTCTCATTCAAAGTTGCAAGTTACTATGTAGGAACAAGTTTGTATAGGTATTTCAAAGATGCCCAGAACTTAGCTAAACTTGGTATGTGTCCAACCTCTAGAAAAAACTTCATGCCCCAACTCCCTTACTTCAATCTAGTAAGGATCACATAATTCCTAACAAAGTTTTGACACAGATTCCCAATTCGGGCATTCAGAACATACAGCACGTTGCTGTAAGCAAGCACATTCTCATTCAAAGTTGCATGATACTATGTAGGAACAAGTTTGTATAGGTATTTCAAAGATGCCCAGAACTGAGCTAAACTTGGTATGTGTCCAACTCCTCGAAATAACTTCATGCCCCAACTCCCTTACTTCCAGCTAGTAAGGATCAAATAATTCCTAACAAAGTTTTGACACAGATTCCCAATTCGGGCATTCAGAACATATAGCACGTTGCTGTAAGCAAGCACATTCTCATTCAAAGTTGCAAGTTACTATGTAGGAACAAGTTTGTATAGGTATTTCAAAGATGCCCAGAACTGAGCTAAACGTTGTATGTCTCCAACTCCTAGAAATAACTTCATGCCCCATCTCCCTTACTTCCAGCTAGTAAGGATCACATAATTCCTAACAAAGTTTTGACACAGATTCCCAATTCGGGCATTCAGAACATATAGCACGTTGCTGTAAGCAAGCACATTCTCATTCAAAGTTGCAAGTTACTATGTAGGAACAAGTTTGTATAGGTATTTCAAAGATGCCCAGAACTGAGCTAAACGTTGTATGTCTCCAACTCCTAGAAATAACTTCATGCCCCATCTCCCTTACTTCCAGCTAGTAAGGATCACATAATTCCTAACAAAGTTTTGACACAGATTCCCAATTCGGGCATTCAGAACATATAGCACGTTGCTGTAAGCAAGCACATTCTCATTCAAAGTTGCAAGTTACTATGTAGGAACAAGTTTGTATAGGTATTTCAAAGATGCCCAGAACTGAGCTAACCGATGTATGTCTCCAACTCGTAGAAATAACTTCATGCCCCATCTCCCTTACTTCCAGCTAGTAAGGATCACATAATTCCTAACAAAGTTTTGACACAGATTCCCAATTCGGGCATTCAGAACATATAGCACGTTGCTGTAAGCAAGCACATTCTCATTCAAAGTTGCAAGTTACTATGTAGGAACAAGTTTGTATTGGTATTTCAAAGATGCCCAGAACTGAGCAAAACGTTGTATGTCTGCAACTCCTAGAAATAACTTCATGCCCCATCTCCCTTACTTCCAGCTAGTAAGGATCACATAATTCCTAACAAAGTTTTGACACAGATTCCCTATTCGGGCATTCAGAACATGTAGCACGTTGCTGTAAGCAAGCACATTCTCATTAAAATTTGCAAGTTACTATTTGGGAACAAGTTTGTATAGGTATTTCAAAGATGCCCAGAGCTGAGCTAAACTTGGTATATCTCCAACTCCACGAAATAACTTCATGCCCCATCTCCCTTACTTCCAGCTAGTAAGGATCACATAATTCCTAACAAAGTTTTGACACAGATTCCCAATTCGGGCATTCAGAACATATAGCACGTTGCTGTAAGCAAGCACATTCTCATTCAAAGTTGCAAGTTACTATGTAGGAACAAGTTTGTATAGGTATTCCAAAGATGCCCAGAACTGAGCTAAACGTTGTATGTCTCCAAATCCTAGAAATAACTTCATGCCCCAACTCCCTTACTTCCAGCTAGTAAGGATCACATAATTCCTAACAAAGTTTTGACACAGATTCCCAATTCGGGCATTCAGAACATGTAGCACGTTGCTGTAAGCAAGCACATTCTCATTCAAAGTTGCAAGTTACTATGTAGGAACAAGTTTGTATAGGTATTTCAAAGATGCCCAGAACTGAGCTAAACGTTGTATGTCTCCAACTCCTAGAAATAACTTCATGCCCCAACTCCCTTACTTCCAGCTAGTAAGGATCACATAATTCCTAACAAAGTTTTGACGCAGATTCCCAATTCGGGCATTCAGAACATATAGCACGTTGCTGTAAGCAAGCACATTCTCATTCAAAGTTGCAAGTTACTATGTAGGAACAAGTTTGTATAGGTATTTCAAAGATGCCCAGAACTGAGCTAAACGTTGTATGTCTCCAACTCCTAGAAATAACTTCATGCCTCATCTCCCTTAATTCCAGCTAGTAAGGATCACATAATTCCTAACAAATTTTGACACAGATTCCCAATTCGGGCATTCAGAACATATAGCACGTTGCTGTAAGCAAGCACATTCTCATTCAAAGTTGCAAGTTACTATGTAGGAACAAGTTTGTATAGGTATTTCAAAGATGCCCAGAACTGAGCTAAAAGTTGTATGTCTCCAACTCCTAGAAATAACTTCATGCCCCATCTCCCTTACTTCCAGCTAGTAAGGATCACATAATTCCTAACAAAGTTTTGACACAGATTCCCAGTTCGGGCATTCAGAACATATAGCACGTTGCTGTAAGCAAGCACATTCTCATTCAAAGTTGCAAGTTACTATGTAGGAACAAGTTTGTATAGGTATTTCAAAGATGCCCAGAACTGAGCTAAACGTTGTATGTCTCCAACCTCTAGAAATAACTTCATGCCCCAACTCCCTTACTTCCAGCTAGAAAGGATCACATAATTCCTAACAAAGTTTTGACACAGATTCCCAATTCGGGCATTCAGAACATATAGCACGTTGCTGTAAGCAAGCACATTCTCATTCAAAGTTGCAAGTTACTATGTAGGAACAAGTTTGTATAGGTATTTAAAAGATGCCCAGATCTGAGCTAACCGATGTATGTCTCCAACTCCTAGAAATAACTTCATGCCCCATCTCCCTTACTTCCAGCTGGTAAGGATCACAAAATTCCTAACAAAGTTTTGACACAGATTCCCAATTCGGGCATTCAGAACATATAGCACGTTGCTGTAAGCAAGCACATTCTCATTCAAAGTTGCAAGTTACTATGTAGGAACAAGTTTGTATAGGTATTTCAAAGATGCCCAGAACTGAGCTAACCGTTGTATGTCTCCAACTCCTAGAAATAACTTCATGCCCCATCTCCCTTACTTCCAGCTAGTAAGGATCACATAATTCCTAACAAAGTTTTGACACAGATTCCCAATTCGGGCATTCAGAACATATAGCACGTTGCTGTAAGCAAGCACATTCTCATTCAAAGTTGCAAGTTACTAGGTAGGAACAAGTTTGTATAGGTATTTCAAAGATGCCCAGAACTGAGCTAAACGTTGTATGTCTCCAACTCCTAGAAATAACTTCATGCCCAATCTCCCTTACTTCCAGCTAGTAAGGATCACATAATTCCTAACAAAGTTTTGACACAGATTCCCAATTCGGGCATTCAGAACATATAGCACGTTGCTGTAAGCAAGCACATTCTCATTCAAAGTTGCAAGTTACTATGTAGGAACAAGTTTGTATAGGTATTTCAAAGATGCCCAGAACTGAGCTAAACTTGGTATGTGTCCAACCTCTAGAAATAACTTCATGCCCCAACTCCCTTACTTCCAGCTAGTAAGGATCACATAATTCCTAACAAAGTTTTGACACAGATTCCCAATTCGGGCATTCAGAACATATAGCACGTTGCTGTAAGCAAGCACATTCTCATTCAAAGTTGCAAGTTACTATGTAGGAACAAGTTTTTATAGGTATTTAAAAGATGCCCAGAACTGAGCTAACCGATGTATGTCTCCAACTCCTAGAAATAACTTCATGCCCCATCTCCCTTACTTCCAGCTGGTAAGGATCACATAATTCCTAACAAAGTTTTGACACAGATTCCCAATTCGGGCATTCAGAACATATAGCACGTTACTATAAGCAAGCACATTCTCATTCAAAGTTGCAAGTTACTATGTAGGAACAAGTTTGTATAGGTATTTCAAAGATGCCCAGAACTGAGCTAACCGTTGTATGTCTCCAACTCCTAGAAATAACTTCATGCCCCATCTCCCTTACTTCCAGCTAGTAAGGATCACATAATTCCTAACAAAGTTTTGACACAGATTCCCAATTCGGGCATTCAGAACATATAGCACGTTGCTGTAAGCAAGCACATTCTCATTCAAAGTTGCAAGTTACTATGTAGGAACAAGTTTGTATAGGTATTTCAAAGATGCCCAGAACTGAGCTAAACTTGGTATGTGTCCAACCTCTAGAAATAACTTCATGCCCCAACTCCCTTACTTCCAGCTAGTAATGATCACATAATTCCTAACAAAGTTTTGACACAGATTCCCAATTCGGGCATTCAGAACATACAGCACGTTGCTGTAAGCAAGCACATTCTCATTCAAAGTTGCACGTTACTATGTAGGAACAAGTTTGTATAGGTATTTCAAAGATGCCCAGAACTGAGCTAAACTTGGTATGTGTCCAACTCCTCGAAATAACTTCATGCCCCAACTCCCTTACTTCCAGCTAGTAAGGATCACATAATTCCTAACAAAGTTTTGACACAGATTCCCAATTCGGACATTCAGAACATATAGCACGTTGCTGTAAGCAAGCACATTCTCATGCAAAGTTGCAAGTTACTATGTAGGAATAAGTTTGTATAGGTATTTCAAAGATGCCCAGAACTGAGCTATCCGATGTATGTCTCCATCTCCTAGAAATAACTTCATGCCCCATCTCCCTTACTTTCAGCTAGTAAGGATCACATAATTCCTAACAAAGTTTTGACACAGATTCCCAATTCGGGCATTCAGAACATATAGCACGTTGCTGTAAGCAAGCACATTCTCATTCAAAGTTGCAAGTTACTATGCAGGAACAAGTTTGTATAGATATTTCAATGATGCCCAGAACTGAGCTAAACTTGGTATGTGTCCAACCTCTAGAAATAACTTCATGCCCAAACTCCCTTACTTCCAGCTAGTAAGGATCACATAATTCCTAACAAAGTTTTGACACAGATTCCCAATTCGGGCATTCAGAACATATAGCACGTTGCTGTAAGCAAGCACATTCTCATTCAAAGTTGCAAGTTACTATGTAGGAACAAGTTTGTATAGGTATTTCAAAGATGCCCAGAACTGAGCTAACCGATGTATGTCTCCAACTCGTAGAAATAACTTCATGCCCCATCTCCCTTACTTCCAGCTAGTAAGGATCACATAATTCCTAACAAAGTTTTGACACAGATTCCCAATTCGGGCATTCAGAACATATAGCACGTTGCTGTAAGCAAGCACATTCTCATTCAAAGTTGCAAGTTACTATGTAGGAACAAGTTTGTATAGGTATTTCAAAGATGCCCAGATCTGAGCTAAACTTGGTATGTGTCCAACCTCTAGAAATAACTTCATGCCCCAACTCCCTTACTTCCAGCTAGAAAGGATCACATAATTCCTAACAAAGTTTTGACACAGATTCCCAATTCGGACATTCAGAACATATAGCACGTTGCTGTAAGCAAGCACATTCTCATTCAAAGTTGCAAGTTACTATGTAGGAACAAGTTTGTATTGGTATTTCAAAGATGCCCAGAACTGAGCAAAACGTTGTATGTCTGCAACTCCTAGAAATAACTTCATGCCCCATCTCCCTTACTTCCAGCTAGTAAGGATCACATAATTCCTAACAAAGTTTTGACACAGATTCCCTATTCGGGCATTCAGAACATGTAGCACGTTGCTGTAAGCAAGCACATTCTCATTAAAATTTGCAAGTTACTATTTGGGAACAAGTTTGTATAGGTATTTCAAAGATGCCCAGAGCTGAGCTAAACTTGGTATATCTCCAACTCCACGAAATAACTTCATGCCCCATCTCCCTTACTTCCAGCTAGTAAGGATCACATAATTCCTAACAAAGTTTTGACACAGATTCCCAATTCGGGCATTCAGAACATATAGCACGTTGCTGTAAGCAAGCACATTCTCATTCAAAGTTGCAAGTTACTATGTAGGAACAAGTTTGTATAGGTATTCCAAAGATGCCCAGAACTGAGCTAAACGTTGTATGTCTCCAAATCCTAGAAATAACTTCATGCCCCAACTCCCTTACTTCCAGCTAGTAAGGATCACATAATTCCTAACAAAGTTTTGACACAGATTCCCAATTCGGGCATTCAGAACATGTAGCACGTTGCTGTAAGCAAGCACATTCTCATTCAAAGTTGCAAGTTACTATGTAGGAACAAGTTTGTATAGGTATTTCAAAGATGCCCAGAACTGAGCTAAACGTTGTATGTCTCCAACTCCTAGAAATAACTTCATGCCCCAACTCCCTTACTTCCAGCTAGTAAGGATCACATAATTCCTAACAAAGTTTTGACGCAGATTCCCAATTCGGGCATTCAGAACATATAGCACGTTGCTGTAAGCAAGCACATTCTCATTCAAAGTTGCAAGTTACTATGTAGGAACAAGTTTGTATAGGTATTTCAAAGATGCCCAGAACTGAGCTAAACGTTGTATGTCTCCAACTCCTAGAAATAACTTCATGCCTCATCTCCCTTAATTCCAGCTAGTAAGGATCACATAATTCCTAACAAATTTTGACACAGATTCCCAATTCGGGCATTCAGAACATATAGCACGTTGCTGTAAGCAAGCACATTCTCATTCAAAGTTGCAAGTTACTATGTAGGAACAAGTTTGTATAGGTATTTCAAAGATGCCCAGAACTGAGCTAAAAGTTGTATGTCTCCAACTCCTAGAAATAACTTCATGCCCCATCTCCCTTACTTCCAGCTAGTAAGGATCACATAATTCCTAACAAAGTTTTGACACAGATTCCCAGTTCGGGCATTCAGAACATATAGCACGTTGCTGTAAGCAAGCACATTCTCATTCAAAGTTGCAAGTTACTATGTAGGAACAAGTTTGTATAGGTATTTCAAAGATGCCCAGAACTGAGCTAAACGTTGTATGTCTCCAACCTCTAGAAATAACTTCATGCCCCAACTCCCTTACTTCCAGCTAGAAAGGATCACATAATTCCTAACAAAGTTTTGACACAGATTCCCAATTCGGGCATTCAGAACATATAGCACGTTGCTGTAAGCAAGCACATTCTCATTCAAAGTTGCAAGTTACTATGTAGGAACAAGTTTGTATAGGTATTTAAAAGATGCCCAGATCTGAGCTAACCGATGTATGTCTCCAACTCCTAGAAATAACTTCATGCCCCATCTCCCTTACTTCCAGCTGGTAAGGATCACAAAATTCCTAACAAAGTTTTGACACAGATTCCCAATTCGGGCATTCAGAACATATAGCACGTTGCTGTAAGCAAGCACATTCTCATTCAAAGTTGCAAGTTACTATGTAGGAACAAGTTTGTATAGGTATTTCAAAGATGCCCAGAACTGAGCTAACCGTTGTATGTCTCCAACTCCTAGAAATAACTTCATGCCCCATCTCCCTTACTTCCAGCTAGTAAGGATCACATAATTCCTAACAAAGTTTTGACACAGATTCCCAATTCGGGCATTCAGAACATATAGCACGTTGCTGTAAGCAAGCACATTCTCATTCAAAGTTGCAAGTTACTAGGTAGGAACAAGTTTGTATAGGTATTTCAAAGATGCCCAGAACTGAGCTAAACGTTGTATGTCTCCAACTCCTAGAAATAACTTCATGCCCAATCTCCCTTACTTCCAGCTAGTAAGGATCACATAATTCCTAACAAAGTTTTGACACAGATTCCCAATTCGGGCATTCAGAACATATAGCACGTTGCTGTAAGCAAGCACATTCTCATTCAAAGTTGCAAGTTACTATGTAGGAACAAGTTTGTATAGGTATTTCAAAGATGCCCAGAACTGAGCTAAACTTGGTATGTGTCCAACCTCTAGAAATAACTTCATGCCCCAACTCCCTTACTTCCAGCTAGTAAGGATCACATAATTCCTAACAAAGTTTTGACACAGATTCCCAATTCGGGCATTCAGAACATATAGCACGTTGCTGTAAGCAAGCACATTCTCATTCAAAGTTGCAAGTTACTATGTAGGAACAAGTTTTTATAGGTATTTAAAAGATGCCCAGAACTGAGCTAACCGATGTATGTCTCCAACTCCTAGAAATAACTTCATGCCCCATCTCCCTTACTTCCAGCTGGTAAGGATCACATAATTCCTAACAAAGTTTTGACACAGATTCCCAATTCGGGCATTCAGAACATATAGCACGTTACTATAAGCAAGCACATTCTCATTCAAAGTTGCAAGTTACTATGTAGGAACAAGTTTGTATAGGTATTTCAAAGATGCCCAGAACTGAGCTAACCGTTGTATGTCTCCAACTCCTAGAAATAACTTCATGCCCCATCTCCCTTACTTCCAGCTAGTAAGGATCACATAATTCCTAACAAAGTTTTGACACAGATTCCCAATTCGGGCATTCAGAACATATAGCACGTTGCTGTAAGCAAGCACATTCTCATTCAAAGTTGCAAGTTACTATGTAGGAACAAGTTTGTATAGGTATTTCAAAGATGCCCAGAACTGAGCTAAACTTGGTATGTGTCCAACCTCTAGAAATAACTTCATGCCCCAACTCCCTTACTTCCAGCTAGTAATGATCACATAATTCCTAACAAAGTTTTGACACAGATTCCCAATTCGGGCATTCAGAACATACAGCACGTTGCTGTAAGCAAGCACATTCTCATTCAAAGTTGCACGTTACTATGTAGGAACAAGTTTGTATAGGTATTTCAAAGATGCCCAGAACTGAGCTAAACTTGGTATGTGTCCAACTCCTCGAAATAACTTCATGCCCCAACTCCCTTACTTCCAGCTAGTAAGGATCACATAATTCCTAACAAAGTTTTGACACAGATTCCCAATTCGGACATTCAGAACATATAGCACGTTGCTGTAAGCAAGCACATTCTCATGCAAAGTTGCAAGTTACTATGTAGGAATAAGTTTGTATAGGTATTTCAAAGATGCCCAGAACTGAGCTATCCGATGTATGTCTCCATCTCCTAGAAATAACTTCATGCCCCATCTCCCTTACTTTCAGCTAGTAAGGATCACATAATTCCTAACAAAGTTTTGACACAGATTCCCAATTCGGGCATTCAGAACATATAGCACGTTGCTGTAAGCAAGCACATTCTCATTCAAAGTTGCAAGTTACTATGCAGGAACAAGTTTGTATAGATATTTCAATGATGCCCAGAACTGAGCTAAACTTGGTATGTGTCCAACCTCTAGAAATAACTTCATGCCCAAACTCCCTTACTTCCAGCTAGTAAGGATCACATAATTCCTAACAAAGTTTTGACACAGATTCCCAATTCGGGCATTCAGAACATATAGCACGTTGCTGTAAGCAAGCACATTCTCATTCAAAGTTGCAAGTTACTATGTAGGAACAAGTTTGTATAGGTATTTCAAAGATGCCCAGAACTGAGCTAACCGATGTATGTCTCCAACTCGTAGAAATAACTTCATGCCCCATCTCCCTTACTTCCAGCTAGTAAGGATCACATAATTCCTAACAAAGTTTTGACACAGATTCCCAATTCGGGCATTCAGAACATATAGCACGTTGCTGTAAGCAAGCACATTCTCATTCAAAGTTGCAAGTTACTATGTAGGAACAAGTTTGTATAGGTATTTCAAAGATGCCCAGATCTGAGCTAAACTTGGTATGTGTCCAACCTCTAGAAATAACTTCATGCCCCAACTCCCTTACTTCCAGCTAGAAAGGATCACATAATTCCTAACAAAGTTTTGACACAGATTCCCAATTCGGACATTCAGAACATATAGCACGTTGCTGTAAGCAAGCACATTCTCATTCAAAGTTGCAAGTTACTATGTAGGAACAAGTTTGTATAGGTATTTAAAAGATGCCCAGATCTGAGCTAACCGATGTATGTCTCCAACTCCTAGAAATAACTTCATGCCCCATCTCCCTTACTTCCAGCTGGTAAGGATCACAAAATTCCTAACAAAGTTTTGACACAGATTCCCAATTCGGGCATTCAGAACATATAGCACGTTGCTGTAAGCAAGCACATTCTCATTCAAAGTTGCAAGTTACTATGTAGGAACAAGTTTGTATAGGTATTTCAAAGATGCCCAGAACTGAGCTAACCGTTGTATGTCTCCAACTCCTAGAAATAACTTCATGCCCCATCTCCCTTACTTCCAGCTAGTAAGGATCACATAATTCCTAACAAAGTTTTGACACAGATTCCCAATTCGGGCATTCAGAACATATAGCACGTTGCTGTAAGCAAGCACATTCTCATTCAAAGTTGCAAGTTACTAGGTAGGAACAAGTTTGTATAGGTATTTCAAAGATGCCCAGAACTGAGCTAAACGTTGTATGTCTCCAACTCCTAGAAATAACTTCATGCCCAATCTCCCTTACTTCCAGCTAGTAAGGATCACATAATTCCTAACAAAGTTTTGACACAGATTCCCAATTCGGGCATTCAGAACATATAGCACGTTGCTGTAAGCAAGCACATTCTCATTCAAAGTTGCAAGTTACTATGTAGGAACAAGTTTGTATAGGTATTTCAAAGATGCCCAGAACTGAGCTAAACTTGGTATGTGTCCAACCTCTAGAAATAACTTCATGCCCCAACTCCCTTACTTCCAGCTAGTAAGGATCACATAATTCCTAACAAAGTTTTGACACAGATTCCCAATTCGGGCATTCAGAACATATAGCACGTTGCTGTTAGCAAGCACATTCTCATTCAAAGTTGCAAGTTACTATGTAGGAACAAGTTTTTATAGGTATTTAAAAGATGCCCAGAACTGAGCTAACCGATGTATGTCTCCAACTCCTAGAAATAACTTCATGCCCCATCTCCCTTACTTCCAGCTGGTAAGGATCACATAATTCCTAACAAAGTTTTGACACAGATTCCCAATTCGGGCATTCAGAACATATAGCACGTTACTATAAGCAAGCACATTCTCATTCAAAGTTGCAAGTTACTATGTAGGAACAAGTTTGTATAGGTATTTCAAAGATGCCCAGAACTGAGCTAACCGTTGTATGTCTCCAACTCCTAGAAATAACTTCATGCCCCATCTCCCTTACTTCCAGCTAGTAAGGATCACATAATTCCTAACAAAGTTTTGACACAGATTCCCAATTCGGGCATTCAGAACATATAGCACGTTGCTGTAAGCAAGCACATTCTCATTCAAAGTTGCAAGTTACTATGTAGGAACAAGTTTGTATAGGTATTTCAAAGATGCCCAGAACTGAGCTAAACTTGGTATGTGTCCAACCTCTAGAAATAACTTCATGCCCCAACTCCCTTACTTCCAGCTAGTAATGATCACATAATTCCTAACAAAGTTTTGACACAGATTCCCAATTCGGGCATTCAGAACATACAGCACGTTGCTGTAAGCAAGCACATTCTCATTCAAAGTTGCACGTTACTATGTAGGAACAAGTTTGTATAGGTATTTCAAAGATGCCCAGAACTGAGCTAAACTTGGTATGTGTCCAACTCCTCGAAATAACTTCATGCCCCAACTCCCTTACTTCCAGCTAGTAAGGATCACATAATTCCTAACAAAGTTTTGACACAGATTCCCAATTCGGACATTCAGAACATATAGCACGTTGCTGTAAGCAAGCACATTCTCATGCAAAGTTGCAAGTTACTATGTAGGAATAAGTTTGTATAGGTATTTCAAAGATGCCCAGAACTGAGCTATCCGATGTATGTCTCCATCTCCTAGAAATAACTTCATGCCCCATCTCCCTTACTTTCAGCTAGTAAGGATCACATAATTCCTAACAAAGTTTTGACACAGATTCCCAATTCGGGCATTCAGAACATATAGCACGTTGCTGTAAGCAAGCACATTCTCATTCAAAGTTGCAAGTTACTATGTAGGAACAAGTTTGTATAGGTATTTCAAAGATGCCCAGAACTGAGCTAAACTTGGTATGTGTCCAACCTCTAGAAATAACTTCATGCCCCATCTCCCTTACTTCCAGCTAGTAAGGATCACATAATTCCTAACAAAGTTTTGACACAGATTCCCAATTCGGGCATTCAGAACATATAGCACGTTGCTGTAAGCAAACACATTCTCATTCAAAGTTGCAAGTTACTAGGTAGGAACAAGTTTGTATAGGTATTTCAAAGATGCCCAGAACTGAGCTAAACGTTGTATGTCTCCAACTCCTAGAAATAACTTCATGCCCCAACTCCCTTACTTCCAGCTAGTAAGGATCACATAATTCCTAAAAAGTTTTGACACAGATTCCCAATTCGGGCATTTAGAACATATAGCACGTTGCTGTAAGCAAGCACATTCTCATTCAAAGTTGCAAGTTACTATGTAGGAACAAGTTTGTATAGGTATTTCAAAGATGCCCAGAACTGAGCTAAACTTGGTATGTCTCCAACTCCTAGAAATAACTTCATGCCCCATCTCCCTTACTTCCAGCTAGTAAGGATCACATAATTCCTAAGAAAGTTTTGACACAGATTCCCAATTCGGGCATTCAGAACATATAGCACGTTGCTGTAAGCAAGCACATTCTGATTCAAAGTTGCAAGTTACTATGTAGGAACAAGTTTGTATAGGACTTTGAAAGATGCCCGGAACTGAGCTGAAGTTTGTATGTCTCCAACTCCTAGAAATAACTTCATGCCCCATCACCCTTACTTCCAGCTAGTGAGGATCACATAATTCCTAACAAAGTTTTGACACAGATTCCCAATTCGGGCATTCAGAACATATAGCACGTTGCTGTAAACAAGCACATTCTCATTCAAAGTTGCAAGTTACTATGTAGGAACAAGATTGTATAGGAATTTCAAAGATGCCCAGAACTGAGCTAAACGTTGTATGTCTCCAACTCCTAGAAATAACTTCATGCCCAATCTCCCTTACTTCCAGCTAGTAAGGATCACATAATTCCTAACAAAGTTTTGACACAGATTCCCAATTCGGGCATTCAGAACATATAGCACGTTGCTGTAAGCAAGCACATTCTCATTCAAAGTTGCAAGTTACTATGTAGGAACAAGTTTGTATAGGTATTTCAAAGATGCCCAGAACTGAGCTAAACTTGGTATGTGTCCAACCTCTAGAAATAACTTCATGCCCCAACTCCCTTACTTCCAGCTAGTAAGGATCACATAATTCCTAACAAAGTTTTGACACAGATTCTCAATTCGGACACTCAGAACATATAGCACGTTGCTGTAAGCAAGCACATTCTCATTCAAAGTTGCAAGTTACTATGTAGGAACAAGTTTGTATAGGTATTTAAAAGATGCCCAGAACTGAGCTAACCGATGTATGTCTCCAACTCCTAGAAATAACTTCATGCCCGATCTCCCTTACTTCCAGCTGGTAAGGATCACATAATTCCTAACAAAGTTTTGACACAGATTCCCAATTCGGGCATTCAGAACATATAGCACGTTGCTGTAAGCAAGCACATTCTCATTCAAAGTTGCAAGTTACTATGTAGGAACAAGTTTGTATAGGTATTTCAAAGATGCCCAGAACTGAGCTAACCGTTGTATGTCTCCAACTCCTAGAAATAACTTCATGCCCCATCTCCCTTACTTCCAGCTAGTAAGGATCACATAATTCCTAACAAAGTTTTGACACAGATTCCCAATTCGGGCATTCAGATCATATAGCACGTTGCTGTAAGCAAGCACATTCTCATTCAAAGTTGCAAGTTACTATGTAGGAACAAGTTTGTATAGGTATTTCAAAGATGCCCAGAACTTAGCTAAACTTGGTATGTGTCCAACCTCTAGAAATAACTTCATGCCCCAACTCCCTTACTTCCAGCTGCAAGGATCACATAATTCCTAACAAAGTTTTGACACAGATTCCAAATTCGGGCATTCAGAACATACAGCACGTTGCTGTAAGCAAGCACATTCTCATTCAAAGTTGCACGTTACTATGTAGGAACAAGTTTGTATAGGTATTTCAAAGATGCCCAGAACTGAGCTAAACTTGGTATGTGTCCAACTCCTCGAAATAACTTCATGCCCCAACTCCCTTACTTCCAGCTAGTAAGGATCACATAATTCCTAACAAAGTTTTGACACAGATTCCCAATTCGGGCATTCAGAACATATAGCACGTTGCTGTAAGCAAGCACATTCTCATTCAAAGTTGCAAGTTACTATGTAGGAACAAGTTTGTATAGGTATTTCAAAGATGCCCAGAACTGAGCTAAACGTTGTATGTCTCCAACTCCTAGAAATAACTTCATGCCCCATCTCCCTTACTTCCAGCTAGTAAGGATCACATAATTCCTAACAAAGTTTTGACACAGATTCCCAATTCGGGCATTCAGAACATATAGCACGTTGCTGTAAGCAAGCACATTCTCATTCAAAGTTGCAAGTTACTATGTAGGAACAAGTTTGTATAGGTATTTCAAAGATGCCCAGAACTGAGCTAAAAGTTGTATGTCTCCAACTCCTAGAAGTAACTTCATGCCCCATCTCCCTTACTTCCAGCTAGTAAGGATCACATAATTCCTAACAAAGTTTTGACACAGATTCCCAATTCGGGCATTCAGAACATATAGCACGTTGCTGTAAGCAAGCACATTCTCATTCAAAGTTGCAAGTTACTATGTAGGAACAAGTTTGTATAGGTATTTCAAAGATGCCCAGAACAGAGCTAAACTTGGTATGTGTCCAACCTCTAGAAATAACTTCATGCCCCAACTCCCTTACTTCCAGCTAGTAAGGATCACATAATTCCTAACAAAGTTTTGACACAGATTCCCAATTCGGACATTCAGAACATATAGCACGTTGCTGTAAGCAAGCACATTCTCATTCAAAGTTGCAAGTTACTATGTAGGAACAAGTTTGTATAGGTATTTCAAAGATGCCCAGAACTGAGCTAACCGATGTATGTCTCCATCTCCTAGAAATAACTTCATGCCCCATCTCCCTTACTTTCAACTAGTAAGGATCACATAATACCTAACAAAGATTTGACACAGATTCCCAATTCGGGCATTCAGAACATATAGCACGTTGCTGTAAGCAAGCACATTCTCATTCAAAGTTGCAAGTTACTATGTAGGAACAAGTTTGTATATATATTTCAAAGATGCCCAGAACTGAGCTAAACTTGGTATGTCTCCAACCTCTAGAAATAACTTCATGCCCCAACTCCCTTACTTCCAGCTAGTAAGGATCACATAATTCCTAACAAAGTTTTGACACAGATTCCCAATTCGGGCATTCAGAACATATAGCACGTTGCTGTAAGCAAGCACATTCTGATTCAAAGTTGCAAGTTACTATGTAGGAACAAGTTTGTATAGGACTTTGAATGATGCCCGGAACTGAGCTGAAGTTTGTATGTCTCCAACTCATAGAAATAACTTCATGCCCCATCACCCTTACTTCCAGCTAGTGAGGATCACATAATTCCTAACAAAGTTTTGACACAGATTCCCAATTCGGGCATTCAGAACATATAGCACGTTGCTGTAAGCAAGCACATTCTCATTCAAAGTTGCAAGTTACTATGTAGGAACAAGTTTGTATAGGAATTTCAAAGATGCCCAGAACTGAGCTAAACGTTGTATGTCTCCAACTCCTAGAAATAACTTCATGCCCAATCTCCCTTACTTCCAGCTAGTAAGGATCACATAATTCCTAACAAAGATTTGACAGAGATTCCCAATTCGGGCATTCAGAACATATATCACGTTGCTGTAAGCAAGCACATTCTCATTCAAAGTTGCAAGTTACTATGTAGGAACAAGTTTGTATAGTTATTTCAAAGATGCCCAGAACTGAGCTAAACGTTGTATGTCTCCAACTCCTAGAAATAACTTCATGCCCCATCTCACTTACTTCCAGCTAGTAAGGATCACATAATTTCTAACTCAGTTTTGACACAGATTCCCAATTCTGGCATTAAGAACATATAGTACGTTTCTGTAAGCAAGCACATTCTCATTCAAAGTTGCAAGTTACTATGTAGGAACAACTTTGTATAGGTATTTCAAAGATGCCCAGAACTGAGCTAAACTTGGTATGTCTCCAACTCCTAGATATAACTTCATGCCCCATCTCCCTTACTTCCAGCTAGTAAGGATCACATAATTCCTAACAAAGTTTTGACACAGATTCCCAATTCGGGCATTCAGAACATATAGCACGTTGCTGTAAGCAAGCACATTCTCATTCAAAGTTGCAAGTTACTATGTAGGAACAAGTTTGTATAGGTATTTCAAAGATGCCCAGAACTGAGCTAAACTTGGTATGTGTCCAACCTCTAGAAATAACTTCATGCCCCAACTCCCTTACTTCCAGCTAGTAAGGATCACATAATTCCTAACAAAGTTTTGACACAGATTCCCAATTCGGGCATTCAGAACATAAAGCACGTTGCTGTAAGCAAGCACATTCTCATTCAAAGTTGCAAGTACTATGTAGGAACAAGTTTGTATAGGTATTTCAAAGATGCCCAGAACTGAGCTAAACTTGGTATGTCTCCAATTCCTAGAAATAACTTCATGCCCCATCTCACTTAATTCCAGCTAGTAATGATCACATAATTCCTAATAAAGTTTTGACACAGATCCCAATTCGGGCATTCAGAACATATAGCACGTTGCTGTAAGCAAGCACATTCTCATTCAAAGTTGCAAGTTACTATGTAGGAACAAGTTTGTATAGGTATTTCAAAGATGTCCAGAACTGAGCTAAACTTGGTATGTGTCCAACTCCTAGAAACACCTTCATACCCCATCTCACTTACTTCCAGCTAGTAAAGATCACATAATTCCTAACAAAATTTGACATAGATTCCCAATTCGGGCATTCAGAACATATAGCACGTTGCTGTAAGCAATCACATTCTCATTCAAAGTTGCAAGTGACTATGTAGGAACAAGTTTGTATAGGTATTTCAAAGATGCCCAGAACTGAGCTAAACTTGGTATGTGTCCAACTCCTAGAAATAACTTCATGCCCCATCTCCCTTACTTCCAGCTAGTAAGGATCACATAATTCCTAACAAAGTTTTGACACAGATTCCCAATTCGGGCATTCAGAACATGTAGCACGTTGCTGTAAGCAAGCACATTCTCATTCTAAGTTGCAAGTTACTATGTAGGAACAAGTTTTTATAGGTATTTCAAAGATGCCCAGAACTGAGCTAAACGTTGTATGTCTCTAACTCCTAGAAATAACTTCATGCCCCATCTCACTTACTTCCAGCTAGTAAGGATCACATAATTTCTAACAAAGATTTGACACAGATTCCCAATTCGGGCATTCAGAACATATAGCACGTTGCTGTAAGCAAGCACATTCTCATTCAAAGTTGCAAGTTACTATGTAGGAACAAGTTTGTATAGGTATTTCAAAGATGCCCAGAACTGAGCTAAACTTGGTATGTCTCCAACTCCTAGAAATAACTTCATGCCCCATCTCCCTTACTTCCATCTAGTAAGGATCACATAATTCCTAAAAGTGTTTTGACACAGATTCCCAATTCGGGCATTCAGAACATGTAGCACGTTGCTGTAAGCAAGCACATTCTCATTCAAAGTTGCAAGTTACTATGTAGGAACAAGTTTGTATAGGTATTTCAAAGATGCCCAGAACTGAGCTAAACGTTGTATGTCTCCAATTCCTAGAAATAACTTCATGCCCCATCTCACTTACTTCCAGCTAGTAAGGATCACATAATTTCAAACAAAGTTTTGACACAGATTCCCAATTCGGGCATTCAGAACATATAGCACGTTGCTGTAAGCAAGCACATTCTCATTCAAAGTTGCAAGTTACTATGTAGGAACAAGTTTGTATAGGAATTTCAGAGATGCCCAGAACTGAGCTAAACGTTGTATGTCTCCAACTCCTAGAAATAACTTCATGCCCAATCTCCCTTACTTCCAGCTAGTAAGGATCACATAATTTCTAACAAAGTTTTGACACAGATTCCCAATTCGGGCATTCAGAACATATAGCACGTTGATGTAAGCAAGCACATTCTCATTCAAAGTTGCAAGTTACTATGTAGGAACAAGTTTGTATAGGTATTTCAAAGATGCCCAGAACTGAGCTAAACTTGGTATGTCTCCAACTCCTAGAAATAACTTCATGCCCCATCTCCCTTACTTCCAGCTAGTAAGGATCACATAATTCCTAACAAAGTTTTGACACAGATTCCCAATTCGGGCATTCAGAACATGTAGCACGTTGCTGTAAGCAAGCACATTCAATTCAAAGTTGCAAGTTACAATGTAGGAACAAGTTTGTATAGGTATTTCAAAGATGCCCAGAATTGAGCTAAACTTGGTATGTCTCCAACTCCTAGAAATAACTTCATGCCCCATCTCCCTTACTTCCAGCTAGTAAGGATCACATAATTTCTAACAAAGTTTTGACACAGATTCCCAATTCGGGCATTCAGAACATATAGCACGTTGCTGTAAGCAAGTACCTTCTCATTCAAAGTTGCAAGTTACTAAGTAGGAACAAGTTTGTAAAGGTATTTCAAAGATGCCCAGAACTGAGCTAAACGTTGTATGTCTCCAACTCCTAGAAATAACTTCATGCCCCATCACCCTTACTTCCAGCTAGTAGGGATCACATAATTCCTAACAAAGTTTTGACACAGATTCCCAATTCGGGCATTCAGAACATACAGCACGTTGCTGTAAGCAAGCACATTCTCATTCAAAGTTGCAAGTTACTATGTAGGAACAAGTTTGTATAGGTATTTCAAAGATGCCCAGAACTGAGCTAAACGTTGTATGTCTCCAACTCCTCGAAATAACTTCATGACCCATCTCCCTTACTTCCAGCTAGTAAGGATCACATAATTCCTAACAAAGTTTTGACACAGATTCCCAATTCGGGCATTCAGAACATACAGCACGTTGCTGTAAGCAAGCACATTCTCATTCAAAGTTGCAAGTTACTATGTAGGAACAAGTTTGTATAGGTATTTCAAAGATGCCCAGAACTGAGCTAAACGTTGTATGTCTCCAACTCCTAGAAATAACTTCATGCCCCATCTCCCTTACTTCCAGCTAGTAAGGATCACATAATTCCTAACCAAGTTTTGACACAGATTCCCAATTCGGGCATTCAGAATATATAGCACGTTGCTGTAAGCAAGCACATTCTGATTCAAAGTTGCAAGTTACTATGTAGGAACAAGTTTGTATAGGTATTTCAAAGATGCCCAGAACTGAGCTAAACTTGGTATGTCTCCAACTCCTAGAAATAACTTCATGCCCTACTCCCTTACTTCCAGCTAGTAAGGATCACATAATTCCTAACAAAGTTTTGACACAGATTCCCAATTCGGGCATTCAGAACATATAGCACGTTGCTGTAAGCAAGCACATTCTCATTCAAAGATGCAAGTTACTATGTAGGAACAAGTTTGTATAGGTATTTCAAAGATGCCCAGAACTGAGCTAAACTTGGTATGTGTCCAACCTCTAGAAATAACTTCATGCCCCAACTCCCTTACTTCCAGCTAGTAAGGATCACATAATTCCTAACAAAGTTTTGACACAGATTCCCAATTCGGGCATTCAGAACATATAGCACGTTGCTGTAAGCAAGCACATTCTCATTCAAAGTTGCAAGTACTATGTAGGAACAAGTTTGTATAGGTATTTCAAAGATGCCCAGAACTGAGCTAAACTTGGTATGTCTCCAACTCCTAGAAATAACTTCATGCCCCATCTCACTTACTTCCAGCTAGTAATGATCACATAATTCCTAATAAAGTTTTGACACAGAATCCCAATTCGGGCATTCAGAACATATAGCACGTTGCTGTAAGCAAGCACATTCTCATTCAAAGTTGCAAGTTACTATGTAGGAACAAGTTTGTATAGGTATTTCAAAGATGTCCAGAACTGAGCTAAACTTGGTATGTGTCCAACTCCTAGAAACACCTTCATACCCCATCTCACTTACTTCCAGCTAGTAAAGATCACATAATTCCTAACAAAATTTGACATAGATTCCAAATTCGGGCATTCAGAACATATAGCACGTTGCTGTAAGCAATCACATTCTCATTCAAAGTTGCAAGTGACTATGTAGGAACAAGTTTGTATAGGTATTTCAAAGATGCCCAGAACTGAGCTAAACTTGGTATGTGTCCAACTCCTAGAAATAACTTCATGCCCCATCTCCCTTACTTCCAGCTAGTAAGGATCACATAATTCCTAACAAAGTTTTGACACAGATTCCCAATTCGGGCATTCAGAACATGTAGCACGTTGCTGTAAGCAAGCACATTCTCATTCTAAGTTGCAAGTTACTATGTAGGAACAAGTTTTTATAGGTATTTCAAAGATGCCCAGAACTGAGCTAAACGTTGTATGTCTCCAACTGCTAGAAATAACTTCATGCCCCATCTCACTTACTTCCAGCTAGTAAGGATCACATAATTTCTAACAAAGTTTTGACACAGATTCCCAATTCGGGCATTCAGAACATATAGCACGTTGCTGTAAGCAAGCACATTCTCATTCAAAGTTGCAAGTTACTATGTAGGAACAAGTTTGTATAGGTATTTCAAAGATGCCCAGAACTGAGCTAAACTTGGTATGTCTCCAACTCCTAGAAATAACTTCATGCCCCATCTCACTTACTTCCATTTAGTAAGGATCACATAATTCCTAAAAGTGTTTTGACACAGATTCCCAATTCGGGCATTCAGAACATGTAGCACGTTGCTGTAAGCAAGCACATTCTCATTCAAAGTTGCAAGTTACTATGTAGGAACAAGTTTGTATAGGTATTTCAAAGAGGCCCAGAACTGAGCTAAACGTTGTATGTCTCCAATTCCTAGAAATAACTTCATGCCCCATCTCACTTACTTCCAGCTAGTAAGGATCACATAATTTCTAACAAAGTTTTGACACAGATTCCCAATTAGCGCATTCAGAACATATAGCACGTTGCTGTAAGCAAGCACATTCTGATTCAAAGTTGCAAGTTACTATGTAGGAACAAGTTTGTATAGGACTTTGAAAGATGCCCGGAACTGAGCTGAAGTTTGTATGTCTCCAACTCCTAGAAATAACTTCATGCCCCATCACCCTTACTTCCAGCTAGTGAGGATCACATAATTCCTAACAAAGATTTGACACAGATTCCCAATTCGGGCATTCAGAACATATAGCACGTTGCTGTAAGCAAGCACATTCTCATTCAAAGTTGCAAGTTACTATGTAGGAACAAGATTGTATAGGAATTTCAAAGATGCCCAGAACTGAGCTAAACGTTGTATGTCTCCAACTCCTAGAAATAACTTCATGCCCAATCTCCCTTACTTCCAGCTAGTAAGGATCACATAATTCCTAACAAAGTTTTGACACAGATTCCCAATTCGGGCATTCAGAACATATAGCACGTTGCTGTAAGCAAGCACATTCTCATTCAAAGTTGCAAGTTACTATGTAGGAACAAGTTTGTATAGGTATTTCAAAGATGCCCAGAACTGAGCTAAACTTGGTATGTGTCCAACTCCTCGAAATAACTTCATGCCCCAACTCCCTTACTTCCAGCTAGTAAGGATCACATAATTCCTAACAAAGTTTTGACACAGATTCCCAATTCGGACATTCAGAACATATAGCACGTTGCTGTAAGCAAGCACATTCTCATTCAAAGTTGCAAGTTACTATGTAGGAACAAGTTTGTATAGGTATTTCAAAGATGCCCAGAACAGAGCTAAACTTGGTATGTGTCCAACCTCTAGAAATAACTTCATGCCCCAACTCCCTTACTTCCAGCTAGTAAGGATCACATAATTCCTAACAAAGTTTTGACACAGATTCCCAATTCGGACATTCAGAACATATAGCACGTTGCTGTAAGCAAGCACATTCTCATTCAAAGTTGCAAGTTACTATGTAGGAACAAGTTTGTATAGGTATTTCAAAGATGCCCAGAACTGAGCTAACAGATGTATGTCTCCATCTCCTAGAAATAACTTCATGCCCCATCTCCCTTACTTCCAGCTAGTAAGGATCACATAATTCCTAACAAAGTTTTGACAGAGATTCCCAATTCGGGCATTCAGAACATATATCACGTTGCTGTAAGCAAGCACATTCTCATTCAAAGTTGCAAGTTACTATGTAGGAACAAGTTTGTATAGTTATTTCAAAGATGCCCAGAACTGAGCTAAACGTTGTATGTCTCCAACTCCTAGAAATAACTTCATGCCCCATCTCACTTACTTCCAGCTAGTAAGGATCACATAATTTCTAAGTCAGTTTTGACACAGATTCCCAATTCTGGCATTAAGAACATATAGTACGTTTCTGTAAGCAAGCACATTCTCATTCAAAGTTGCAAGTTACTATGTAGGAACAACTTTGTTTAGGTATTTCAAAGACGCCCAGAACTGAGCTAATCTTGGTATGTCTCCAACTCCTAGAAATAACTTCATGCCCCATCTCCCTTACTTCCAGCTAGTAAGGATCACATAATTTCTAACTCAGTTTTGACACAGATTCCCAATTCTGCCATTAAGAACATATAGTACGTTTCTGTAAGCAAGCACATTCTCATTCAAAGTTGCAAGTTACTATGTAGGAACAAGTTTGTATAGGTATTTCAAAGATGCCCAGAACTGAGCTAAACTTGGTATGTCTCCAACTCCTAGAAATAACTTCATGCCCTACTCCCTTACTTCCAGCTAGTAAGGATCACATAATTCCTAACAAAGTTTTGACACAGATTCCCAATTCGGGCATTCAGAACATATAGCACGTTGCTGTAAGCAAGCACATTCTCATTCAAAGATGCAAGTTACTATGTAGGAACAAGTTTGTATAGGTATTTCAAAGATGCCCAGAACTGAGCTAAACTTGGTATGTGTCCAACCTCTAGAAATAACTTCATGCCCCAACTCCCTTACTTCCAGCTAGTAAGGATCACATAATTCCTAACAAAGTTTTGACACAGATTCCCAATTCGGGCATTCAGAACATATAGCACGTTGCTGTAAGCAAGCACATTCTCATTCAAAGTTGCAAGTACTATGTAGGAACAAGTTTGTATAGGTATTTCAAAGATGCCCAGAACTGAGCTAAACTTGGTATGTCTCCAACTCCTAGAAATAACTTCATGCCCCATCTCACTTACTTCCAGCTAGTAATGATCACATAATTCCTAATAAAGTTTTGACACAGATTCCCAATTCGGGCATTCAGAACATATAGCACGTTGCTGTAAGCAAGCACATTCTCATTCAAAGTTGCAAGTTACTATGTAGGAACAAGTTTGTATAGGTATTTCAAAGATGTCCAGAACTGAGCTAAACTTGGTATGTGTCCAACTCCTAGAAATAACTTCATGCCCCATCTCCCTTACTTCCAGCTAGTAAGGATCACATAATTCCTAACAAAGTTTTGACACAGATTCCCAATTCGGGCATTCAGAACATGTAGCACGTTGCTGTAAGCAAGCACATTCTCATTCTAAGTTGCAAGTTACTATGTAGGAACAAGTTTTTATAGGTATTTCAAAGATGCCCAGAACTGAGCTAAACGTTGTATGTCTCCAACTCCTAGAAATAACTTCATGCCCCATCTCACTTACTTCCAGCTAGTAAGGATCACATAATTTCTAACAAAGTTTTGACACAGATTCCTAATTCGGGCATTCAGAACATATAGCACGTTGCTGTAAGCAAGCACATTCTCATTCAAAGTTGCAAGTTACTATGTAGGAACAAGTTTGTATAGGTATTTCAAAGATGCCCAGAACTGAGCTAAACTTGGTATGTCTCCAACTCCTAGAAATAACTTCATGCCCCATCTCCCTTACTTCCATCTAGTAAGGATCACATAATTCCTAAAAGTGTTTTGACACAGATTCCCAATTCGGGCATTCAGAACATGTAGCACGTTGCTGTAAGCAAGCACATTCTCATTCAAAGTTGCAAGTTACTATGTAGGAACAAGTTTGTATAGGTATTTCAAAGAGGCCCAGAACTGAGCTAAACGTTTTATGTCTCCAATTCCTAGAAATAACTTCATGCCCCATCTCACTTACTTCCAGCTAGTAAGGATCACATAATTTCTAACAAAGTTTTGACACAGATTCCCAATTCGCGCATTCAGAACATATAGCACGTTGCTGTAAGCAAGCACATTCTCATTCAAAGTTGCAAGTTACTATGTAGGAACAAGTTTGTATAGGACTTTGAAAGATGCCCGGAACTGAGCTGAAGTTTGTATGTCTCCAACTCCTAGAAATAACTTCATGCCCCATCACCCTTACTTACAGCTAGTGAGGATCACATAATTCCTAACAAAGTTTTGACACAGATTCCCAATTCGGGCATTCAGAACATATAGCACGTTGCTGTAAGCAAGCACATTCTCATTCAAAGTTGCAAGTTACTATGTAGGAACAAGATTGTATAGGAATTTCAAAGATGCCCAGAACTGAGCTAAACGTTGTATGTCTCCAACTCCTAGAAATAACTTCATGCCCAATCTCCCTTACTTCCAGCTAGTAAGGATCACATAATTCCTAACAAAGTTTTGACACAGATTCCCAATTCGGGCATTCAGAACATATAGCACGTTGCTGTAAGCAAGCACATTCTCACTCAAAGTTGCAAGTTACTATGTAGGAACAAGTTTGTATAGGTATTTCAAAGATGCCCAGAACTGAGCTAAACTTGGTATGTGTCCAACTCCTCGAAATAACTTCATGCCCCAACTCCCTTACTTCCAGCTAGTAAGGATCACATAATTTCTAACAAAGTTTTGACACAGATTCCCAATTCGGACATTCAGAACATATAGCACGTTGCTGTAAGCAAGCACATTCTCATTCAAAGTTGCAAGTTACTATGTAGGAACAAGTTTGTATAGGTATTTAAAAGATGCCCAGAACTGAGCTAACCGATGTATGTCTCCAACTCCTAGAAATAACTTCATGCCCGATCTCCCTTACTTCCAGCTGGTAAGGATCACATAATTCCTAACAAAGTTTTGACACAGATTCCCAATTCGGGCATTCAGAACATATAGCACGTTGCTGTAAGCAAGCACATTCTCATTCAAAGTT
Source organism: Diceros bicornis minor (assembly GCF_020826845.1). Classification (NCBI taxonomy): domain Eukaryota; kingdom Metazoa; phylum Chordata; class Mammalia; order Perissodactyla; family Rhinocerotidae; genus Diceros; species Diceros bicornis. The sequence continues at coordinate 279,233 of NW_026691081.1, read as the reverse complement.
GCAAGTTACTATGTAGGAACAAGTTTGTATAGGTATTTCAAAGATGCCCAGAACTGAGCTAACCGTTGTATGTCTCCAACTCCTAGAAATAACTTCATGCCCCATCTCCCTTACTTCCAGCAAGTAAGGATCACATAATTCCTAACAAAGTTTTGACACAGATTCCCAATTCGGGCATTCAGATCATATAGCACGTTGCTGTAAGCAAGCACATTCTCATTCAAAGTTGCAAGTTACTATGTAGGAACAAGTTTGTATAGGTATTTCAAAGATGCCCAGAACTTAGCTAAACTTGGTATGTGTCCAACCTCTAGAAATAACTTCATGCCCCAACTCCCTTACTTCCAGCTAGCAAGGATCACATAATTCCTAACAAAGTTTTGACACAGATTCCCAATTCGGGCATTCAGAACATACAGCACGTTGCTGTAAGCAAGCACATTCTCATTCAAAGTTGCACGTTACTATGTAGGAACAAGTTTGTATAGGTATTTCAAAGATGCTCAGAACTGAGCTAAACTTGGTATGTGTCCAACTCCTCGAAATAACTTCATGCCCCAACTCCCTTACTTCCAGCTAGTAAGGATCACATAATTCCTAACAAAGTTTTGACACAGATTCCCAATTCGGGCATTCAGAACATATAGCACGTTGCTGTAAGCAAGCACATTCTCATTCAAAGTTGCAAGTTACTATGTAGGCCTTAGTTTGTATAGGTATTTCAAAGATGCCCAGAACAGAGCTAAACTTGGTATGTGTCCAACCTCTAGTAATAACTTCATGCCCCAACTCCCTTACTTCCAACTAGTAAGGATCACATAATTCCTAACAAAGTTTTGACACAGATTCCCAATTCGGACATTCAGAACATATAGCACGTTGCTGTAAGCAAGCACATTCTCATTCAAAGTTGCAAGTTACTATGTAGGAACAAGTTTGTATAGGTATTTCAAAGATGCCCAGAACTGAGCTAACCGATGTATGTCTCCATCTCCTAGAAATAACTTCATGCCCCATCTCCCTTACTTCCAGCTAGTAAGGATCACATAATACCTAACAAAGATTTGACACAGATTCCCAATTCGGGCATTCAGAACATATAGCACGTTGCTGTAAGCAAGCACATTCTCATTCAAAGTTGGAAGTTACTATGTAGGAACAAGTTTGTATATATATTTCAAAGATGCCCAGAACTGAGCTAAACTTGGTATGTGTCCAACCTCTAGAAATAACTTCATGCCCCATCTCCCTTACTTCCAGCTAGTAAGGATCACATAATTCCTAACAAAGTTTTGACAGAGATTCCCAATTCGGGCATTCAGAACATATATCACGTTGCTGTAAGCAAGCACATTCTCATTCAAAGTTGCAAGTTACTATGTAGGAACAAGTTTGTATAGTTATTTCAAAGATGCCCAGAACTGAGCTAAACGTTGTATGTCTCCAACTCCTAGAAATAACTTCATGCCCCATCTCACTTACTTCCAGCTAGTAAGGATCACATAATTTCTAACTCAGTTTTGACACAGATTCCCAATTCTGGCATTAAGAACATATAGTACGTTTCTGTAAGCAAGCACATTCTCATTCAAAGTTGCAAGTTACTATGTAGGAACAACTTTGTATAGGTATTTCAAAGATGCCCAGAACTGAGCTAAACTTGGTATGTCTCCAACTCCTAGAAATAACTTCATGCCTCATCTCCCTTACTTCCAGCTAGTAAGGATCACATAATTCCTAACAAAGTTTTGACACAGATTCCCAATTCGGGCATTCAGAACATATAGCACGTTGCTGTAAGCAAGCACATTCTCATTCAAAGTTGCAAGTTACTATGTAGGAACAAGTTTGTATAGGTATTTCAAAGATGCCCAGAATTGAGCTAAACTTGGTATGTGTCCAACCTCTAGAAATAACTTCATGCCCCAACTCCCTTACTTCCAGCTAGTAAGGATCACATAATTCCTAACAAAGTTTTGACACAGATTCCCAATTCGGGCATTCAGAACATAAAGCACGTTGCTGTAAGCAAGCACATTCTCATTCAAAATTGCAAGTACTATGTAGGAACAAGTTTGTATAGGTATTTCAAAGATGCCCAGAACTGAGCTAAACTTGGTATGTCTCCAACTCCTAGAAATAACTTCATGCCCCATCTCACTTACTTCCGGCTGGTAATGATCACATAATTCCTAATAAAGTTTTGACACAGATCCCAATTCGGGCATTCAGAACATATAGCACGTTGCTGTAAGCAAGCACATTCTCATTCAAAGTTGCAAGTTACTATGTAGGAACAAGTTTGTATAGGTATTTCAAAGATGTCCAGAACTGAGCTAAACTTGGTATGTGTCCAACTCCTAGAAACACCTTCATACCACATCTCACTTACTTCCAGCTAGTAAAGATCACATAATTCCTAACAAAATTTGACATAGATTCCCAATTCGGGCATTCAGAACATATAGCACGTTGCTGTAAGCAATCACATTCTCATTCAAAGTTGCAAGTGACTATGTAGGAACAAGTTTGTATAGGTATTTCAAAGATGCCCAGAACTGAGCTAAACTTGGTATGTGTCCAACTCCTAGAAATAACTTCATGCCCCATCTCCCTTACTTCCAGCTAGTAAGGATCACATAATTCCTAACAAAGTTTTGACACAGATTCCCAATTCGGGCATTCAGAACATGTAGCACGTTGCTGTAAGCAAGCACATTCTCATTCTAAGTTGCAAGTTACTATGTAGGAACAAGTTTGTATAGGTATTTCAAAGATGCCCAGAACTGAGCTAAACGTTGTATGTCTCCAACTCCTAGAAATAACTTCATGCCCCATCTCACTTACTTCCAGCTAGTAAGGATCACATAATTTCTAACAAAGTTTTGACACAGATTCCCAATTCGGGCATTCAGAACATATAGCACGTTGCTGTAAGCAAGCACATTCTCATTCAAAGTTGCAAGTTACTATGTAGGAACAAGTTTGTATAGGTATTTCAAAGATGCCCAGAACTGAGCTAAATTGGTATGTCTCCAACTCCTAGAAATAACTTCATGCCCCATCTCACTTACTTCCATCTAGTAAGGATCACATAATTCCTAAAAGTGTTTTGACACAGATTCCCAATTCGGGCATTCAGAACATGTAGCACGTTGCTGTAAGCAACCACATTCTCATTCAAAGTTGCAAGTTACTATGTAGGAACAAGTTTGTATAGGTATTTCAAAGATGCCCAGAACTGAGCTAAACTTGGTATGTCTCCAACTCCTAGAAATAACTTCATGCCCCATCTCCCTTACTTCCAGCTAGTAAGGATCACATAATTCCTAACAAAGTTTTGACACAGATTCCCAATTCGGGCATTCAGAACATATAGCACGTTGCTGTAAGCAAGCACATTCTCATTCAAAGTTGCAAGTTACTATGTAGGAACAAGTTTGTATAGGTATTTCAAAGATGCCCAGAACTGAGCTAAACGTGGTATGCCTCCAACTCCTAGAAATAACTTCATGCCCCATCACCCTTACTTCCAGCTAGTAAGGATCACATAATTCCTAACAAAGTTTTGACACAGATTCCCAATTCGGGCATTCAGAACATATAGCACGTTGCTGTAAGCAAGCACATTCTCATTCAAAGATGCAAGTTACTATGTAGGAACAAGTTTGTATAGGTATTTCAAAGATGCCCAGAACTGAGCTAAACTTGGTATGTGTCCAACCTCTAGAAATAACTTCATGCCCCAACTCCCTTACTTCCAGCTAGTAAGGATCACATAATTCCTAACAAAGTTTTGACACAGATTCCCAATTCGGGCATTCAGAACATATAGCACGTTGCTGTAAGCAATCACATTCTCATTCAAAGTTGCAAGTACTATGTAGGAACAAGTTTGTGTAGGTATTTCAAAGATGCCCAGAACTGAGCTAAACTTGGTATGTCTCCAACTCCTAGAAATAACTTCATGCCCCATCTCACTTACTTCCAGCTGGTAATGATCACATAATTCCTAATAAAGTTTTGACACAGATTCCCAATTCGGGCATTCAGAACATATAGCACGTTGCTGTAAGCAAGCACATTATCATTCAAAGTTGCAAGTTACTATGTAGGAACAAGTTTGTATAGGTATTTCAAAGATGTCCAGAACTGAGCTAAACTTGGTATGTGTCCAACTCCTAGAAAAACCTTCATACCCCATCTCACTTACTTCCAGCTAGTAAAGATCTCATAATTCCTAACAAAATTTGACATAGATTCCAAATTCGGGCATTCAGAACATATAGCACGTTGCTGTAAGCAATCACATTCTCATTCAAAGTTGCAAGTGACTATGTAAGAACAAGTTTGTATAGGTATTTCAAAGATGCCCAGAACTGAGCTAAACTTGGTATGTGTCCAACTCCTAGAAATAACTTCATGCCCCATCTCCCTTACTTCCAGCTAGTAAGGATCACATAATTCCTAACATAGTTTTGACACAGATTCCCAATTCGGGCATTCAGAACATGTAGCACGTTGCTGTAAGCAAGCACATTCTCATTCTAAGTTGCAAGTTACTATGTAGGAACAAGTTTTTATAGGTATTTCAAAGATGCCCAGAACTGAGCTAAACGTTGTATGTCTCCAACTCCTAGAAATAACTTCATGCCCCATCTCACTTACTTCCAGCTAGTAAGGATCACATAATTTCTAACAAAGTTTTGACACAGATTCCCAATTCGGGCATTCAGAACATATAGCACGTTGCTGTAAGCAAGCACATTCTCATTCAAAGTTGCAAGTTACTATGTAGGAACAAGTTTGTATAGGTATTTCAAAGATGCCCAGAACTGAGCTATACTTGGTATGTCTCCAACTCCTAGAAATAACTTCATGCCCCATCTCCCTTACTTCCATCTAGTAAGGATCACATAATTCCTAAAAGTGTTTTGACACAGATTCCCAATTCGGGCATTCAGAACATGTAGCACGTTGCTGTAAGCAAGCACATTCTCATTCAAAGTTGCAAGTTACTATGTAGGAACAAGTTTGTATAGGTATTTCAAAGATGCCCAGAACTGAGCTAAACGTTGTATGTCTCCAATTCCTAGAAATAACTTCATGCCCCATCTCACTTACTTCCAGCTAGTAAGGATCACATAATTTCTAACAAAGTTTTGACACAGATTCCCAATTCGCGCATTCAGAACATATAGCACGTTGCTGTAAGCAAGCACATTCTCATTCAAAGTTGCAAGTTACTATGTAGGAACAAGTTTGTATAGGAATTTCAAAGATGCCCAGAACTGAGCTAAACGTTGCATGTCTCCAACTCCTAGAAATAACTTCATGCCACATCTCCCTTACTTCCAGCTAGTAAGGATCACATAATTCCTAACAAAGTTTTGACACAGATTCCCAATTCGGGCATTCAGAACATGTAGCACGTTGCTGTAAGCAAGCACATTCAATTCAAAGTTGCAAGTTACAATGTAGGAACAAGTTTGTATAGGTATTTCAAAGATGCCCAGAATTGAGCTAAACTTGGTATGTCTCCAACTCCTAGAAATAACTTCATGCTCCATCTCCCTTACTTCCAGCTAGTAAGGATCACATAATTTCTAACAAAGTTTTGACACAGATTCCCAATTCGGGCATTCAGAACATATAGCACGTTGCTGTAAGCAAGTACCTTCTCATTCAAAGTTGCAAGTTACTAAGTAGGAACAAGTTTGTAAAGGTATTTCAAAGATGCCCAGAACTGAGTTAAACGTTGTATGTCTCCAACTCCTAGAAATAACTTCATGCCCCATCACCCTTACTTCCAGCTAGTAAGGATCACATAATTCCTAACAATGTTTTGACACAGATTCCCAATTCGGGCATTCAGAACATACAGCACGTTGCTGTAAGCAAGCACATTCTCATTCAAAGTTGCAAGTTACTATGTAGGAACAAGTTTGTATAGGTATTTCAAAGATGCCCAGAACTGAGCTAAACGTTGTATGTCTCCAACTCCTCGAAATAACTTCATGACCCATCTCCCTTACTTCCAGCTAGTAAGGATCACATAATTCCTAACAAAGTTTTGACACAGATTCCCAATTCGGGCATTCAGAACATACAGCACGTTGCTGTAAGCAAGCACATTCTCATTCAAAGTTGCAAGTTACTATGTAGGAACAAGTTTGTATAGGTATTTCAAAGATGCCCAGAACTGAGCTAAACTTGGTATGTGTCCAACCTCTAGAAATAACTTCATGCCCCAACTCCCTTACTTCCAGCTAGTAAGGATCACATAATTCCTAACAAAGTTTTGACACAGATTCCCAATTCGGGCATTCAGAACATATAGCACGTTGCTGTAAGCAAGCACATTCTCATTCAAAGTTGCAAGTACTATGTAGGAACAAGTTTGTATAGGTATTTCAAAGATGCCCAGAACTGAGCTAAACTTGGTATGTCTCCAACTCCTAGAAATAACTTCATGCCCCATCTCACTTACTTCCAGCTAGTAATGATCACATAATTCCTAATAAAGTTTTGACACAGGTTCCCAATTCGGGCATTCAGAACATATAGCACGTTGCTGTAAGCAAGCACATTCTCATTCAAAGTTGCAAGTTACTATGTAGGAAAATGTTTGTATATGTATTTCAAAGATGTCCAGAACTGAGCTAAACTTGGTATGTGTCCAACTCCTAGAAACACCTTCATACCCCATCTCACTTACTTCCAGCTAGTAAAGATCACATAATTCCTAACAAAATTTGACATAGATTCCAAATTCGGGCATTCAGAACATATAGCACGTTGCTGTAAGCAATCACATTCTCATTCAAAGTTGCAAGTGACTATGTAGGAACAAGTTTGTATAGGTATTTCAAAGATGCCCAGAACTGAGCTAAACTTGGTATGTGTCCAACTCCTAGAAATAACTTCATGCCCCATCTCCCTTACTTCCAGCTAGTAAGGATCACATAATTCCTAACAAAGTTTTGACACAGATTCCCAATTCGGGCATTCAGAACATGTAGCACGTTGCTGTAAGCAAGCACATTCTCATTCTAAGTTGCAAGTTACTATGTAGGAACAAGTTTTTATAGGTATTTCAAAGATGCCCAGAACTGAGCTAAACGTTGTATGTCTCCAACTCCTAGAAATAACTTCATGCCCCATCTCACTTACTTCCAGCTAGTAAGGATCACATAATTTCTAACAAAGTTTTGACACAGATTCCCAATTCGGGCATTCAGAACATATAGCACGTTGCTGTAAGCAAGCACATTCTCATTCAAAGTTGCAAGTTACTATGTAGGAACAAGTTTGTATAGGAATTTCAAAGATGCCCAGAACTGAGCTAAACGTTGCATGTCTCCAACTCCTAGAAATAACTTCATGCCACATCTCCCTTACTTCCAGCTAGTAAGGATCACATAATTCCTAACAATGTTTTGACACAGATTCCAAATTCGGGCATTCAGAACATGTAGCACGTTGCTGTAAGCAAGCACATTCAATTCAAAGTTGCAAGTTACAATGTAGGAACAAGTTTGTATAGGTATTTCAAAGATGCCCAGAATTGAGCTAAACTTGGTATGTCTCCAACTCCTAGAAATAACTTCATGCTCCATCTCCCTTACTTCCAGCTAGTAAGGATCACATAATTTCTAACAAAGTTTTGACACAGATTCCCAATTCGGGCATTCAGAACATATAGCACGTTGCTGTAAGCAAGTACCTTCTCATTCAAAGTTGCAAGTTACTAAGTAGGAACAAGATTGTAAAGGTATTTCAAAGATGCCCAGAACTGAGTTAAACGTTGTATGTCTCCAACTCCTAGAAATAACTTCATGCCCCATCACCCTTACTTCCAGCTAGTAAGGATCACATAACTCCTAACAATGTTTTGACACAGATTCCCAATTCGGGCATTCAGAACATACAGCACGTTGCTGTAAGCAAGCACATTCTCATTCAAAGTTGCAAGTTACTATGTAGGAACAAGTTTGTATAGGTATTTCAAAGATGCCCAGAACTGAGCTAAACGTTGTATGTCTCCAACTCCTCGAAATAACTTCATGACCCATCTCCCTTACTTCCAGCTAGTAAGGATCACATAATTCCTAACAAAGTTTTGACACAGATTCCCAATTCGGGCATTCAGAACATACAGCACGTTGCTGTAAGCAAGCACATTCTCATTCAAAGTTGCAAGTTACTATGTAGGAACAAGTTTGTATAGGTATTTCAAAGATGCCCAGAACTGAGCTAAACTTGGTATGTGTCCAACCTCTAGAAATAACTTCATGCCCCAACTCCCTTACTTCCAGCTAGTAAGGATCACATAATTCCTAACAAAGTTTTGACACAGATTCCCAATTCGGGCATTCAGAACATATAGCACGTTGCTGTAAGCAAGCACATTCTCATTCAAAGTTGCAAGTACTATGTAGGAACAAGTTTGTATAGGTATTTCAAAGATGCCCAGAACTGAGCTAAACTTGGTATGTCTCCAACTCCTAGAAATAACTTCATGCCCCATCTCACTTACTTCCAGCTAGTAATGATCACATAATTCCTAATAAAGTTTTGACACAGGTTCCCAATTCGGGCATTCAGAACATATAGCACGTTGCTGTAAGCAAGCACATTCTCATTCAAAGTTGCAAGTTACTATGTAGGAAAAAGTTTGTATATGTATTTCAAAGATGTCCAGAACTGAGCTAAACTTGGTATGTGTCCAACTCCTAGAAACACCTTCATACCCCATCTCACTTACTTCCAGCTAGTAAAGATCACATAATTCCTAAAAGTGTTTTGACACAGATTCCCAATTCGGGCATTCAGAACATGTAGCACGTTGCTGTAAGCAAGCACATTCTCATTCAAAGTTGCAAGTTACTATGTAGGAACAAGTTTGTATAGGTATTTAAAAGAGGCCCAGAACTGAGCTAAACGTTGTATGTCTCCAATTCCTAGAAATAACTTCATGCCCCATCTCACTTACTTCCAGCTAGTAAGGATCACATAATTTCTAACAAAGTTTTGACACAGATTCCCAATTCGCGCATTCAGAACATATAGCACGTTGCTGTAAGCAAGCACATTCTCATTCAAAGTTGCAAGTTACTATGTAGGAACAAGTTTGTATAGGAATTTCAAAGATGCCCAGAACTGAGCTAAACGTTGTATGTCTCCAACTCCTAGAAATAACTTCATGCCCAATCTCCCTTACTTCCAGCTAGTAAGGATCACATAATTCCTAACCAAGTTTTGACACAGATTCCCAATTCGGGCATTCAGAATATATAGCACGTTGCTGTAAGCAAGCACATTCTGATTCAAAGTTGCAAGTTACTATGTAGGAACAAGTTTGTATAGGTATTTCAAAGATGCCCAGAACTGAGCTAAACTTGGTATGTCTCCAACTCCTAGAAATAACTTCATGCCCCAACTCCCTTACTTCCAGCTAGTAAGGATCACATAATTCCTAACAAAGTTTTGACACAGATTCCCAATTCGGGCATTCAGAACATATAGCACGTTGCTGTAAGCAAGCACATTCTCATTCAAAGATGCAAGTTACTAAGTAGGAACAAGTTTGTATAGGTATTTCAAAGATGCCCAGAACTGAGCTAAACTTGGTATGTGTCCAACCTCTAGAAATAACTTCATGCCCCAACTCCCTTACTTCCAGCTAGTAAGGATCACATAATTCCTAACAAAGTTTTGACACAGATTCCCAATTCGGGCATTCAGAACATATAGCACGTTGCTGTAAGCAAGCACATTCTCATTCAAAGTTGCAAGTACTATGTAGGAACAAGTTTGTATAGGTATTTCAAAGATGCCCAGAACTGAGCTAAACTTGGTATGTCTCCAACTCCTAGAAATAACTTCATGCCCCATCTCACTTACTTCTAGCTAGTAATGATCACATAATTCCTAATAAAGTTTTGACACAGATTCCCAATTCGGGCATTCAGAACATATAGCACGTTGCTGTAAGCAAGCACATTCTCATTCAAAGTTGCAAGTTACTATGTAGGAACAAGTTTGTATAGGTATTTCAAAGATGTCCAGAACTGAGCTAAACTTGGTATGTGTCCAACTCCTAGAAACACCTTCATACCCCATCTCACTTACTTCCAGCTAGTAAAGATCACATAATTCCTAACAAAATTTGACATAGATTCCAAATTCGGGCATTCAGAACATATAGCACGTTGCTGTAAGCAATCACATTCTCATTCAAAGTTGCAAGTGACTATGTAGGAACAAGTTTGTATAGGTATTTCAAAGATGCCCAGAACTGAGCTAAACTTGGTATGTGTCCAACTCCTAGAAATAACTTCATGCCCCATCTCCCTTACTTCCAGCTAGTAAGGATCACATAATTCCTAACAAAGTTTTGACACAGATTCCCAATTCGGGCATTCAGAACATGTAGCACGTTGCTGTAAGCAAGCACATTCTCATTCTAAGTTGCAAGTTACTATGTAGGAACAAGTTTTTATAGGTATTTCAAAGATGCCCAGAACTGAGCTAAACGTTGTATGTCTCCAACTCCTAGAAATAACTTCATGCCCCATCTCACTTACTTCCAGCTAGTAAGGATCACATAATTTCTAACAAAGTTTTGACACAGATTCCCAATTCGGGCATTCAGAACATATAGCACGTTGCTGTAAGCAAGCACATTCTCATTCAAAGTTGCAAGTTACTATGTAGGAACAAGTTTGTATAGGTATTTCAAAGATGCCCAGAACTGAGCTAAACTTGGTATGTCTCCAACTCCTAGAAATAACTTCATGCCCCATCTCCCTTACTTCCATCTAGTAAGGATCACATAATTCCTAAAAGTGTTTTGACACAGATTCCCAATTCGGGCATTCAGAACATGTAGCACGTTGCTGTAAGCAAGCACATTCTCATTCAAAGTTGCAAGTTACTATGTAGGAACAAGTTTGTATAGGTATTTCAAAGATGCCCAGAACTGAGCTAAACGTTGTATGTCTCCAATTCCTAGAAATAACTTCATGCCCCATCTCACTTACTTCCAGCTAGTAAGGATCACATAATTTCTAACAAAGTTTTGACACAGATTCCCAATTCGCGCATTCAGAACATATAGCACGTTGCTGTAAGCAAGCACATTCTCATTGAAAGTTGCAAGTTACTATGTAGGAACAAGTTTGCATAGGAATTTCAAAGATGCCCAGAACTGAGCTAAACGTTGTATGTCTCCAACTCCTAGAAATAACTTCATGCCCAATCTCCCTTACTTCCAGCTAGTAAGGATCACATAATTCCTAACAAGGTTTTGACACAGATTCCCAATTCGGGCATTCAGAACATATAGCACGTTGATGTAAGCAAGCACATTCTCATTCAAAGTTGCAAGTTACTATGTAGGAACAAGTTTGTATAGGTATTTCAAAGATGCCCAGAACTGAGCTAAACTTGGTATGTCTCCAACTCCTAGAAATAACCTCATGCCCCATCTCCCTTACTTCCAGCTAGTAAGGATCACATAATTCCTAACAAAGTTTTGACACAGATTCCCAATTCGGGCATTCAGAACATGTAGCACGTTGCTGTAAGCAAGCACATTCTCATTCAAAGTTGCAAGTTACAACGTAGGAACAAGTTTGCATAGGAATTTCAAAGATGCCCAGAATTGAGCTAAACTTGGTATGTCTCCAACTCCTAGAAATAACTTCATGCCCCATCTCCCTTACTTCCAGCTAGTAAGGATCACATAATTTCTAACAAAGTTTTGACACAGATTCCCAATTCGGGCACTCAGAACATATAGCACGTTGCTGTAAGCAAGTACATTCTCATTCAAAGTTGCAAGTTACTAAGTAGGAACAAGTTTGTAAAGGTATTTCAAAGATGCCCAGAACTGAGCTAAACGTTGTATGTCTCCAACTCCTAGAAATAACTTCATGCCCCATCACCCTTACTTCCAGCTAGTAAGGATCACATAATTCCTAACAAAGTTTTGACACAGATTCCCAATTCGGGCATTCAGAACATACAGCACGTTGCTGTAAGCAAGCACATTCTCATTCAAAGTTGCAAGTTACTATGTAGGAACAAGTTTGTATAGGTATTTCAAAGATGCCCAGAACTGAGCTAAACGTTGTATGTCTCCAACTCCTCGAAATAACTTCATGCCCCATCTCCCTTACTTCCAGCTAGTAAGGATCACATAATTCCTAACAAAGTTTTGACACAGATTCCCAATTCGGGCATTCAGAACATATAGCACGTTGCTGTAAGCAAGCACATTCTCATTCAAAGTTGCAAGTTACTATGTAGGAACAAGTTTATATAGGTATTTCAAAGATGCCCAGAACTGAGCTAAACGTTGTATGTCTCCAACTCCTAGAAATAACTTCATGCCCCATCTCCCTTACTTCCAGCTAGTAAGGATCACATAATTCCTAACCAAGTTTTGACACAGATTCCCAATTCGGGCATTCAGAATATATAGCACGTTGCTGTAAGCAAGCACATTCTGATTCAAAGTTGCAAGTTACTATGTAGGAACAAGTTTGTATAGGTATTTCAAAGCTGCCCAGAACTGATCTAAACTTGGTATGTCTCCAACTCCTAGAAATAACTTCATGCCCCAACTCCCTTACTTCCAGCTAGTAAGGATCACATAATTCCTAACAAAGTTTTGACACAGATTCCCATTCGGACATTCAGAACATATAGCACGTTGCTGTAAGCAAGCACATTCTCATTCAAAGTTGCAAGTTACTATGTAGGAACAAGTTTGTATAGGTATTTCAAAGATGCCCAGAACTGAGCTAAACTTGGTATGTGTCCAACCTCTAGAAATAACTTCATGCCCCAACTCCCTTACTTCCAGCTAGTAAGGATCACATAATTCCTAACAAAGTTTTGACACAGATTCCCAATTCGGGCATTCAGAACATATAGCACGTTGCTGTAAGCAAGCACATTCTCATTCAAAGTTGCAAGTACTATGTAGGAACAAGTTTGTATAGGTATTTCAAAGATGCCCAGAACTGAGCTAAACTTGGTATGTCTCCAACTCCTAGAAATAACTTCATGCCCCATCTCACTTACTTCCAGCTAGTAAGGATCACATAATTCCTAACAAAGTTTTGACACAGATTCCCAATTCGGGCATTCAGAACATATAGCACGTTGCTGTAAGCAAGCACATTCTCATTCAAAGTTGCAAGTTACTATGTAGGAACAAGTTTGTATAGGTATTTCAAAGATGTCCAGAACTGAGCTAAACTTGGTATGTGTCCAACTCCTAGAAATACCTTCATACCCCATCTCACTTACTTCCAGCTAGTAAGGATCACATAATTCCTAACAAAATTTGACATAGATTCCAGATTCGGCCATTCAGAACATATAGCACGTTGCTGTAAGCAATCACATTCTCATTCAAAGTTGCAAGTGACTATGTAGGAACAAGTTTGTATAGGTATTTCAAAGATGCCCAGAACTGAGCTAAACTTGGTATGTGTCCAACTCCTAGAAATATCTTCATGCCCCATCTCCCTTACTTCCAGCTAGTAAGGATCACATAATTCCTAACAAAGTTTTGACACAGGTTCCCAATTAGGGCATTCAGAACATGTAGCACGTTGCTGTAAGCAAGCAAATTCAATTCAAAGTTGCAAGTTACTATGTAGGAACAAGTTTGTATAGGTATTTCAAAGATGCCCAGAACTGAGCTAAATGTTGTATGTCTCCAACTCCTGGAAATAACTTCATGCCCAATCTCCCTTACTTCCAGCTAGTAAGGATCACATAATTCCTAACAAAGTTTTGACACAGATTCCCAATTCGGGCATTCAGAACATGTAGCACGTTGCTGTAAGCAAGCACATTCTCATACAAAGTTGCTAGTTACTATGTAGGAACAAGTTTGTAAAGGTATTTCAAAGATGCCCAGAACTGAGCTAAACGTAGTATGTGTCCAATTCCTAGAAATAACTTCATGCCCCATCTCCCTTACTTCCAGCTAGTAAGGATCACATAATTCCTAACAAAGTTTTGACACAGATTCCCAATTCGGGCATTCAGAACATATAGCACGTTGCTGTAAGCAAGCACATTCTCATTGAAAGTTGCAAGTTACTATGTAGGAACAAGTTTGTATAGGTATTTCAAAGATGCCCAGAACTGAGCTAAACGTTGCATGTCTCCAACTCCTAGAAATAACTTCATGCCACATCTCCCTTACTTCCAGCTAGTAAGGATCACATAATTCCTAACAAAGTTTTGACACAGATTCCCAATTCGGGCATTCAGAACATATAGCAAGTTGCTGTAAGCAAGCACATTCTCATTCAAAGTTGAAAGTTACTATGTAGGAACAAGTTTGTATAGGTATTTCAAAGATGCCCAGAACTGAGCTTAAGTGGGTATGTCTCCAACTCCTAGAAATAACTTCATGCCCCATCTCCCTTACTTCCAGCTAGTAAGGATCACATAATTCCTAACAAAGTTTTGACACAGATTCCCAATTCGGGCATTCAGAACATATAGCACGTTGCTGTAAGCAAGCACATTCTGATTCAAAGTTGCAAGTTACTATGTAGGAACAAGTTTGTATAGGTATTTCAAAGATGCCCAGAACTGAGCTAAACTTGGTATGTCTCCAACTCCTAGAAATAACTTCATGCCCCATCTCCCTTACTTCCACCTAGTAAGGATCACATAATTCCTAACAAAGTTTTGACACAGATTCCCAATTCGGGCATTCAGAACATGTAGCACGTTGCTGTAAGCAACCACATTCTCATTCAAAGTTGCAAGTTACTATGTAGGAACAAGTGTGTAAAGGTATTTCAAAGATGCCCAGAACTGAGCTAAACTTGGTATGTCTCCAACTCCTAGAAATAACTTCATGCCCCATCACCCTTACTTCCAGCGAGTAAGGATCACATAATTCCTAAAAAAGTTTTGACACAGATTCCCAATTCGGGCATTCAGAACATATAGGACGTTGCTGTAAGCAAGTACATTCTCATTCAAAGTTGCATGTTACTATGTAGGACAAGTTTGTATAGGTATTTTAAAGACGCCCAGAACTGAGCTAAACGTGGTATGTCCCCAACTCCTTGAAATAACTTCATGCCCCATCTCCCTTACTTCCTGCTAGTAAGGATCACATAATTCCTAACAAAGTTTTGACACAGATTCCCAATTCGGGCATTCAGAACATGTAGCACGTTGCTGTAAGCAAGCACATTCTCATTCAATGTTGCAAGTTACTATGTAGGAACAGGTTGTATAGGTATTTCAAAGATACCCAGAACTGAGCTAAACTTGGTATGTGTCCAACTCCTAGAAATAACTTCATGCCCCAACTCCCTTCCTTCCAGCTAGTAAGGATCACATAATTCCTAACAAAGATTTGACACAGAATCCCAATTCGGGCATTCAGAACATATAGCAAGTTGCTGTAAGCAACCACATTCTCATTCAAAGTTGCAAGTTACTATGTAGGAACAAGTTTGTATAGGTATTTCAAAGATGCCCAGAATTGAGCTAAACTTGGTATTTCTCCAACTCCTAGAAAGAACTTCATGCCCCATCTCCCTTACTTCCATCTAGTAAGGATCACATAATTTCTAACAAAGTTTTGGCACAGATTCCCAATTCGGGCATTCAGAACATATAGCACGTTGCTGTAAGCAAGCACATTGTCATTCAAAGTTGAGAGTTACTAAGTAGGAACAAGTTTGTAAAGGTATTTCAAAGATGCCCAGAACTGAGCTAAACTTGGTATGTCTCCAACTCCTAGAAATAACTTCATGCCCCATCACCCTTACTTCCAGCTAGTAAGGATCACATAATTCCTAACAATGTTTTGACACAGATTCCCAATTCGGGCATTCAGAACATGTAGCACGTTGCTGTAAGCAAGCACATTCTCATTCAAACTAGCAAGTTACTATGTAGGAACAAGTTTGTATAGGTATTTCAAAGATGCCCAGAACTGAGCTAAACTTGGTATGTGTCCAACCTCTAGAAATATCTTCATGCCCCGACTCCCTTACTTCCAGCTAGTAAGGATCACATAATTCCTAACAAAGATTTGACACAGATTCCCAATTCGGGCATTCAGAACATATAGCAAGTTGCTGTAAGCAAGCACATTCTCATTCCAAGTTGCAAGTTACTATGTAGGAACAAGTTTGTATAGGTATTTCAAAGATGCCCAGAACTGAGCTAAACGTTGTATGTCTCCAACTTCTAGAAATAACTTCACGCCCCATCTCACTTACTTCCAGCTAGTAAGGATCACATAATTTCTAACAAAGTTTTGACACAGATTCCCAATTCGGGCATTCAGAACATATAGCACGTTGCTGTAAGCAAGCACATTCTCATTCAAAGTTGCAAGTTACTATGTAGGAACAAGTTTGTATAGGTATTTCAAAGATGCCCAGAACTGAGCTAAACTTGGTATGTCTCCAACTCCTAGAAATAACATCATGCCCCATCTCCCTTACTTCCAGCTGGTAAGGATCACATAATTCCTAACAAAGTTTTGACACAGATTCCCACTTCGGGCATTTAGAACATGTAGCACGTTGCTGTAAGCAAGCACATTCAATTGAAAGTTGCAAGTTACTATGTAGGAACAAGTTTGTATAGGTATTTCAAAGATGCCCAGAACTGAGCTAAACGTTGTATGTCTCCAACTCCTAGAAATAACTTCACGCCCCATCTCACTTACTTCCAGCTAGTAAGGATCACGTAATTTCTAACAAAGTTTTGACACAGATTCCCAATTCGGGCATTCAGAACATATAGCACGTTGCTGTAAGCAAGCACATTCTCATTCAAATTTGCAAGTTACTATGTAGGAACAAGTTTGTATAGGTATTTCAAAGATGCCCAGAACTGAGCTAAACTTGGTATGTGTCCAACTCATAGAAATACCTTCATACCACCTCTCCCTTACTTCCAGCTAGTAAGGATCACATAATTCCTAACAAAATTTGACACAGATTCCCAATTCGGGCATTCAGAACATGTAGCACGTTGCTGTAACCAAGCACATTCTCATACAAAGTTGCAAGTTACTATGTAGGAAAAAGTTTGTAAAGGTATTTCAAAGATGCCCAGAACTGAGCTAAATGTTGTATGTCTCCAACTCCTAGAAATAACTTCATGCCTCATCACCTTTACTTCCAGCTAGTAAGGATCACATAATTCCTAATAAAGTTTTGACACAGATTCCCAATTCGGGCATTCAGAACATATAGCACGTTGCTGTAAGCAAGCACATTCTCATTCAAAGTTGCAAGTTACTATGTATGAACAAGTTTGTATAGGTATTTCAAAGATGCCCAGAACTGAGCTAAACTTGGTATGTCTCCAACTCCTAGAAATAACTTCATGACTCATCTCCCGTACTTCCAGCTAGTAAGGATCACATAATTCCTAACAAAGTTTTGACACAGATTCCCAATTCGGGCATTCAGAACATATAGCACGTTGCTGTAAGCCAGCAGATTCTCATTCAAAGTTGCAAGTTGCTATGTAGGAACAAGTTTGTAAAGGTATTTCAAAGATGCCCAGAACTGAGCTAAACGTAGTATGTCTCCAACTCCTAGAAATAACTTCATGCCCCATCTCACTTACTTCCAGCTAGTAAGGATCACATAATTCCTAACAAAGTTTTGACACAGATTCCCAATTCGGGCATTCAGAACATATAGCACGTTGCTGTAAGCAAGCACATTCTCATTCAAAGTTGCAAGTTACTATGTAGGAACAAGTTTGTATAGGTATTTCAAAGATGCCCAGAACTGAGCTAAACGTTGTATGTCTCCAACTCCTAGAAATAACTTCATGCCCCATCTCCCTTACTTCCAGCTAGTAAGGATCACATAATTCCTAACAAAGTTTTGACACAGATTCCCAATTCGGGCATTCAGAACATATAGCACGTTGCTGTAAGCAAGCACATTCTCATTCAAAGTTTCAAGTTACTATGTAGGAACAAGTTTGTATAGGTATTTCAAAGATGCCCAGAACTGAGCTAAACTTGGTATGTGTCCAACCTCTAGAAATAACTTCATGCCCCAACTCCCTTACTTCCAGCTAGTAAGGATCACATAATTCCTAACAAAGATTTGACACAGATTCCAAATTCGGGCATTCAGAACATATAGCACGTTGCTGTAAGCAAGCACATTCTCATTCAAAGTTGCAAGTTACTATGTAGGAACAAGTTTGTATAGGTATTTCAAAGATGCCCAGAACTGAGATAACGTTGTATGTCTCCAACTCTTAGAAATATCTTCATGCCCCATCTCCCTTACTTCCAGCTAGTAAGGATCACATAATTCCTAACAAAGTTTTGACACAGATTCCCAATTCGGGCATTCAGAACATATAGCACGTTGCTGTAAGCAAGCACATTCTCATTCAAAGTTGCAAGTTACTATGTAGGAACAAGTTTGTATAGGTATTTCAAAGATGCCCAGAACTGAGCTAAACGTTGTATGTCTCCAACTCCTAGAAATATCTTCATGCCCCATCTCCCTTACTTCCAGCTAGTAAGGATCACATAATTCCTAACAAAGTTTTGACACAGATTCCCAATTCGGGCATTCAGAACATATAGCACGTTGCTGTAAGCAAGCACATTCTCATTCAAAGTTGCAAGTTACTATGTAGGAACAAGTTTGCATAGGTATTTCAAAGATGCCCAGAACTGAGCTAAACGTTGTATGTCTCCAACTCCTAGAAATAACTTCATGCCCCATCTCCCTTACTTCCAGCTAGTAAGGATCACAAAATTCCTAACAAAGTTTTGACACAGATTCCCAATTCGGGCATTCAGAACATAGAGCACGTTGCTGTAAGCAAGCACATTCTCATTCAAGGTTGCAAGTTAATATGTAGGAACAAGTGTGTATAGGTATTTCAAAGATGCCCAGAACTGAGATAAACCTGGTATGTCTCCAACTCCTAGAAATAACTTCATGCCCCATCTCCCTTACTTCCAGCTAGTAAGGATCACATAATTCCTGACAAAGTTTTGCCACAGATTCCCAATTCGGGCATTCAGAACATATAGCACGTTGCTGTAAGCAAGCACATTCTCATTCAAGGTTGCAAGTTACTATGTAGGAACAAGTTTGAATAGGTATTTCAAAGATGCCCAGAACTGAGCTAAACTTGGTATGTGTCCAACCTCTAGAAATAACTTCATGCCCAATCTCCCTTACTTCCAGCTAGTAAGGATCACATAATTCCTAAAAAAGTTTTGACACAGATTCCCAATTCGGGCATTCAGAACATATAGCACGTTGCTGTAAGCAAGCACATTCTCATTCAAAGTTGCAAGTTACTATGTAGGAACAAGTTTGTATAGGTATTTCAAAGATGCCCAGAACTGAGCTAAACGTTGTATGTCTCCAACTCCTCGAAATAACTTCATGCCCCATCTCCCTTACTTCCAGCTAGTAAGGATCACAAAATTCCTAACAAAGTTTTGACACAGATTCCCAATTCGGGCATTCAGAACATATAGCACGTTGCTGTAAGCAAGCACATTCTCATTCAAAGTTGCAAGTTACTATGTAGGAACAAGTTTGCATAGGTATTTCAAAGATGACCAGAACTGAGCTAAACGTTGTATGTCTCCAACTCCTAGAAATAACTTCATGCCCCATCTCCCTTACTTCCAGCTAGTAAGGATCACAAAATTCCTAACAAAGTTTTGACACAGATTCCCAATTCGGGCATTCAGAACATAGAGCACGTTGCTGTAAGCAAGCACATTCTCATTCAAGGTTGCAAGTTATATATGTAGGAACAAGTTTGTATAGGTATTTCAAAGATGCCCAGAACTGAGCTAAACTTGGTATGTCTCCAACTCCTAGAAATAACTTCATGCCCCATCTCGCTTACTTCCAGCTAGTAAGGATCACATAATTCCTAACAAAGTTTTGACACAGATTGCCAATTCGGGCATTCAGAACATATAGCACGTTGCTCTAAGCAAGCACATTCTCATTCAAAGTTGCAAATTACTAAGTAGGAACAAATTTGTAAAGGTATTTCAAAGATGCCCAGAACTGAGCTAAACTTGGTATGTCTCCAACTCCTAGAAATAACATCATGCCCCATCACCCTTACTTCCAGCTAGTAAGGATCGCATAATTCCTAACAAAGTTTTGACACAGATTCCCAATTCGGGAATTCAGATCATGTAGCACGTTGCTGTAAGCAAGCAAGTTCTCATTCAAAGTTGCAAGTTACTATGTAGGAACAAGTTTGTATAGGTATTTCAAAGATGCCCAGAACTGAGCTAAACGTTGTATGTCTCCAACTCCTAGAAATAACTTCATGCCCCATCACCCTTACTTCCAGCTAGTAAGGATCACATAATTCCTAACAAAGTTTTGACACAGATTCCCAATTCGGGCATTCAGAACATATAGCAGGTTGCTGTAAGCAAGCACATTCTCATTCAAAGTTGTAAGTTAATATGTAGGAACAAGTTTGTATAGGTATTTCAAAGATGCCAAGAACTGAGCTAAACTTGGTATGTGTCCAACTCCTAGAAATAACTTCATGCCCCATCTCCATTACTTCCAGCTAGTAAGGATCACATAATTCCTAACAAAGATTTGACACAGATTCCCAATTCGGGCATTCAGAACATGTAGCACGTTACTGTAAGCAAGCACATTCTCATTCAAAGTTGCAAGTTACTAAGTAGGAACAAGTTTGTAAAGGTATTTCAAAGATGCCCAGAACTGAGCTAAACTTGGTATGTCTCCAACTCCTAGAAATAACTTCATGCCCCATCACCCTTACTTCCAGCTAGTAAGGATCACATAATTCCTGACAAAGTTTTGCCACAGATTCCCAATTCGGGCATTCAGAACATATAGCACGTTGCTGTAAGCAAGCACATTCTCATTCAAAGTTGCAAGTTACTATGTAGGAACAAGTTTGAATAGGTATTTCAAAGATGCCCAGAACTGAGCTAAACTTGGTATGTGTCCAACCTCTAGAAATAACTTCATGCCCAATCTCCCTTACTTCCACCTAGTAAGGATCACATAATTCCTAAAAAAGTTTTGACACAGATTCCCAATTCGGGCATTCAGAACATATAGCACGTTGCTGTAAGCAAGCACATTCTCATTCAAAGTTGCAAGTTACTATGTAGGAACAAGTTTGTATAGGTATTTCAAAGATGCCCAGAACTGAGCTAAACGTTGTATGTCTCCAACTCCTCGAAATAACTTCATGCCCCATCTCCCTTACTTCCAGCTAGTAAGGATCACAAAATTCCTAACAAAGTTTTGACACAGATTCCCAATTCGGGCATTCAGAACATATAGCACGTTGCTGTAAGCAAGCACATTCTCATTCAAAGTTGCAAGTTACTATGTAGGAACAAGTTTGCATAGGTATTTCATAGATGCCCAGAACTGAGCTAAACGTTGTATGTCTCCAACTCCTAGAAATAACTTCATGCCCCATCTCCCTTACTTCCAGCTAGTAAGGATCACAAAATTCCTAACAAAGTTTTGACACAGATTCCCAATTCGGGCATTCAGAACATAGAGCACGTTGCTGTAAGCAAGCACATTCTCATTCAAGGTTGCAAGTTAATATGTAGGAACAAGTTTGTATAGGTATTTCAAAGATGCCCAGAACTGAACTAAACTTGGTATGTCTCCAACTCCTAGAAATAACTTCATGCCCCATCTCCCTTACTTCCAGCTAGTAAGGATCACATAATTCCTAACAAAGATTTGACACAGATTCCCAATTCGGGCATTCAGAACATATAGCAAGTAGCTGTAAGCAAGCACATTCTCATTCAAAGTTGCAAGTTACTATGTAGGAACAAGTTTGTATAGGTATTTCAAAGATGCCCAGAACTGAGCTAAACTTGGTATGTCTCCAACTCCTAGAAATAACTTCATGCCCCATCTCCCTTACTTCCAGCTAGTAAGGATCACATAATTCCTAACAAAGTTTTGACACAGATTCCCAATTCGGGCATTCAGAACATGTAGCACGTTGCTGTAAGCAAGCATATTCAATTCAAAGTTGCAAGTTACTATGTAGGAACAAGTTTGTATAGAAATTTCAAAGATGCCCAGAATTGAGCTAAACTTGGTATTTCTCCAACTCCTAGAAATAACTTCATGCCCCATCTCCTTTACTTCCATCGAGTAAGGATCACATAATTTCTAACAAAGTTTTGACACAGATTCCCAATTCGGGCATACAGAACATATAGCACGTTGCTGTAAGCAAGCACATTCTCATTCAAAGTTGCAAGTTACTAAGTAGGAACAAGTTTGTAAAGGTATTTCAAAGATGCCCAGAACTGAGCTAAACTTGGTATGTCTCCAACTCCTAGAAATAACTTCATGCCCCATCACCCTTACTTCCAGCTAGTAAGGATCACATAATTCCTAACAAAGATTTGACACAGATTCCCAATTCGGGCATTCAGAACATATAGCACATTGCTGTAAGCAAGCACATTCTCATTCAAAGTTGCAAGTTATTATGTAGGAACAAGTTTGTATAGGTATTTCAAAGATGCCCAGACCTGAGCTAAACGTTGTATGTCTCCAACTCCTAGAAATAACTACATGCCCCATCTCCCTTACTTCCAGCTAGTAAGGATCACAAAATTTCTAACAAAGTTTTGACACAGATTCCCAATTCGTTCGTTCAGAACATATAGCACGTTGCTGTAAGCAAGCACATTCTCATTCAAAGTTGCAAGTTACTATGTAGGAACAACTTTGTATAGGAATTTCAAAGATGCCCAGAACTGAGCTAAACGTTGTATGTCTCCAACTCCTAGAAATAACTTCATGCCCCATCACCCTTACTTCCAGCTAGTAAGGATCACATAATTCCTAACAAAGTTTTGACACAGATTCCCAATTCGGGCATTCAGAACATATAGCAGGTTGCTGTAAGCAAGCACATTCTCATTCAAAGTTATAAGTTAATATGTAGGAACAAGTTTGTATAGGTATTTCAAAGATGCCAAGAACTGAGCTAAACTTGGTATGTGTCCAACTCCTAGAAATAATTTCATGCCCCAACTCCCTTACTTCCAGCTAGTAAGGATCACATAATTTCTAACAAACTTT
The DNA here is from genome assembly GCF_020826845.1 of Diceros bicornis minor. Classification (NCBI taxonomy): domain Eukaryota; kingdom Metazoa; phylum Chordata; class Mammalia; order Perissodactyla; family Rhinocerotidae; genus Diceros; species Diceros bicornis. The sequence goes on along the minus strand of NW_026691081.1, from coordinate 256,074 downwards.
TGACACAGATTCCCAATTCGGGCATTCAGAACATATAGCACGTTGCTGTAAGCAAGCACATTCTCATTCAAAGTTGCAAGTTACTATGTAGGAACAAGTTTGTATAGGTATTTCAAAGATGCCCAGAACTGAGCTAAACTTGGTATGTGTCCAACCTCTAGAAATAATTTCATGCCCCAACTCCCTTACTTCCAGCTAGTAAGGATCACATAATTCCTAACAAAGTTTTGACACAGATTCCCAATTCGGGCATTCAGAACATATAGCACGTTGCTGTAAGCAAGCACATTCTCATTCAAAGTTGCAAGTACTGTGTAGGAACAAGTTTGTATAGGTATTTCAAAGATGCCCAGAACTGAGCTAAACGTTGTATGTCTCCAACTCCTAGAAATAACTTCATGCCCCATCTCGCTTACTTCCAGCTAGTAAGGATCACATAATTTCTAACAAAGTTTTGACACAGATTCCCAATTCGGGCATTCAGAACATATAGCACGTTGCTGTAAGCAAGCACATTCTCATTCAAAGTTGCAAGTTACTATGTAGGAACAAGTTTGTATAGGTATTTCAAAGATGCCCAGAACTGAGCTAAACGTTGTATGTCTCCAACTCCTAGAAATAACTTCATGCCCCATCACCCTTACTTCCAGCTAGTAAGGATCACATAATTCCTAACAAAGTTTTGACACAGATTCCCAATTCGGGCATTCAGAACATATAGCACGTTGCTGTAAGCAAGCACATTCTCATTCAAAGTTGCAAGTTACTAAGTAGGAACAAATTTGTAAAGGTATTTCAAAGATGCCCAGAACTGAGCTAAACTTGGTATGTCTCCAACTCCTAGAAATAACATCATGCCCCATCACCCTTACTTCCAGCTAGTAAGGATCACATAATTCCTAACAAAGTTTTGACACAGATTCCCAATTCGAGAATTCAGAACATGTAGCACGTTGCTGTAAGCAAGCAAGTTCTCATTCAAAGTTGCAAGTTACTATGTAGGAACAAGTTTGTATAGGTATTTCAAAGATGACCAGAACTGAGCTAAACGTTATATGTCTCCAACTCCTCGAAATAACTTCATGCCCCATCTCCCTTACTTCCAGCTAGTAAGGATCACAAAATTCCTAACAAAGTTTTGACACAGATTCCCAATTCGGGCATTCAGAACATATAGCACGTTGCTGTAAGCAAGTACATTCTCATTCAAAGTTGCAAGTTACTACGTAGGAACAAGTTTGTATAGGTATTTCAAAGATGCCCAGAACTGAGCTAAACTTGGTATGTGTCCAACCTCTAGAAATAACTTCATGCCCCAACTCCCTTACTTCCAGCTAGTAAGGATCACATAATTCCTAACAAAGTTTTGACACAGATTCCCAATTCGGGCATTCAGACCATATAGCACGTTGCTGTAAGCAAGCACATTCTCATTCAAAGTTGCAAGTTACTATGTAGGAACAAGTTTGTATAGGTATTTCAAAGATGCCCAGAACTGAGCTAAAAGTTGTATGTCTCCAACTCCTAGAAATATCTTCATGCCCCATCTCCCTTACTTCCAGCTAGTAAGGATCACATAATTCCTAACAAAGTTTTGACACAGATTCCCAATTCGGGCATTCAGAACATATAGCACGTTGCTGTAAGCAAGCACATTCTCATTCAAAGTTGCAAGTTACTATGTAGGAACAAGTTTGCATAGGTATTTCAAAGATGCCCAGAACTGAGCTAAACTTGGTATGTGTCCAACCTCTAGAAATAACTTCATGCCCAATCTCCCTTACTTCCAGCTAGTAAGGATCACATAATTCCTAAAAAAGTTTTGACACAGATTCCCAATTCGGGCATTCAGAACATATAGCACGTTGCTGTAAGCAAGCACATTCTCATTCAAAGTTGCAAGTTACTATGTAGGAACAAGTTTGTATAGGTATTTCAAAGATGCCCAGAACTGAGCTAAACGTTGTATGTCTCCAAATCCTCGAAATAACTTCATGCCCCATCTCCCTTACTTCCAGCTAGTAAGGATCACAAAATTCCTAACAAAGTTTTGACACAGATTCCCAATTCGGGCATTCAGAACATATAGCACGTTGCTGTAAGCAAGCACATTCTCATTCAAAGTTGCAAGTTACTACGTAGGAACAAGTTTGTATAGGTATTTCAAAGATGCCCAGAACTGAGCTAAACTTGGTATGTGTCCAACCTCTAGAAATAACTTCATGCCCCAACTCCCTTACTTCCAGCTAGTAAGGATCACATAATTCCTAACAAAGTTTTGACACAGATTCCCAATTCGGGCATTCAGAACATATAGCAAGTTGCTGTAAGCAAGCACATTCTCATTCAAAGTTACAAGTTACTATGTAGGAACAAGTTTGTATAGGTATTTCAAAGATGCCCAGAACTGAGCTAAACGTTGTATGACTCCAACTCCAGAAATAACTTCATGCCCCATCTCCCTTACTTCCAGCTAGTAAGGATCACATAATTCCTAACAAAGTTTTGACACAGATTCCCAATTCGGGCATTCAGAACATATAGCACGTTGCTGTAAGCAAGCACATTCTCATTCAAAGTTGCAAGTTACTATGTAGGAACAAGTTTGTATAGGTATTTCAAAGATGCCCAGAACTGAGCTAAACTTTGTATGTCTCCAACTCCTAGAAATAACTTCATGCCCCATCTCCCTTACTTCCAGCTAGTAAGGATCACATAATTCCTAACAATGTTTTGACACAGATTCCCAATTCGGGCATTCAGAACATATAGCACGTTGCTTTAAGCAAGCACATTCTCATTCAAAGTTGCAAGTTACTATGTAGGAACAAGTTTGTATAGGTATTTCAAAGATGCCCAGAACTGAGCTAAACTTGGTATGTGTCCAACCTCTAGAAATAACTTCATGCCCCAACTCCCTTACTTCCAGCTAGTAAGGATCACATTATTCCTAACAAAGATTTGACACAGATTCCCAATTGGGGCATTCAGAACATATAGCACGTTCCTGTAAGCAATGACATTCTCATTCAAAGTTGCAAGTTACTATGTAGGAACAAGTTTGTATAGGTATTTCAAAGATGCCCAGAACTGAGCTAAACGTTGTATGTCTCCAACTCCTAGAAATAACTTCATGCCCCATCTCCCTTAATTCCAGCTAGTAAGGATCACATAATTCCTAACAAAGTTTTGACACAGATTCCCAATTCGGGCATTCAGAACATATAGCACGTTGCTGTAAGCAAGCACATTCTCATTCAAAGTTGCAAGTTACTATGTAGGAACAAGTTTGTATAGGTATTTCAAAGATGCCCAGAACTGAGCTAAACGTTGTATGTCTCCAACTCCTAGAAATATCTTCATGCCCCATCTCCCTTACTTCCAGCTAGTAAGGATCACATAATTCCTAACAAAGTTTTGACACAGATTCCCAATTCGGGCATTCAGAACATATAGCACGTTGCTGTAAGCAAGCACATTCTCATTCAAAGTTGCAAGTTACTATGTAGGAACAAGTTTGCATAGGTATTTCAAAGATGCCCAGAACTGAGCTAAACGTTGTATGTCTCCAACTCCTAGAAATAACTTCATGCCCCATCTCCCTTACTTCCAGCTAGTAAGGATCACATAATTCCTAACAAAGTTTTGACACAGATTCCCAGTTCGGGCATTCAGAACATATAGCACGTTGCTGTAAGCAAGCACATTCTCATTCAAAGTTGCAAGTTACTATGTAGGAACAAGTTTGTATAGGTATTTCAAAGATGCCCAGAACTGAGCTAAACGTTGTATGTCTCCAACTCCTAGAAATAACTACATGCCCCATCTCCCTTACTTCCAGCTAGTAAGGATCACATAATTCCTAACAAAGTTTTGACACAGATTCCCAATTCGGGCATTCAGAACATATAGCACGTTGCTGTAAGCAAACACATTCTCATTCAAAGTTGCAAGTACCATGTAGGAACAAGTTTGTATTGGTATTTCAAAGATGCCCAGAACTGAGCTAAACGTTGTATGTCTCCAACTCCTAGAAATAACTTCATGCCCCATCTCACTTACTTCCAGCTAGTAAGGATCACATAATTTCCAACAAAGTTTTGACACAGATTCCCAAATCGGGCATTCAGAACATATAGCACGTTGCTGTAAGCAAGCACACTCTCATTCAAAGTTGCAAGTTACTATGTAGGAACAAGTTTGTATAGGTATTTCAAAGATGGCCAGAACTGAGCGAAACGTTGTATGTCTCCAACTCCTAGAAACAACATCATGCCCCATCTCACTTACTTCCAGCTAGTAAGGATCACATAATTTCTAACAAAGTTTTGACACAGATTCCCAATTCGGTCATTCAGAACATATAGCACGTTGCTCTAAGCAAGCACATTCTCATTCAAAGTTGCAAGTTACTATGTAGGAACAAGTTTGTATAGGTATTTCAAAGATGCCCAGAACTGAGCTAAACTTGGTATGTCTCCAACTCCTAGAAATAACTTCATGCCCCATCACCCTTACCTCCACCTAGTAAGGATCACATAATTCCTAACAAAGTTTTGACACAGATTCCCAATTCGGACGTTCAGAACATGTAGCACGTTGCTGTAAGCAAGCACATTCAATTCAAAGTTGCAAGTTACTATTTAGGAACAAGTTTGTATAGGTATTTCAAAGATGCCCAGAACTGAGCTAACCGTTGTATGTCTCCAACTCCTAGAAATAACTTCATGCCCCATCTCCCTTACTTCCAGCTAGTAAGGATCACATAATACCTAACAAAGTTTTGACACAGATTCCCAATTCGGGCATTCAGAACATATAGCACGTTGCTGTAAGCAAGCACATTCTCATTCAAAGTTGCAAGTTACTAAGTAGGAATAAGTTTGTAAAGGCATTTCAAAGATGCCCAGAACTGAGCTAAACTTGGTATGTCTCCAACTCCTAGAAATAACTTCATGCCCCATCACCCTTACTTCCAGCTAGTAAAGATCACATAATTCCTAACAAAGATTTGACACAGATTCCCAATTCGGGCATTCAGAACATATAGAAAGTTGCTGTAAGCAAGCACATTCTCATTCAAAGTTGCAAGTTACTATGTAGGAACAAGTTTGTATAGGTATTTCAAAGATGCCCAGAACTGAGCTAAACTTTGTATGTCTCCAATTCCTAGAAATAACTTCATGCCCCATCTCACTTACTTCCAGCTAGTAAGGATCACATAATTTCTAAAAAAGTTTTGACACAGATTCCTAATTCAGGCATTCAGAACATATAGCACGTTGCTGTAAGCAAGCACATTCTCATTCAAAGTTGCAAGTTACTGTGTAGGAACAAGTTTGTATAGGAATTTCAAAGATGCCCAGAACTGAGCTAAACCTTGTATGTCTCCAACTCCTAGAAATAACTTCATGTCCAATCTCCCTTACTTCCTGCTAGTAAGGATCACATAATTCCTAACAAAGTTTTGACACAGATTCCCAATTCGGGCATTCAGAACATATAGCACGTTGCTGTAAGCAAGCACATTCTCATTCAAAGTTGCAAGTTACTATGTAGGAACAAGTTTGTATAGGTATTTCAAAGATGCCCAGAACTGAGCTAAACTTGGTATGTGTCCAACTCCTAGAAATACCTTCATACCACCTCTCACTTACTTCCAGCTAGTAAGGATCACATAATTCCTAACAAAATTTGACACAGATTCCCAATTCGGGCATTCAGAACATATAGCACGTTGCTGTAAGCAATCACATTCTCATTCAAAGTTGCAAGTTACTATGTAGGAACAAGTATGTATAGGTATTTCAAAGATGTCTAGAACTGAGCTAAACTTTGTATGTGTCCAACTCCTAGAAATAACTTCATGCCCCATCTCCCTTACTTCCAGCTAGTAAGGATCACATAATTCCTAACAAAGTTTTGACACAGATTCCCAATTCGGGCATTCAGAACATGTAGCACGTTGCTGTAAGCAAGCACATTCTCATTCAAAGTTGCAAGTTACTATGTAGGAACAAGTTTGTATAGGTATTTCAAAGATGGCCAGAACTGAGCGAAACGTTGTATGTCTCCAACTCCTAGAAACAACATCATGCCCCATCTCACTTACTTCCAGCTAGTAAGGATCACATAATTTCTAACAAAGTTTTGACACAGATTCCCAATTCGGTCATTCAGAACATATAGCACGTTGCTCTAAGCAAGCACATTCTCATTCAAAGTTGCAAGTTACTATGTAGGAACAAGTTTGTATAGGTATTTCAAAGATGCCCAGAACTGAGCTAAACTTGGTATGTCTCCAACTCCTAGAAATAACTTCATGCCCCATCACCCTTACCTCCACCTAGTAAGGATCACATAATTCCTAACAAAGTTTTGACACAGATTCCCAATTCGGACGTTCAGAACATGTAGCACGTTGCTGTAAGCAAGCACATTCAATTCAAAGTTGCAAGTTACTATTTAGGAACAAGTTTGTATAGGTATTTCAAAGATGCCCAGAACTGAGCTAACCGTTGTATGTCTCCAACTCCTAGAAATAACTTCATGCCCCATCTCCCTTACTTCCAGCTAGTAAGGATCACATAATACCTAACAAAGTTTTGACACAGATTCCCAATTCGGGCATTCAGAACATATAGCACGTTGCTGTAAGCAAGCACATTCTCATTCAAAGTTGCAAGTTACTAAGTAGGAATAAGTTTGTAAAGGTATTTCAAAGATGCCCAGAACTGAGCTAAACTTGGTATGTCTCCAACTCCTAGAAATAACTTCATGCCCCATCACCCTTACTTCCAGCTAGTAAAGATCACATAATTCCTAACAAAGATTTGACACAGATTCCCAATTCGGGCATTCAGAACATATAGCACATTGCTGTAAGCAAGCACATTCTCATTCAAAGTTGCAAGTTACTATGTAGGAACAAGTTTGTATAGGTATTTCAAAGATGCCCAGAACTGAGCTAAACGTTGTTTGTCTCCAACTCCTAGAAATAACTACATGCCCCATCTCCCTTACTTCCAGCTAGTAAGGATCACATAATTTCTAACAAAGTTTTGACACAGATTCCCAATTCGGGCATTCAGAACATATAGCACGTTGCTGTAAGCAAGCACATTCTCATTCAAAGTTGCAAGTAACTATGTAGGAACAAGTTTGTATAGGAATTTCAAAGATGCCCAGAACTGAGCTAAACGTTGTATGTCTCCAACTCCTAGAAATAACTTCATGCCCAATCTCCCTTACTTCCAGCTAGTAAGGATCACATAATTCCTAACAAAGATTTGACACAGATTCCCAATTCGGGCATTCAGAACATATAGCACGTTGCTGTAAGCAAGCACATTCTCATTCAAAGTTGTAAGTTACTATGTAGAAACAAGTTGGTATAGGTATTTCAAAGATGCCCAGAACTGAGCTAAACTTGGTATGTGTCCAACTCCTAGAAATAACTTCATGCCCCATCTCACTTACTTCCAGCTAGTAAGGATCACATAATTCCTAACAAAGATTTGACACAGATTCCCAATTCGGGCATTCAGAACATATAGAAAGTTGCTGTAAGCAAGCACATTCTCATTCAAAGTTGCAAGTTACTATGTAGGAACAAGTTTGTATAGGTATTTCAAAGATGCCCAGAACTGAGCTAAACTTTGTATGTCTCCAATTCCTAGAAATAACTTCATGCCCCATCTCACTTACTTCCAGCTAGTAAGGATCACATAATTTCTAAAAAAGTTTTGACACAGATACCCAATTCAGGCATTCAGAACATATAGCACGTTGCTGTAAGCAAGCACATTCTCATTCAAAGTTGCAAGTACTATGTAGGAACAAGTTTGTATAGGTATTTCAAAGATGCCCAGAACTGAGCTAAACGTTGTATGTCTCGAACTCCTAGAAATAACTTCATGCCCCATCTCACTTACTTCCAGCTAGTAAGGATCACATAATTTCTAACAAAGTTTTGACACAGATTCCCAAATCGGGCATTCAGAACATATAGCACGTTGCTGTAAGCAAGCACATTCTCATTCAAAGTTGCAAGTTACTATGTAGGAACAAGTTTGTATAGGTATTTCAAAAATGCCCAGAACTGACCTAAACGTTGTATGTCTCCAACTTCTAGAAATAACTTCATGCCCAATCTCCCTTACTTTCAGCTAGTAAGAATCACACAATTTCTAACAAAATTTTGACACAGATTCCCAATTCGGGCATTCAGAACATATAGCACGTTGATGTAAGCAAGCACATTCTCTTTCAAAGTTACAAGTTACTATGTAGGAACAAGTTTGTATAGGTATTTCAAAGATGCCCAGAACTGAGCTAAACTTGGTATGTGTCCAACTCCTCGAAATAACTTCATGCCCCAACTCCCTTACTTCCAGCTAGTAAGGATCCCATAATTCCTAACAAAGTTTTGACACAGATTCCCAATTCGGGCATTCAGAACATATAGCACGTTGCTGTAAGCAAGCACATTCTCATACAAAGTTGCAAGTTACTATGTAGGAACAAGTTTGTATAGGTATTTCAAAGATGCCCAGAACTGAGCTAAACTTGGTATGTGTCCAACTCCTAGAAATAACTTCATGCCCCATCTCCCTTACTTCCTGCTAATAAGGATCACATAATTCCTAACAAAGTTTTGACACAGATTCCCAATTCGGGCATTCAGAACATATAGCACGTTGCTGTAAGCAAGCACATTCTCATTCAAAGTTGCAAGTTACTATGTAGGAACAAGTTTGTATAGGTATTTCAAAGATGCCCAGAACTGAACTAATCTTGGTATGTGTCCAACTCCTAGACATAACTTCATGCCCCAACTCCCTTACTTCCAGCTACTAAGGATCACATAATTCCTAACAAAATTTAACACAGATTCCCAATTCGGGCATTCAGAACATATAGCACGTTGATGTAAGCAATCACATTCTCATTCAAAGTTGCAAGTTAACATGTAGGAACAAGTTTGTATAGGTATTTCAAAGATGCCCAGAACTGAGCTAACTTTGTATGTGTCCAACTCCTAGAAATAACTTCATGCCCCATCTCCCTTACTTCCAGCTAGTAAGGATCACATAATTCCTAAAAAAGTTTTGACACAGATTCGCAATTCGGGCATTCAGAACATGTAGCACGTTGCTGTAAGCAAGCACATTCTCATTCAAAGTTGCAAGTTACTATGTAGGAATAAGTTTGTATAGGTATTTCAAAGATGCCCTGAACTGAGCTAAACTTGGTATGTGTCCAACCTCTAGAAATAACTTCATGCCCCAACTCCCTTACTTCCAGCTAGTAAGGATCACATAATTCCTAATAGTGTTTTGACACAGATTCCCAATTCGGGCATTCAGAACATATAGCAAGTTGCTGTAAGCAAGCACATTCTCATTCAAAGTTGAAAGTTACCATGTAGGAACAAGTTTGTATAGGTATTTCAAAGATGCCCAGAACTGAGCTAAACTTTGTATGTCTCCAACTCCTAGAAATAACTTCATGCCCCATCTCCCTTACTTCCAGCTAGTAAGCATCACATAATTCCTAACAAAGTTTTGACACAGATTACCACTTCGGGCATTTAGAACATGTAGCACGTTGCTGTAAGCAAGCACATTCAATTGAAAGATGCAAGTTACTATGTAGGAACAAGTTTGTATAGGTATTTCAAAGATGTCCAGAACTGAGCTAAACGTTGTATGTCTCCAACTCCTGGAAATAACTTCATGCCCAATCTCCCTTACTTCCATCTAGTAAGGATCACAAAATTTCTAACAAAGTTTTGACACAGATTCCCAATTCAAGCATTCAGAACATGTAGCACGTTGCTGTAAGCAAGCACATTCTCATTCACAGTTGCAAGGTACTATGTAGGAACAAGTTTGAATAGGACTTTCAAAGATGCCCAGAACTGAGTTAAACGTTGTATGTCTGCAACTCCTAGAAATAACTTCATGCCCCATCACCCTTACTTCCAGCTAGTAAGGATCACATAATTCCTAACAAATTTTTGACACAGATTCCCAATTCGGGCATTCAGAACATGTAGCTCGTTGCTGTAAGCAAGCAAATTCAATTCAAAGTTGCAAGTTACTATGTAGGAACAAGTTTGTATAGGTATTTCAAAGATGCCCAGAACTGAGCTAAACGTTGTATGTCTCCAACTCCTGGAAATAACTTCATGCCCCATCTCCCTTACTTCCATCTAGGAAGGATCACATAATTTCTAACAAAGTTTTGACACAGATTCCCAATTCGTGCATTCAGAACATATAGCACGTTGCTCTAAGAAAGCACATTCTGATTCAAATTTGCAAGTTACTATGTAGGAGCAAGTTTGTATAGGTATTTCAAAGATGCCCAGAACTGTGCTAAACTTGGTATGTGTTCAACTCCTAGAAATACCTTCATGCCCCAAGTCCCTCACTTCTAGCTAGTAAGGATCACATAATTCCTAACAAAGTTTTGACACAGATTGCCAATTCGGGCATTCAGAACATATAGCACGTTGATGTAAGCAAGCACATTCTCATTCAAAGTTGCAAGTTACTATGTAGGAACAAGTTTGTATAGGTATTTCAAAAATGCCCAGAACTGAGCTAAACTTGGTATGTCTCCAACTCCTAGAAATAACTTCATGCCCCATCTCCCTTACTTCCAGCTACTAAGGATCACATAATTCCTAACAAAGTTTTGACACAGATTCCCAATTCGGGCATTCAGAACATATAGCACGTTGCTGTAAGCAAGCACATTCTCATTCAAAGTTGCAAGTTACTATGTAGGAACAAGTTTGTATAGGTATTTCAAAGATGCCCAGAACTGAGCTAAACTTGGTATGTCTCCAACTCCTAGAAATAACTTCATGCCCCATCTCCCTTACTTCCAGCTAGTAAGGATCACATAATTCCTAACAAAATTTTGACACAGATTCCCAATTCGGGCATTCAGAACATGTAGCACGTTGCTGTAAGCAAGCACATTCAATTCAATGTTGCAAGTTACTATGTAGGAACAAGTTTGTATAGGTATTTGAAAGATACCCAGAACTGAGCTAAACGTTGTATGTCTCCAACTCCTAGAAATAACTTCATGCGCCATCTCCCTTACTTCCATCCAGGAAGGATCACATAATTCACACAAAGTTTTGACACAGATTCCCAATTCGGGCATTCAGAACATATAGTACGTTGCTGTAAGCAAGCACATTCTCATTCAAAGTTGCAAGTTACTATGTAGGAACAAGTTTGTATAGGTATTTCAAAGATGCCCAGAACTGAGCTAAACTTGGTATGTGTCCAACTCCTAGAAATAACTTCATGCCCCATCTCCCTTACTTCCAGCTAGTAAGGATCACATAATTCCTAGCAAAGATTTGACACAGATTCCCAATTCGGGCATTCAGAACATGTAGCACGTTGCTGTAAGCAAGCACATTCAATTCAAAGTTGCAAGTTACTATGTAGGAACAAGTTTGTATAGGTATTTCAAAGATGCCCAGAACTGAGCTAAACTTCGTATGTCTCCAACTCCTAGAAATAACTTCAAGCCCCATCTCCCTTACTTCCAGCTAGTAAGGATCACATAATTCCTAACAAAGTTTTGACACACATTCCCAATTCGGGCATTCAGAACATATAGCACGTTGCTGTAAGCAAGCACATTCTCATTCAAAGTTGCAAGTTACTATGTAGGAACAAGTTTGTATAGGTATTTCAAAGATGCCCAGAACTGAGCTAAACGTTGTATGTCTCCAACTCCTAGAAATAACTTCATGCCCCATCTCCCTTACATCCATCTAGTAAGGATCACATAATTCCTAACAAAGTTTTGACACAGATTCCCAATTCGGGCATTCAGAACATATAGTACGTTGCTGTAAGCAAGCACATTCAATTCAAAGTTGCAAGTTACTATGTAGGAACAAGTTTGTATAGGTATTTCAAAGATGCTCAGAACTGAGCTTAACGTTGTATGTCTTCAACTCCTAGAAATAACTTCATGCCCCATCTCCCTTACTTCGAGCTATTAAGGATCACATAATTCCTAACAAAGTTTTGACACAGATTCCCAATTCGGGCATTCAGAACATATAGCACGTTGCTGTAAGCAAGAACATTCTCATTCAAAGTTGCAAGTTACTATGTAGGAACAAGTTTGTATAGGTATTTCAAAGATGCCCAGCACTGAGCTAAACTTGGTATGTGTCCAACTCCTAGAAATAACTTCATGCCCCATCTCCCTTTCTTCCAGCTAGTAAGGATCACATAATTCCTAACAAAGTTTTGACACAGATTCCCAATTCGGGCATTCAGAACATATAGCACGTTGCTGTAAGCAAGCACATTCTCATTCAAAGTTGCAAGTTACTATGTAGGAACAAGTTTGTATAGGTATTTCAAAGATGCCCAGAACTGAGCTAAACTTGGTATGTCTCCAACTCCTAGAAATAACTTCATGCCCCATCTCCCTTACTTCCAGCTAGTAAGGATCACATAATTCCTAAAAAAGTTTTGACACAGATTCCCAATTCGGGCATTCAGAACATATAGTACGTTGCTGTAAGCAAGCACATTCAATTCAAAGTTGCAAGTTACTATGTAGGAACAAGTTTGTATAGGTATTTCAAAGATGCCCAGAACTGAGCTAAAGGTTGTATGTCTCCAACTAATAGAAATAACTTCATGCCCCATCTCCCTACTTCCAGCTAGTAAGGATCACATAATTCCTAACAAAGTTTTGACACAGATTCCCAATTCGGGCATTCAGAACATATAGCACGTTGCTGTAAGCAAGCACATTCTGATTCAAAGTTGCAAGTTACTATGTAGCAACAAGTTTGTATAGGTGTTTCAAAGATGCCCAGAACTGAGCTAAACGTTGTATGTCTCCAACTCCTAGAAATAACTTCATGCCCCATCTCCCTTACTTCCAGCTAGTAAGGATCACATAATTCCTAACAAAGTTTTGACACAGATTCCCAATTCGGGCATTCAGAACATATAGCACGTTGCTGTAAGCAAGCACATTCTCATTCAAAGTTGCAAGTTACTATGTAGGAACAAGTTTGTATAGGTATTTCAAAGATGCCCAGAACTGAGCTAAACGTTGTATGTCTCCAACTCCTAGAAATAACATCATGCCCCATCTCCCTTACTTCCAGCTAGTAAGGATCACATAATTCCTAACAAAGTTTTGACACAGATTCCCAATTCGGGCATTCAGAACATATAGCACGTTGCTGTAAGCAAGCACATTCTCATTCAAAGTTGCAAGTTACTATGTAGGAACAAGTTTGTATAGGTATTTCAAAGATGCCCAGAACTGAGCTAAACTTGGTATGTGTCCAACTCCTAGAAATAACTTCATGCCCCAACTCCCTTACTTCCAGCTAGTAAGGATCACATAATTCCTAACAATGTTTTGACACAGATTCCCAATTCGGGCATTCAGAACATATAGCACGTTGCTGTAAGCAAGCACATTCTCATTCAAAGTTGCAAGTTACTATGTAGGAACAAGTTTGTATAGGTATTTCAAAGATGCCCAGAACTGAGCTAAACGTTGTATGTCTCCAACTCCTAGAAATAACTTCATGCCCCATCTCCCTTACTTCCAGCAAGTAAGGATCACATAATTCCTAACAAAGTTTTGACACAGATTCCCAATTCGGGCATTCAGAACATATAGCACGTTGCTGTAAGCAAGCACATTCTGATTCAAAGTTGAAAGTTACTATGTAGGAACAAGTTTGTATAGGTATTTCAAAGATGCCCAGAACTGAGCTAAACTTGGTATGTCTCCAACTCCTAGAAATAACTTCATGCCCCATCTCACTTACTTCCAGCTAGTAAGGATCACATAATTCCTAACAAAGTTTTGACACAGATTCCCAATTCGGGCATTCAGAACATAGAGCACGTTGCTGTAAGCAAGCACATACTCATTCAAAGTTGCAAGTTACTATGTAGGAACAAGTTTGTATAGGTATTTCAAAGATGCCCAGAACTGAGCTAAACTTGGTAGGTGTCCAACCTCTAAAAATAACTTCATGCCCCAACTCCCTTACTTCCAGCTAGTAAGGATCACATAATTCCTAACAAAGTTTTGACACAGATTCCCAATTCGGGCATTCAGAACATATAGCACGTTGCTGTAAGCAAGCACATTCTCATTCAAAGTTGCAAGTTACTATGTAGGAACAAGTTTGTATAGGTATTTCAAAGATGCCCAGAACTGAGCTAAACGTTGTATGTCTGCAACTCCTAGAAATAACTTCATGACCCATCTCCCTTACTTCCAGCTAATAAGGATCACATAATTCCTAACAAAGTTTTGACACAGATTCCCAATTCGGGCATTCAGAACATATAGCACGTTGCTGTAAGCAAGCACATTCTGATTCAAAGTTGCAAGATACTATGTAGGAACAAGTTTGTATAGGTATTACAAAGATGCCCAGAACTGAGCTAAACTTGGTATGTGTCCAACTCCTCGAAATAACTTCATGCCCCAACTCCCTTACTTCCAGCTAGTAAGGATCACATAATTCCTAACAAAGTTTTGACACAGATTCCCAATTCGGGCATTCAGAACATATAGCACGTTGCTGTAAGCAAGCACATTCTCATTCAAAGTTGCAAGTTACTATGTAGGAACAAGTTTGTATAGGTATTTCAAAGATGCCCAGAACTGAGCTAAACGTTGTATGTCTCCAACTCCTAGAAATAACTTCATGCCCCATCTCCCTTACTTCCAGCTAGTAAGGATCACATAATTCCTAACAAAGTTTTGACACAGATTCCCAATTCGGGCATTCAGAACATATAGCACGTTGCTGTAAGCAAGCACATTCTCATTCAAAGTTGCAAGTTACTATGTAGGAACAAGTTTGTATAGGTATTACAAAGATGCCCAGAACTGAGCTAAACTTGGTATGTGTCCAACTCCTCGAAATAACCTCATGCCCCAACTCCCTTACTTCCAGCTAGTAAGGATCACATAATTCCTAACAAAGTTTTGACACAGATTCCCAATTCGGGCATTCAGAACATATAGCACGTTGCTGTAAGCAAGCACATTCTCATTCAAAGTTGCAAGTTACTATGTAGGAACAAGTTTGTATAGGTATTTCAAAGATGCCCAGAACTGAGCTAAACTTGGTAGGTGTCCAACCTCTAAAAAAGAATTCATGCCCCAACTCCCTTACTTCCAGCTAGTTAGGATCACATAATTCCTAACAAAGTTTTGACACAGATTCCCAATTCGGGCATTCAGAACATATAGCACGTTGCTGTAAGCAAGCACATTCTCATTCAAAGTTGCAAGATACTATGTAGGAACAAGTATGTATAGGTATTTCAAAGATGTCCAGAACTGAGCTAAAAGTTGTATGTCTGCAACTCCTAGAAATAACTTCATGCCCCATCTCCCTTACTTCCAGCTAATAAGGATCACATAATTCCTAACAAAGTTTTGACACAGATTCCCAATTCGGGCATTCAGAACATATAGCACGTTGCTGTAAGCAAGCATATTCTCATTCAAAGTTGCAAGTTACTATGTAGGAACAAGTTTGTATAGGTATTTCGAAGATGCCCAGAACTGAGCTAACCGTTGTATGTCTCCAACTCCTAGAAATAACTTCATGCCCCATCTCCCTTACTTCCAGCTAGTAAGGATCACATAATTCCTAACAAAGTTTTGACACAGATTCCCAATTCGGGCATTCAGAACATATAGCACGTTGCTGTAAGAAAGCACATTCTCATTTAAAGTTGCAAGTTACTATGTAGGAACAAGTTTGTATAGGTATTTCAAAGATGCCCAGAACTGAGCTAAACTTAGTATGTGTCCAACCTCTAGAAATAACTTCATGCCCCAACTCCCTTACTTCCAGCTAGTAAGGATCACATAATTCCTAACAAAGTTTTGACACAGATTCCCAATTCGGGCATTCAGAACATATAGCACGTTGCTGTAAGCAAGCACATTCTCATTCAAAGTTGCAAGTTACTATGTAGGAACAAGTTTGTATAGGTATTACAAAGATGCCCAGACTGAGCTAAACTTGGTATGTGTCCAACTCCTCGAAATAACTTCATGCACCAACTCCCTTACTTCCAGCTAGTAAGGATCACATAATTACTAAAAAAGTTTTGACACAGATTCCCAATTCGGACATTCAGAACATATAGCACGTTGCTGTAAGCAAGCACATTCTCATTCAAAGTTGCAAGTTACTATGTAGGAACAAGTTTGTATAGGTATTTCAAAGATGCCCAGAACTGAGCTAAACGTTGTATGTCTCCAACTACTAGAAATAACTTCATGCCCCATCTCCCTTACTTCCAGCTAGTAAGGATCACATAATTCCTAACAAAGTTTTGACACAGATTCCCAATTCGGGCATTCAGAACACATAGCACGTTGCTGTAAGCAAGCACATTCTCATTCAAAGTTGCAAGTTACTATGTAGGAACAAGTTTGTATAGGTATTTCAAAGATGCCCAGAACTGAGCTAAATATTGTATGTCTCCAACTCCTAGAAATAACTTCATGCCCCATCTCACTTACTTCCAGCTAGTAAGGATCACATAATTCCTAACAAAGTTTTGACACAGATTCCCATTTCGGGCATTCAGAACATATAGCACGTTGCTGTAAGCAAGCACATTCTCATTCAAAGTTGCAAGTTGCTATGTAGGAACAAGTTTGTATAGGTATTTCAAAGATGCCCAGAACTGAGCTAAACTTGGTATGTGTCCAACTCCTAGAAATACCTTCATGCCCCAACTCCCTTACTTCCAGCTAGTAAGGATCACATAATTCCTAACAAAGTTTTGACACAGATTCCCAATTCGGGCATTCAGAACATATAGCACGTTGCTGTAAGCAAGCACATTCTGATTCAAAGTTGCAAGTTACTATGTAGGAACAAGTTTGTATAGGTATTTCAAAGATGCCCAGAACTGAGCTAAACTTGGTATGTGTCCAACTCCTAGAAATAACTTCATGCCCCATCTCCCTTACTTCCATCTAGTAAGGATCACATAATTCCTAACAAAGTTTTGACACAGATTCCCAATTCGGGCATTCAGAACATATAGCACGTTGCTGTAAGCAAGCACATTCTCATTCAAAGTTGCAAGTTACTATGTAGGAACAAGTTTGTATAGGTATTTCAAAGATGCCCAGAACTGAGCTAAACTTGGTAGGTGTCCAACCTCTAAAAATAACTTCATGCCCCAACTCCCTTACTTCCAGCTAGTAAGGATCACATAATTCCTAACAAAGTTTTGACACAGATTCCCAATTCGGGCATTCAGAACATATAGCACGTTGCTGTAAGCAAGCACATTCTCATTCAAAGTTGCAAGTTACTATGTAGGAACAAGTTTGTATAGGTATTTCAAAGATGCCCAGAACTGAGCTAAACGTTGTATGTCTGCAACTCCTAGAAATAACTTCATGCCCCATCTCCCTTACTTCCAGCTAATAAGGATCACATAATTCCTAACAAAGTTTTGACACAGATTCCCAATTCGGGCATTCAGAACATATAGCACGTTGCTGTAAGCAAGCACATTCTGATTCAAAGTTGCAAGTTTCTATGTAGGAACAAGTTTGTATAGGTATTACAAAGATGCCCAGAACTGAGCTAAACTTGGTATGTGTCCAACTCCTCGAAATAACTTCATGCCCCAACTCCCTTACTTCCAGCTAGTAAGGATCACATAATTCCTAACAAAGTTTTGACACAGATTCCCAATTCGGGCATTCAGAACATATAGCACGTTGCTGTAAGCAAGCACATTCTCATTCAAAGTTGCAAGTTACTATGTAGGAACAAGTTTGTATAGGTATTTCAAAGATGCCCAGAACTGAGCTAAACGTTGTATGTCTCCAACTCCTAGAAATAACTTCATGCCCCATCTCCCTTACTTCCAGCTAGTAAGGATCACATAATTCCTAACAAAGTTTTGACACAGATTCCCAATTCGGGCATTCAGAACATATAGCACGTTGCTGTAAGCAAGCACATTCTCATTCAAAGTTGCAAGTTACTATGTAGGAACAAGTTTGTATAGGTATTTCAAAGATGCCCAGAACTGAGCTAAACTTGGTATGTGTCCAACCTCTAGAAATAACTTCATGCCCCAACTCCCTTACTTCCAGCTAGTAAGGATCACATAATTCCTAACAAAGTTTTGACACAGATTCCCAATTCGGGCATTCAGAACATATAGCACGTTGCTGTAAGCAAGCACATTCTCATTCAAAGTTGCAAGTTACTATGTAGGAACAAGTTTGTATAGGTATTTCAAAGATGCCCAGAACTGAGCTAACCGATGTATGTCTCCAACTCCTAGAAATAACTTCATGCCCCATCTCCCTTACTTCCAGCTAGTAAGGATCACATAATTCCTAACAAAGTTTTGACACAGATTCCCAATTCGGGCATTCAGAACATATAGCACGTTGCTGTAAGCAAGCACATTCTGATTCAAAGTTGCAAGTTACTATGTAGGAACAAGTTTGTATAGGTATTTCAAAGATGCCCAGAACTGAGCTAAACTTGGTATGTCTCCAACTCCTAGAAATAACTTCATGCCCCATCTCCCTTACTTCCAGCTAGTAAGGATCACATAATTCCCAACAAAGTTTTGACACAGATTCCCAATTCGGGCATTCAGAACATATAGCACGTTGCTGTAAGCAAGCACATTCTGATTCAAAGTTACAAGTTACTATGTAGGAACAAGTTTGTATAGGTATTTCAAAGATGCCCAGAACTGAGCTAAATGTTGTATGTCTCCAACTCCTAGAAATAACTTCATGACCCATCTCCCTTACTTCCAGCTAGTAAGGATCACATAATTCCTAACAAAGTTTTGACACAGATTCCCAATTCGGGCATTCAGAACATATATCACGTTGCTGTAAGCAAGCACATTCTCATTCAAAGTTGCAAGTTACTATGTAGGAACAAGTTTGTATAGGTATTTCGAAGATGCCCAGAACTGAGCTAACCGTTGTATGTCTCCAACTCCTAGAAATAACTTCATGCCCCATCTCCCTTACTTCCAGCTAGTAAGGATCACATAATTCCTAACAAAGTTTTGACACAGATTCCCAATTCGGGCATTCAGAACATATAGCACGTTGCTGTAAGAAAGCACATTCTCATTTAAAGTTGCAAGTTACTATGTAGGAACAAGTTTGTATATGTATTTCAAAGATGCCCAGAACTGAGCTAAACTTAGTATGTGTCCAACCTCTAGAGATAACTTCATGCCCCAACTCCCTTACTTCCAGCTAGTAAGGATCACATAATTCCTAACAAAGTTTTGACACAGATTCCCAATTCGGGCATTCAGAACATATAGCACGTTGCTGTAAGCAAGCACATTCTCATTCAAAGTTGCAAGTTACTATGTAGGAACAAGTTTGTATAGGTATTACAAAGATGCCCAGAACTGAGCTAAACTTGGTATGTGTCCAACTCCTCGAAATAACCTCATGCCCCAACTCCCTTACTTCCAGCTAGTAAGGATCACATAATTCCTAACAAAGTTTTGACACAGATTCCCAATTCGGGCATTCAGAACATATAGCACGTTGCTGTAAGCAAGCACATTCTCATTCAAAGTTGCAAGTTACTATGTAGGAACAAGTTTGTATAGGTATTTCAAAGATGCCCAGAACTGAGCTAAACTTGGTAGGTGTCCAACCTCTAAAAAAGAATTCATGCCCCAACTCCCTTACTTCCAGCTAGTTAGGATCACATAATTCCTAACAAAGTTTTGACACAGATTCCCAATTCGGGCATTCAGAACATATAGCACGTTGCTGTAAGCAAGCACATTCTCATTCAAAGTTGCAAGATACTATGTAGGAACAAGTATGTATAGGTATTTCAAAGATGTCCAGAACTGAGCTAAAAGTTGTATGTCTGCAACTCCTAGAAATAACTTCATGCCCCATCTCCCTTACTTCCAGCTAATAAGGATCACATAATTCCTAACAAAGTTTTGACACAGATTCCCAATTCGGGCATTCAGAACATATAGCACGTTGCTGTAAGCAAGCATATTCTCATTCAAAGTTGCAAGTTACTATGTAGGAACAAGTTTGTATAGGTATTTCAAAGATGCCCAGAACTGAGCTAAAGGTTGTGTGTCTCCAACTCCTAGAAATAACTTCATGCCCCATCTCCCTTACTTCCAGCTAGTAAGGATCACATAATTCCTAACAAAGTTTTGACACAGATTCCCAATTCGGGCATTCAGAACATATAGCACGTTGCTGTAAGCAAGCACATTCTCATTCAAAGTTGCAAGTTACTATGTAGGAACAAGTTTGTATAGGTATTTCAAAGATGCCCAGAACTGAGCTAAACTTGGTATGTGTCCAACTCCTCGAAATAACTTCATGCCCCAGCTCCCCTACTTCCAGCTAGTAAGGATCACATAATTCCTAACAAAGTTTTGACACAGATTCCCAATTCGGGCATTCAGAACACATAGCACGTTGCTGTAAGCAAGCACATTCTCATTCAAACTTGCAAGTTCCTATGTAAGAACAAGTTTGTATAGGTATTTCAAAGATGCCCAGAACTGAGATAAACGTTGTATGTCTCCAACTCCTAGAAATAACTTCATGCCCCATCTCCCTTACTTCCAGCTAGTAAGGATCACATAATTCCTAACAAAGTTTTGACACAGATTCCCAATTCGGGCATTCAGAACATATAGCACGTTGCTGTAAGCAAGCACATTCTGATTCAAAGTTGCAAGTTACTATGTAGGAACAAGTTTGTATAGGTTTTTCAAAGATGCCCAAAACTGAGCTAAACGTTGTATGTCTCCAACTCCTAGAAATAACTTCATGCCCCATCTCCCTTACTTCCAGCTAGTAAGGATCACATAATTCCTAAAAAAGTTTTGACACAGATTCCCAATTCGGGCATTCAGAACATATAGCACGTTGCTGTAAGCAAGCACATTCTCATTCAAAGTTGCAAGTTACTATGTAGGAACAAGTTTGTATAGGTATTTCAAAGATGCCCAGAACTGAGCTAAACTTGGTATGTGTCCAACCTTTAGAAATAACTTCATGCCCCAACTCCCTTACTTCCAGCTAGTAAGGATCACATAATTCCTAACAAAGTTTTGACACAGATTCCCAATTCGGGCATTCAGAACATATAGCACGTTGCTGTAAGCAAGCACATTCTCATTCAAAGTTGCAAGTTACTATGTAGGAACAAGTTTGTATAGGTATTTCAAAGATGCCCAGAACTGAGCTAAACTTGGTATGTGTCCAACCTCTAGAAATAACTTCATGCCCCAACTCCCTTACTTCCAGCTAGTAAGTATCACATAATTCCTAACAAAGTTTTGACACAGATTCCCAATTCGGGCATTCAGAACATATAGCACGTTGCTGTAAGCAAGCACATTCTCATTCAAAGTTGCAAGTTACTATGTAGGAACAAGTTTGTATAGGTATTTCAAAGATGCCCAGAACTGAGCTAAACGTTGTATGTCTGCAACTCCTAGAAATAACTTCATGCCACATCTCCCTTACTTCCAGCTAATAAGGATCACATAATTCCTAACAAAGTTTTGACACAGATTCCCAATTCGGGCATTCAGAACATATAGCACGTTGCTGTAAGCAAGCACATTCTCATTCAAAGTTGCAAGTTACTATGTAGGAACAAGTTTGTATAGGTATTTCAAAGATGCCCAGAACTGAGCTAAACTTGGTATGTGTCCAACTCCTAGAAATACCTACATGCCCCAACTCCCTTACTTCCAGCTAGTAAGGATCACATAATTCCTAACAAATTTTGACACAGATTCCAAATTCGGGCATTCAGAACATATAGCACGTTGCTGTAAGCAAGCACATTCTCATTCAAAGTTGCAAGTTACTATGTAGGAACAAGTTTGTATAGGTATTTCAAAGATGCCCAGAACTGAGCTAAACGTTGTATGTCTCCAACTCCTAGAAATAACTTCATGCCCCATCTCCCTTACTTCCAGCTAGTAAGGATCACATAATTCCTAACAAAGCTTTGACACAGAATCCCAATTCGGGCATTCAGAACATATAGCACGTTGCTGTAAGCAAGCACATTCTCATTCAAAGTTGCAAGTTTCTATGTAGGAACAAGTTTGTATAGGTATTTCAAAGATGCCCAGAACTGAGCTAAACTTGGTATGTGTCCAACTCCTCGAAATAACTTTATGCACCAACTCCCTTACTTCCAGCTAGTAAGGATCACATAATTCCTAACAAAGTTTTGACACAGATTCCCAATTCGGGCATTCAGAACATATAGCACGTTGCTGTAAGCAAGCACATTCTCATTCAAAGTTGCAAGTTACTATGTAGGAACAAGTTTGTATAGGTGTTTCAAAGATGCCCAGAACTGAGCTAAACGTTGTATGTCTCCAACTCCAAGAAATAACTTCATGCCCCATCTCCCTTACTTCCAGCTAGTAAGGATCACATAATTCCTAACAAAGTTTTGACACAGATTCCCAATTCGGGCATTCAGAACACATAGCACGTTGCTGTAAGCAAGCACATTCTCATTCAAAGTTGCAAGTTACTATGTAGGAACAAGTTTGTATAGGTATTTCAAAGATGCCCAGAACTGAGCTAAATATTTTATGTCTCCAACTCCTAGAAATAACTTCATGCCCCATCTCACTTACTCCCAGCTAGTAAGGATCACATAATTCCTAACAAAGTTTTGACACAGATTCCCAATTCGAGCATTCAGAATATATAGCACGTTGCTGTAAGCAAGCACATTCTCATTCAAAGTTGCAAGTTGCTATGTAGGAACAAGTTTGTATAGGTATTTCAAAGATGCCCAGAACTGAGCTAAACTTGGTATGTGTCCAACTCCTAGAAATACCTTCATGCCCCAACTCCCTTACTTCCAGCTAGTAAGGATCACATAATTCCTAACAAATTTTGACACAGATTCCCAATTCGGGCATTCAGAACATATAGAACGTTGCTGTAAGCAAGCACATTCTCATTCAAAGTTGCAAGTTACTATGTAGGAACAAGTTTGTATAGGTATTTCAAAGATGCCCAGAACTGAGCTAAACGTTGTATGTCTCCAACTCCTAGAAATAACTTCATGCCCCATCTCCCTTACTTCCAGCTAGTAAGGATCACATAATTACTAACAAAGCTTAGACACAGATTCCCAATTCGGGCATTCAGAACATATAGCACGTTGCTGTAAGCAAGCACATTCTCATTCAAAGTTGCAAGTTTCTATGTAGGAACAAGTTTGTATAGGTATTTCAAAGATGCCCAGAACTGAGCTAAACGTTGTATGTTTCCAACTCCTAGAAATACCTTCATGCCCCAACTCCCTTACTTCCAGCTAGTAAGGATCACATAATTAATAACAAATTTTGACACAGATTCCCAATTCGGGCATTCAGAACATATAGCACGTTGCTGTAATCAAGCACATTCTCATTCAAAGTTGCAAGTTACTATGTAGGAACAAGTTGGTATAGGTATTTCAAAGATGCCCAGAACTGAGCTAAACGTTGTATGTCTCCAACTCCTAGAAAAAACTTCATGCCCCATCTCCCTTACTGCCAGCTAGTAAGGATCACATAATTCCTAACAAAGTTTTGACACAGATTCCCAATTCGGGCATTCAGAACATATAGCACGTTGCTGTAAGCAAGCACATTCTCATTCAAAGTTGCAAGTTACTATGTAGGAACAAGTTTGTATAGGTATTTCAAAGATGCCCAGAACTGAGCTAAACGTTGTATGTCTCCAACTCCTAGAAATAACTTCATGCCCCATCTCCCTTACTTCCAGCTAGTAAGGATCACATAATTCCTAACAAAGTTTTGACACAGATTCCCAATTCGGGCATTCAGAACATATAGCACGTTGCTGTAAGCAAGCACATTCTCATTCAAAGTTGCAAGTTACTATGTAGGAACAAGTTTGTATAGGTATTTCAAAGATGCCCAGAACTGAGCTAAACTTGGTATGTGTCCAACTCCTCGAAATAACTTCATGCCCCAACTCCCCTACTTCCAGCTAGTAAGGATCACATAATTCCTAACAAAGTTTTGACTCAGATTCCCAATTCGGGCATTCAGAACACATAGCACGTTGCTGTAAGCAAGCACATTCTCATTCAAAGTTGCAAGTTACTATGTAGGAACAAGTTTGTATAGGTATTTCAAAGATGCCCAGAACTGAGATAAACGTTGTATGTCTCCAACTCCTAGAAATAACTTCATGCCCCATCTCCCTTACTTCCAGCTAGTAAGGATCACATAATTCCTAACAAAGTTTTGACACAGATTCCCAATTCGGGCATTCAGAACATATAGCACGTTGCTGTAAGCAAGCACATTCTGATTCAAAGTTGCAAGTTACTATGTAGGAACAAGTTTGTATAGGTATTTCAAAGATGCCCAGAACTGAGCTAAACGTTGTATGTCTCCAACTCCTAGAAATAACTTCATGCCCCATCTCCCTTACTTCCAGCTAGTAAGGATCACATAATTCCTAACAAAGTTTTGACACAGATTCCCAATTCGGGCATTCAGAACATATAGCACGTTGCTGTAAGCAAGCACATTCTCATTCAAAGTTGCAAGTTACTATGTAGGAACAAGTTTGTATAGGTATTTCAAAGATGCCCAGAACTGAGCTAAACTTGGTAAGTGTCCAACCTCTAGAAATAACTTCATGCCCCAACTCCCTTACTTCCAGCTAGTAAGGATCACATAATTCCTAACAAAGTTTTGACACAGATTCCCAATTCGGGCATTCAGAACATATAGCAAGTTGCTGTAAGCAAGCACATTCTCATTCAAAGTTGCAAGTTACTATGTAGGAACAAGTTTGTATAGGTATTTCAAAGATGCCCAGAACTGAGCTAAACTTGGTATGTGTCCAACTCCTCGAAATAACTTCATGCCCCAACTCCCTTACTTCCAGCTAGTAAGGATCACATAATTCCTAACAAAGTTTTGACACAGATTCCCAATTCGGGCATTCAGAACATATAGCACGTTGCTGTAAGCAAGCACATTCTCATTCAAAGTTGCAAGTTACTATGTAGGAACAAGTTTGTATAGGTATTTCAAAGATGCCCAGAACTGAGCTAAACGTTGTATGTCTCCAACTCCTAGAAATAACTTCATGCCCCATCTCCCTTACTTCCAGCTAGTAAGGATCACATAATTCCTAACAAAGTTTTGACACAGATTCCCAATTCGGGCATTCAGAACATATAGCACGTTGCTGTAAGCAAGCACATTCTCATTCAAAGTTGCAAGTTACTATGTAGGAACAAGTTTGTATAGGTATTTCAAAGATGCCCAGAACTGAGCTAAAGGTTGTATGTCTCCAACTCCTAGAAATAACTTCATGCCCCATCTCCCTTACTTCCAGCTAGTAAGGATCACATAATTCCTAACAAATTTTTGACACAGATTCCCAATTCGGGCATTCAGAACATATAGCACGTTGCTGTAAGCAAGCACATTCTCATTCAAAGTTGCAAGTTACTATGTAGGAACAAGTTTGTATAGGTATTTCAAAGATGCCCAGAACTGAGCTAAACTTGGTATGTGTCCAACCTCTAGAAATAACTTCATGCCCCAACTCCCTTACTTCCAGCTAGTAAGGATCACATAATTCCTTACAAAGTTTTGACACAGATGCCCAATTCGGGCATTCAGAACATATAGCACGTTGCTGTAAGCAAGCACATTCTCATTCAAAGTTGCAAGTTACTATGTAGGAACAAGTTTGTATAGGTGTTTCAAAGATGCCCAGAATTGAGCTAACCGATGTATGTCTCCAACTCCTGGAAATAACTTCATGCCCCATCTCCCTTACTTCCAGCTAGTAAGGATCACATAATTCCTAAAAATGTTTTGACACAGATTCCCAATTCGGGCATTCAGAACATATAGCACGTTGCTGTAAGCAAGCACATTCTCATTCAAAGTTGCAAGTTACTATGTAGGAACAAGTTTGTATAGGTATTTCAAAGATGCCCAGAACTGAGCTAAACGTTGTATGTCTCCAACTCCTAGAAATAACTTCATGCCCCATCTCCCTTACTTCCAGCTAGTAAGGATCACATAATTCCTAACAAAGTTTTGACACAGATTCCCAATTCGGGCATTCAGAACATATAGCACGTTGCTGTAAGCAAGCACATTCTCATTCAAAGTTGCAAGTTACTATGTAGGAACAAGTTTGTATAGGTATTTCAAAGATGCCCAGAACTGAGCTAAACTTGGTATGTGTCCAACCTCTAGAAATAACTTCATGCCCCAACTCCCTTACTTCCAGCTAGTAAGGATCACAAAATTCCTAACAAAGTTTTGACACAGATTCCCAATTCGGGCATTCAGAACATATAGCACGTTGCTGTAAGCAAGCACATTCTCATTCAAATTTGCAAGTTACTATGTAGGAACAAGTTTGTATAGGTATTTCAAAGATGCCCAGAACTGTGCTAAACTTGGTATGTGTCCAACTCCGCGAAATAACTTCATGCCCCAACTCCCTTACTTCCAGCTAGGAAGGATCACATAATTCCTAACAAAGTTTTGACACAGATTCCCAATTCGGGCATTCAGAACATATAGCACGTTGCTGTAAGCAAGCACATTCTCATTCAAAGTTGCAAGTTACTATGTAGGAACAAGTTTGTATAGGTATTTCAAAGATGCCCAGAACTGAGCTAAACTTGGTATGTCTCCAACTCCTAGATATAACTTCATGCCCCAACTCCCTTACTTCCAGCTAGTAAGGATCACATAATTCCTAACAAAGTTTTGACACAGATTCCCAATTCGGGCATTCAGAACATATAGCACGTTGCTGTAAGCAAGCACATTCTCATTCAAAGTTGCAAGTTACTATGTAGGAACAAGTTTGTATAGGTATTTCAAAGATGCCCAGAACTGAGCTAAACGTTGTATGTCTCGAACTCCTAGAAATAACTTCATGCCCCATCTCCCTTACTTCCAGCTAGTAAGGATCACATAATTCCTAACAAAGTTTTGACACAGATTCCCAATTCGGGCATTCAGAACATATAGCACATTGCTGTAAGCAAGCACATTCTCATTCAAAGTTGCAAGTTACTATGTAGGAACAAGTTTGTATAGGTATTTCAAAGATGCCCAGAACTGAGCTAAACGTTGTATGTCTCCAACTCCTAGAAATAACTTCATGCCCCAACTCCCTTACTTCCAGCTAATAAGGATCACATAATTCCTAACAAAGTTTTGACACAGATTCCCAATTCGGGCATTCAGAACATATAGCACGTTGCTGTAAGCAAGCACATTCTCATTCAAAGTTGCAAGTTACTATGTAGGAACAAGTTTGTATAGGTATTTCAAAGATGCCCAGAACTGAGCTAAACGTTGTATGTCTCCAACTCCTAGAAATAACTTCATGCCCCATCTCCCTTACTTCCAGCTAGTAAGGATCACATAATTCCTAACAAAGTTTTGACACAGATTCCCAATTCGGGCATTCAGAACATATAGCACGTTGCTGTAAGCAAGCACATTCTCATTCAAAGTTGCAAGTTACTATGTAGGAACAAGTTTGTATAGGTATTTCAAAGATGCCCAGAACTGAGCTAAACTTGGTATGTGTCCAACTCCTCGAAATAACTTTATGCACCAACTCCCTTACTTCCAGCTAGTAAGGATCACATAATTACTAAAAAAGTTTTGACACAGATTCCCAATTCGGACATTCAGAACATATAGCACGTTGCTGTAAGCAAGCACATTCTCATTCAAAGTTGCAAGTTACTATGTAGGAACAAGTTTGTATAGGTGTTTCAAAGATGCCCAGAACTGAGCTAAACGTTGTATGTCTCCAACTCCAAGAAATAACTTCATGCCCCATCTCCCTTACTTCCAGCTAGTAAGGATCACATAATTCCTAACAAAGTTTTGACACAGATTCCCAATTCGGGCATTCAGAACATGTAACACCTTGCTGTAAGCAAGCACATTCTCATTCAAAGTTGCAAGTTACTATGTAGGAACAAGTTTGTAAAGGTATTTCAAAGATGCCCAGAACTCAGCTAAACGTTGTATGTCTCCAACTCCTAGAAATAACTTCATGCCCCATCACACTTACTTCTAGCTAGTAAGGATCACATAATTCCTAACAATGTTTTGACCCAGAATCCCAATTCGGGCATTCAGAACATATAGCACGTTGCTGTAAGCAAGCACATTCTCATTCAAAGTTGCAAGTTTCTATGTAGGAACAAGTTTGTATAGGTATTTCAAAGATGCCCAGAACTGAGCTAAACTTGGGATGTCTCCAACTCCTAGAAATAACTTCATACCCCATCTCCCTTACTTCTAGCTAGTAAGGATCACATCATTCCTAACAAAGTTTTGACACAGATTCCCAATTCGGGCATTCAGAACATATAGCACGTTGTTGAAAGCAAGCACATTCTCATTCAAAGTTGCAAGTTACTGTGTAGGAACAAGTTTGTATAGGTATTTCAAAGATGCCCAGAACTGTGCTAAAATTGGTATGTGTCCAACTCCTAGAAATACCTTCATGCCACAACTCCCTTACTTCCAGCTAGTAAGGATCACATCATTCCTAACAATGTTTTGACACAGATTCCCAATTCGGGCATTCAGAACATATAGCACATTGCTGTAAGCAAGCACATTCTCTTTCAAAGTTGCAAGTTACTATGTAGGAACAAGTTTGTATAGGTATTTCAAAGATGCCCAGAACTGAGCTAAACTTGGTATGTGTCCAACTCCTAGAAATAACTTCATGCCCCAACTCCCTTACTTCCAGCTAGTAAGGTTCACATAATTCCTAACCAAGTTTTGACACAGATTCCCAATTCGGGCATTCAGAACATGTAGCACGTTGCTGTAAGCAAGCACATTCAATTCAAAGTTGCAAGTTACTATGTAGGAACAAGTTTGTGTAGGTATTTCAAAGATGCCCAGAACTGAGCTAAACGTTGTATGTCTCCAACTGCTAGAAATAACTTCATGCCCCAACTCACTTACTTCCAGCTAGTAAGGATCACATCATTCCTAACAATGTTTTGACACAGATTCCCAATTCGGTCATTCAGAACATATAGCACATTGCTGTAAGCAAGCACATTCTCATTCAAAGTTGCAAGTTACTATGTAGGAACAAGTTTGTATAGGTATTTTAAAGATGCCCAGAACTGAGCTAAACTTGGTATTTCCTCAACTGCTAGAAATAACTTCATGCCCCAACTCCCTTACTTCCAGCTAGTAAGGATCACATAATTCCTAACAAAGTTTTGACACAGATTCCCAATTCGGGCATTCAGAACATATAGCACGTTGCTGTAAGCAAGCACATTCTCATGCAAACATGCAAGTTACTATGTAGGAACAAGTTTGAATAGGACTTTCAAAGATGCCCAGAACTGAGCTAAACTTGGTATGTCTCCAACTCCTAGAAATAACTTCATGCCCCATCTCCCTTACTTCCAGCTAGTAAGGATCACATAATTCCTAACAAAGTTTTGACACAGATTCCCAATTCGGGCATTCAGAACATATAGCACGTTGCTGTAAGCAAGGACATTCTCATACAAACTTGCAAGTTACTATGTAGGAACAAGTTTGTATAGGTATTTCAAATATGCCCAGAACTGTGCTAAACTTGGTATGTGTCCAACTCCTAGAAATACCTTCATGCCACAACTCCCTTACTTCCAGTTAGTAAGGATCACATAATTCCTAACAAATTTTGACACAGATTCCCAATTCGGGCATTCAGAACATATAGCAAGTTGCTGTAAGCAAGCACATTCTCATTCAAAGTTGCAAGTTAATATATAAGAACAAGTTTGTATAGGTATTTCAAAGATGCCCAGAACTGAGCTAAACGTTGTATGTGTCCAACTCCTAGAAATAATTTCATGCCCCATCTCCCTTACTTCCAGCTAGTAAGGATCACATAATTCCTAACAAAATTTTGACACAGATTCCCAATTCGGGCATTCAGAACATGTAACACCTTGCTGTAAGCAAGCACATTCTCATTCAAAGTTGAAAGTTACTATGTAGGAACAAGTTTGTAAAGGTATTTCAAAGATGCCCAGAACTCAGCTAAACGTTGTATGTCTCCAACTCCTAGAAATAACTTCAGGTCCCATCACACTTACTTCTAGCTAGTAAGGATCACATAATTCCTAACAATGTTTTGACCCAGAATCCCAATTCGGGCATTCAGAACATATAGCACGTTGCTGTAAGCAAGCACATTCTCATTCAAAGTTGCAAGTTACTATGTAGGAACAAGTTTGTATAGGTATTTCAAAGATGCCCAGAACTGAGCTAAACTTGGGATGTCTCCAACTCCTAGAAATAACTTCATACCCCATCTCCCTTACTTCTAGCTAGTAAGGATCACATAATTCCTAACAAAGTTTTGACACAGATGCCCAATTCGGGCATTCAGAACATATAGCACGTTGTTGAAAGCAAGCACATTCTCATTCAAAGTTGCAAGATACTGTGTAGGAACAAGTTTGTATAGGTATTTCAAAGATGCCCAGAACTGTGCTAAAATTGGTATGTGTCCAACTCCTAGAAATACCTTCATGCCACAACTCCCTTACTTCCAGCTAGTAAGGATCACATCATTCCTAACAATGTTTTGACACAGATTCCCAATTCGGGCATTCAGAACATATAGCACATTGCTGTAAGCAAGCACATTCTCTTTCAAAGTTGCAAGTTACTATGTAGGAACAAGTTTGTATAGGTATTTCAAAGATGCCCAGAACTGAGCTAAACTTGGTATGTGTCCAACTCCTAGAAATAACTTCATGCCCCAACTCCCTTACTTCCAGCTAGTAAGGTTCACATAATTCCTAACCAAGTTTTGACACAGATTCCCAATTCGGGCATTCAGAACATATAGCACGTTGCTGTAAGCAAGCACATTCTCATGCAAAGATGCAAGTTACTATGTAGGAACAAGTTTGAATAGGACTTTCAAAGATGCCCAGAACTGAGCTAAACTTGGTATGTCTCCAACTCCTAGAAATAACTTCATGCCCCATCTCCCTTACTTCCAGCTAGTAAGGATCACATAATTCCTAACAAAGTTTTGACACAGATTCCCAATTCGGGCATTCAGAACATATAGCACGTTGCTGTAAGCAAGCACATTCTCATTCAAAGTTGCAAGTTACTATGTAGGAACAAGTTTGTATAGGTATTTCAAAGATGCCCAGAACTGTGCTAAACTTGGTATGTGTCCAACTCCTAGAAATACCTTCATGCCACAACTCCCTTACTTCCAGTTAGTAAGGATCACATAATTCCTAACAAATTTTGACACAGATTCCCAATTCGGGCATTCAGAACATATAGCACGTTGCTGTAAGCAAGCACATTCTCATTCAAAGTTGCAAGTTACTATGTAGGAACAAGATTGTATAGGTATTTCAAAGATGCCCAGAACTGAGCTAAACGTTGTATGTCTCCAACTGCTAGAAATAACTTCATGCCCAATCTCCCTTACTTCCAGCTAGTAAGGATCACATAATTCCTAACAAAGTTTTGACACAGATTCCCAATTCGGGCATTCAGAACATGTAGCACGTTGCTGTAAGCAAGCACATTCAATTCAAAGTTGCAAGTTACTATGTAGGAACAAGTTTGTGTAGGTATTTCAAAGATGCCCAGAACTGAGCTAAACGTTGTATGTCTCCAACTGCTAGAAATAACTTCATGCCCCAACTCCCTTACTTCCAGCTAGTAAGGATCACATCATTCCTAACAATGTTTTGACACAGATTCCCAATTCGGTCATTCAGAACATATAGCACATTGCTGTAAGCAAGCACATTCTCATTCAAAGTTGCAAGTTACTATGTAGGAACAAGTTTGTATAGGTATTTCAAAGATGCCCAGAACTGAGCTAAACTTGGTATTTCCTCAACTGCTAGAAATAACTTCATGCCCCAACTCCCTTACTTCCAGCTAGTAAGGATCACATAATTCCTAACAAAGTTTTGACACAGATTCCCAATTCGGGCATTCAGAACATAGAGCACGTTGCTGTAAGCAAGCACATTCTCATGCAAACATGCAAGTTACTATGTAGGAACAAGTTTGAATAGGACTTTCAATGATGCCCAGAACTGAGCTAAACTTGGTATGTCTCCAACTCCTAGAAATATCTTCATGCCCCATCTCCCTTACTTCCAGCTAGTAAGGATCACATAATTCCTAACAAAGTTTTGACACAGATTCCCAATTCGGGCATTCAGAACATATAGCACGTTGCTGTAAGCAAGCACATTCTCATACAAACTTGCAAGTTACTATGTAGGAACAAGTTTGTATAGGTATTTCAAAGATGCCCAGAACTGTGCTAAACTTGGTATGTTTCCAACTCCTAGAAATACCTTCATGCCACAACTCCCTTACTTCCAGTTAGTAAGGATCACATAATTCCTAACAAATTTTGACACAGATTCCCAATTCGGGCATTCAGAACATGTAACACCTTGCTGTAAGCAAGCACATTCTCATTCAAAGTTGCAAGTTAATATGTAAGAACAAGTTTGTATAGGTATTTCAAAGATGCCCAGAACTGAGCTAAACGTTGTATGTGTCCAACTCCTAGAAATAATTTCATGCCCCGTCTCCCTTACTTCCAGCTAGTAAGGATCACATAATTCCTAACAAAGTTTTGACACAGATTCCTAATTCGGGCATTCAGAACATATAGCACGTTGCTGTAAGCAAGCACATTCTCATTCAAAGTTGCAAGTTACAATGTAGGAACAAGTTTGTATAGGTATTTCAAAGATGCCCAGAACTGAGCTAAACTTGGTATGTCTCCAACTCCTAGAAATAACTACATGCCCCATCTCCCTTACTTCCAGCTATTAAGGATCACATAATTCCTAACAAAGTTTTGACACAGATTCCCAATTCGGGCATTCAGAACATGTAGCACGTTGCTGTAAGCAAGCACATTCAATTCAAAGTTGCAAGTTACTATGTAGGAACAAGTTTGTGTAGATATTTCAAAGATGCCCAGAACTGAGCTAAACGTTGTATGTCTCCAACTGCTAGAAATAACTTCATGCCCCAACTCCCTTACTTCCAGCTAGTAAGGATCACATCATTCCTAACAATGGTTTGACACAGATTCCCAATTCGGTCATTCAGAACATATAGCACATTGCTGTAAGCAAGCACATTCTCATTCAAAGTTGCAAGTTACTATGTAGGAACAAGTTTGTATAGGTATTTCAAAGATGCCCAGAACTGAGCTAAACTTGGTATTTCCTCAACTGCTAGAAATAACTTCATGCCCCAACTCCCTTACTTCCAGCTAGTAAGGATCACATAATTCCTAACAAAGTTTTGACACAGATTCCCAATTCGGGCATTCAGAACATATAGCACGTTGCTGTAAGCAAGCACATTCTCATGCAAACATGCAAGTTACTATGTAGGAACAAGTTTGAATAGGACTTTAAAAGATGCCCAGAATTGAGCTAAACTTGGTATGTCTCCAACTCCTAGAAATAACTTCATGTCCCATCTCCCTTACTTCCAGCTAGTAAGGATCACATAATTCCTAACAAAGTTTTGACACAGATTCCCAATTCGGGCATTCAGAACATATAGCACGTTGCTGTAAGCAAGCACATTCTCATACAAACTTGCAAGTTACTATGTAGGAACAAGTTTGTATAGGTATTTCAAAGATGCCCAGAACTGTGCTAAACTTGGTATGTGTCCAACTCCTAGAAATACCTTCATGCCACAACTCCCTTACTTCCAGTTAGTAAGGATCACATAATTCCTAACAAATTTTGACACAGATTCCCAATTCGGGCATTCAGAAGATATAGCAAGTTGCTGTAAGCAAGCACATTCTCATTCAAAGTTGCAAGTTAATATGTAAGAACAAGTTTGTATAGGTATTTCAAAGATGCCCAGAACTGAGCTAAACGTTGTATGTGTCCAACTCCTAGAAATAATTTCATGCCCCATCTCCCTTACTTCCAGCTAGTAAGGATCACATAATTCCTAACAAAGTTTTGACACAGATTCCCAATTCGGGCATTCAGAACATGTAACACCTTGCTGTAAGCAAGCACATTCTCATTCAAAGTTGCAAGTTACTATGTAGGAACAAGTTTGTAAAGGTATTTCAAAGATGCCCAGAACTCAGCTAAACGTTGTATGTCTCCAACTCCTAGAAATAACTTCATGCCCCATCACCCTTACTTCCAGCTAGTAAGGATCACATAATTCCTAACAATGTTTTGACACAGAATCCCAATTCGGGCATTCAGAACATATAGCACGTTGCTGTAAGCAAGCACATTCTTATTCAAAGTTGCAAGTTACTATGTAGGGACAAGTTTGTAAAGGTATTTCAAAGATGCCCAGAACTGAGCTAAACGTTGTATGTCTCCAACTCCTTGAAATAACTTCATGCCCAATCTCCCTTACTTCCAGCTAGTAAGGATCACATCATTCCTAACAATGCTTTGACACAGATTCCCAATTCGGGCATTCAGAACATATAGCACATTACTGTAAGCAAGCACATTCTCTTTCAAAGTTGCAAGTTACTATGTAGGAAAGAGTTTGTATAGGTATTTCAAAGATGCCCAGAACTGAGCTGAACTTGGTATTTCCTCAACTCCTAGAAATAACTTCATGCCCCAACTCCCTTACTTCCAGCTAGTAAGGTTCACATAATTCCTAACCAAGTTTTGACACAGATTCCCAATTCGGGCATTCAGAACATATAGCACGTTGCTGTAAGCAAGCACATTCTCCTGCAAAGATGCAAGTTACTATGTAGGAACAAGTTTGAATAGGACTTTCAAAGATGCCCAGAACTGAGCTAAACTTGGTATGTCTCCAACTCCTAGAAATAACTTCATGCCCCATCTACCTTACTTCCTGCTAGTAAGGATCACATAATTCCTAACAAAGTTTTGACACAGATTCCCAATTCGGGCATTCAGAACATATAGCACGTTGCTGTAAGCAAGCACATTCTCATTCAAAGTTGCAAGTTACTATGTAGGAACAAGTTTGTATAGGTATTTCAAAGATGCCCAGAACTGTGCTAAACTTGGTATGTGTCCAACTCCTAGAAATACCTTCATGCCACAACTCCCTTACTTCCAGTTAGTAAGGATCACATAATTCCTAACAAATTTTGACACAGATTCCCAATTCGGGCATTCAGAACATATAGCACGTTGCTGTAAGCAAGCACATTCTCATTCAAAGTTGCAAGTTACTATGTAGGAACAAGATTGTATAGGTATTTCAAAGATGCCCAGAACTGAGCTAAACGTTGTATGTCTCCAACTGCTAGAAATAACTTCATGCCCAATCTCCCTTACTTCCAGCTAGTAAGGATCACATAATTCCTAACAAAGTTTTGACACAGATTCCCAATTCGGGCATTCAGAACATATAGCACGTTGATGTAAGCAAGCACATTCTCATTCAAAGTTGCAAGTTACTATGTAGGAACAAGTTTGCATAGGTATTTCAAAGATGCCCAGAACTGAGCTAAACTTGGTATGTCTCCAACTCCTAGAAATAACTTCATGCCCCATCTCCCTTACTTCCAGCTATTAAGGATCACATAATTACTAACAAAGTTTTGACACAGATTCCCAATTCGGGCATTCAGAACATGTAGCACGTTGCTGTAAGCAAGCACATTCAATTCAAAGTTGCAAGTTACTATGTAGGAACAAGTTTGTGTAGGTATTTCAAAGATGCCCAGAACTGAGCTAAACGTTGTATGTCTCCAACTTCTAGAAATAACTTCATGCCCAATCTCCCTTACTTCCAGCTAGTAAGGATCACATCATTCCTAACAATGTTTTGACACAGATTCCCAATTCGGTCATTCAGAACATATAGCACATTGCTGTAAGCAAGCACATTCTCATTCAAAGTTGCAAGTTACTATGTAGGAACAAGTTTGTATAGGTATTTCAAAGATGCCCAGAACTGAGCTAAACTTGGTATTTCCTCAACTGCTAGAAATAACTTCATGCCCCAACTCCCTTACTTCCAGCTAGTAAGGATCACATAATTCCTAACAAAGTTTTGACACAGATTCCCAATTCGGGCATTCAGAATATATAGCACGTTGCTGTAAGCAAGCACATTCTCATACAAACTTGCAAGTTACTATGTAGGAACAAGTTTGTATAGGTATTTCAAAGATGCCCAGAACTGTGCTAAACTTGGTATGTTTCCAACTCCTAGAAATACCTTCATGCCACAACTCCCTTACTTCCAGTTAGTAAGGATCACATAATTCCTAACAAATTTTGACACAGATTCCCAATTCGGGCATTCAGAACATATAGCAAGTTGCTGTAAGCAAGCACATTCTCATTCAAAGTTGCAAGTTAATATGTAAGAACAAGTTTGTATAGGTATTTCAAAGATGCCCAGAACTGAGCTAAACGTTGTATGTGTCCAACTCCTAGAAATAATTTCATGCCCCATCTCCCTTACTTCCAGCTAGTAAGGATCACATAATTCCTAACAAAATTTTGACACAGATTCCCAATTCGGGCATTCAGAACATGTAACACCTTGCTGTAAGCAAGCACATTCTCATTCAAAGTTGCAAGTTACTATGTAGGAACAAGTTTGTAAAGGTATTTCAAAGATGCCCAGAACTGAGCTAAACGTTGTATGTCTCCAACTCCTAGAAATAACTTCATGCCCCATCACCCTTACTTCCAGCTAGTAAGGATCACATAATTCCTAACAATGTTTTGACACAGAATCCCAATTCGGGCATTCAGAACATATAGCACGTTGCTGTAAGCAAGCACATTCTCATTCAAAGTTGCAAGTTACTATGTAGGAACAAGTTTGTATAGGTATTTCAAAGATGCCCA
Source organism: Diceros bicornis minor (assembly GCF_020826845.1). Classification (NCBI taxonomy): domain Eukaryota; kingdom Metazoa; phylum Chordata; class Mammalia; order Perissodactyla; family Rhinocerotidae; genus Diceros; species Diceros bicornis. The sequence continues at coordinate 219,044 of NW_026691081.1, read as the reverse complement.
GAACTGAGCTAAACTTGGTATGTCTCCAACTCCTAGAAATAACTTCATGCCCCATCTCCCTTACTTCCAGCTATTAAGGATCACATAATTCCTAACAAAGTTTTGACACAGATTCCCAATTCGGGCATTCAGAACATGTAGCACGTTGCTGTAAGCAAGCACATTCAATTCAAAGTTGCAAGTTACTATGTAGGAACAAGTTTGTGTAGGTATTTCAAAGATGCCCAGAACTGAGCTAAACGTTGTATGTCTCCAACTGCTAGAAATAACTTCATGCCCCAACTCCCTTACTTCCGGCTAGTAAGGATCACATCATTCCTAACAATGTTTTGACACAGATTCCCAATTCGGTCATTCAGAACATATAGCACATTGCTGTAAGCAAGCACATTCTCATTCAAAGTTGCAAGTTACTATGTAGGAACAAGTTTGTATAGGTATTTCAAAGATGCCCAGAACTGAGCTAAACTTGGTATTTCCTCAACTGCTAGAAATAACTTCATGCCCCAACTCCCTTACTTCCAGCTAGTAAGGATCACATAATTCTTAACAAAGTTTTGACACAGATTCCCAATTCGGGCATTCAGAACATATAGCACGTTGCTGTAAGCAAGCACATTCTCATGCAAACATGCAAGTTACTATGTAGGAACAAGTTTGAATAGGACTTTAAAAGATGCCCAGAACTGAGCTAAACTTGGTATGTCTCCAACTCCTAGAAATAACTTCATGTCCCATCTCCCTTACTTCCAGCTAGTAAGGATCACATAATTCCTAACAAAGTTTTGACACAGATTCCCAATTCGGGCATTCAGAACATATAGCACGTTGCTGTAAGCAAGCACATTCTCATACAAACTTGCAAGTTACTATGTAGGAACAAGTTTGTATAGGTATTTCAAAGATGCCCAGAACTGTGCTAAACTTGGTATGTGTCCAACTCCTAGCAATACCTTCATGCCACAACTCCCTTACTTCCAGTTAGTAAGGATCACATAATTCCTAACAAATTTTGACACAGATTCCCAATTCGGGCATTCAGAACATATAGCAAGTTGCTGTAAGCAAGCACATTCTCATTCAAAGTTGCAAGTTACTATGTAGGGACAAGTTTGTATACGTATTTCAAAGATGCCCAGAACTGAGCTATACGTTGTATGTGTCCAACTCCTAGAAATACCTTCATGCCCCAACTCCCTTACTTCCAGCTAGTAAGGATCACATAATTCCTAACAAAGTTTTGACACAGATTCACAATTCGGGCATTCAGAACATATAGCACGTTGTTGAAAGCAAGCAAATTCTCATTCAAAGTTTCAAGTTACTATGTAGGAACAAGTTTGTATAGGTATTTCAAAGATGCCCAGAACTGTGCTAAAATTGGTATGTGTCCAACTCCTAGAAATAACTTCATGCCACAACTCCCTTACTTCCAGCTAGTAAGGATCACATAATTCCTAACAAATTTTGACACAGATTCACAATTCGGGCATTCAGAACATATAGCACGTTGCTGTAAGCAAGCACATTCTCATTCAAAGTTGCAAGTTACTATGTAGGAACAAGTTTGTATAGGTATTTCAAAGATGCCCAGAACTGAGCTAAACTTGTATGTGTCCAACTCCTAGAAATAACTTCATGCCCCAACTCCCATACTTCCAGCTAGTAAGGATCACATAATTCCTAACAAAGTTTTGACACAGATTCCCAATTCGGGCATTCAGAACATATAGCACGTTGCTGTAAGCAAGCACATTCTCATTCAAAGTTGCAAGTTACTATGTAGGGACAAGTTTGTATACGTATTTCAAAGATGCCCAGAACTGAGCTAAACGTTGTATGTGTCCAACTCCTAGAAATACCTTCATGCCCCAACTCCCTTACTTCCAGCTAGTAAGGATCACATAATTCCTAACAAAGTTTTGACACAGATTCCCAATTCGGGCATTCAGAACATATAGCACGTTGCTGTAAGCAAGCACATTCTCATTCAAAGTTGCAAGTTACTATGTAGGAACAAGTTTGTATAGGTATTTCAAAGATGCCCAGAACTGTGCTAAACTTGGTATGTGTCCAACTCCTAGAAATAGCTTCATGCCACAACTCCCTTAATTCCAGTTAGTAAGGATCACATAATTCCTAACAAATTTTGACACAGATTCCCAATTCGGGCATTCAGAACTTATAGCAAGTTGCTGTAAGCAAGCACATTCTCATTCAAAGTTGCAAGTTACTATGTAGGAACAAGTTTGTATAGGTATTTCAAAGATGCCCAGAACTGAGCTAAACTGGGTATCTGTGCAACTCCGAGAAATAATTTCATGCCCCATCTCCCTTAGTTCCAGCTAGTAAGGATCACATAATTCCTAACAAAATTTTGACACAGATTCCAAATTCGGGCATTCAGAACATGTAGCACGTTGCTGTAAGCAAGCACATTCTCATTCAAAGTTGCAAGTTACTATGTAGGAACAAGTTTGTAAAGGTATTTCACAGATGCCCAGAACTGAGCTAAACGTTGTATGTCTCCAACTCCTAGAAATAACTTCATGCCACATCACCCTTACTTCCAGCTAGTAAGGATCACATAATTCCTAACAATGTTTTGACAAAGAATCCCAATTCGGGCATTCAGAACATATAGCACGTTGCTGTAAGCAAGCACATTCTCATTCACAGTTGCAAGTTACTATGTAGGAACAAGTTTGTATAGGTATTTCAAAGATGCCCAGAACGGAGCTAAACTTGGTATGTGTCCAACCTCTAGAAATAACTTCATGCCCCAACTCCCTTACTTCCAGCTATTAAGGATCACATAATTCCTAACAAAGTTTTGACACAGATTCCCAATTCGGGCATTCAGAACATATAGCACGTTGCTGTAAGCAAGCACATTCTCATTCAAAGATGCAAGTTACTATGTAGGAACAAATTTGAATAGGACTTTCAAAGATGCCCAGAACTGAGCTAAACTTGGTATGTCTCGAACTCCTAGAAATAACCTCATGCCCCATCTCCCTTACTTCCAGCTACTAAGGATCACATAATTCCTAACAAAGTTTTGACACAGATTCCCAATTCGGGCATTCAGAACATGTAGCACGTTGCTGTAAGCAAGCACATTCTCATTCAAAGTTGCAAGTTACTATGTAGGGACAAGTTTGTAAAGGTATTTCAAAGATGCCCAGAACTGAGCTAAACGTTGTATGTCTCCAACTCCTTGAAATAACTTCATGCCCAATCTCCCTTACTTCCAGCTAGTAAGGATCACATCATTCCTAACAATGTTTTGACACAGATTCCTAATTCGTGCAGTCAGAACATATAGCACATTGCTGTAAGCAAGCACATTCTCATTCAAAGTTGCAAGTTACTATGTAGGAACAAGTTTGTATAGGTATTTCAAAGATGCCCAGAACTGAGCTAAACTTGGTATGTGTCCAACTCCTAGAAATAATTTCATGCCCCATCTCCCTTACTTCCAGCTAGTAAGGATCACATAATTCCTAACAAAGTTTTGACACAGATTTCCAATTCGGGCATTCAGAACATGTAGCACGTTGCTGTAAGCAAGCACATTCTCATTCAAAGTTGCAAGTTACTATGTAGGAACAAGTTTGTATAGGTATTTCAAAGATGCCCAGAACTGAGCTAAACTTGGTATGTCTCCAACTCCTAGAAATAACTTCATACCCCATCTCCCTTACTTCCAGCTAGTAAGGATCACATAATTCCTAACAAAGTTTTGACACAGATTCCCAATTCTTGCATTCAGAACATTTAGCACGTTGTTTTAAGCAAGCACATTCTCATTCAAAGTTGCAAGTTACTATGTAGGAACAAGTTTGTATAGGGATTTCAAAGATGCCCAGAACTGTGCTAAACTTGGTATGTGTCCAACTCCTAGAAATACCTTCAAGCCACAACTCCCTTACTTCCAGCTAGTAAGGATCACGTAATTCCTAACAAATTTTGACACAGATTCCCAATTCGGGCATTCAGAACATATAGCACGTTGCTGTAAGCAAGCACATTCTCATTCAAAGTTGCAAGATACTATGTAGGAACAAGTTTGTATAGGTATTTCAAAGATGCCCAGAACTGAGCTAAACTTGTATGTGTCCAACTCCTAGAAATAACTTTATGCCCCATCTCCCTTACTTCCAGCTAGTAAGTATCACATAATTCCTAACAATGTTTTGACACAGATTCCCAATTCGGGCATTCAGAACATGTAGCACGTTGCTGTAAGCAAGCACATTCTCATTCAAAGTTGCAAGTTACTATGTAGGGACAAGTTTGTAAAGGTATTTCAAAGATGCCCAGAACTGAGCTATACGTTGTATGTCTCCAACTCCTTGAAATAACTTCATGCCCAATCTCCCTTACTTCCAGCTAGTAAGGATCACATCATTCCTAACAATGTTTTGACACAGATTCCCAATTCGGGCATTCAGAACATATAGCACGTTGCTGTAAGCAAGCACATTCTCATTCAAAGTAGCAAGTTACTATGTAGGAACAAGTTTGTATAGGTATTTCAAAGATGCCCAGAACTGAGCTAAACTTGGTATTTCCTCAACTCCTAGAAATAACTTCATGCCCCAACTCCCTTACTTCCAGCTAGTAAGGATCACATAATTCCTAACAAAGTTATGACACAGATTCCCAATTCGGGCATTCAGAACATATAGCACGTTGCTGTAAGCAAGCACATTCTCATGCAAAGATGCAAGTTACTATGTAGGAACAAGTTTGAATAGGACTTTCAAAGATGCCCAGAACTGAGCTAAACTTGGTATGACTCCAACTCCTAGAAATAACATCATGCCCCATCTCCCTTACTTCCAGCTTGTAAGGATCACATAATTCCTAACAAAGTTTTGACACAGATTCCCAATTCGGGCATTCAGAACATATAGCACGTTGCTGTAAGCAAGCACATTCTCATTCAAAGTTGCAAGTTACTATGTAGGAACAAGTTTGTATAGGTATTTCAAAGATGCCCAGAACTGTGCTAAACTTTGTATGTGTCCAACTCCTAGAAATACCTTCATGCCACAACTCCCTTACTTCCAGTTAGTAAGGATCACATAATTCCTAACAAATTTTGACACAGATTCCCAATTCGGGCATTCAGAACATATAGCACGTTGCTGTAAGCAAGCACATTCTCATTCAAAGTTGCAAGTTATTATGTAGGAACATGTTTGTATAGGTATTTCAAAGATGCCCAGAACTGAGCTAAACTTGGAATGTCTCCAACTCATAGAAATAACTTCATGCCCCAACTCCCTTACTTCCAGCTAGTAAGTATCACATAATTCCTAACAATGTTTTGACACAGATTCCCAATTCGGGCATTCAGAACATATAGCACGTTGCTGTAAGCAAGCACATTCTCATTCAAAGTTGCAAGTTACTATGTAGGAACAAGTTTGTATACGTATTTCAAAGATGCGCAGAACTGTGCTAAACTTGATATGTGTCCAACTCCTAGAAATACCTTCATGCCCCAACTCCCTTACTTCCAGCTAGTAAGGATCACATAATTCCTAACAAAGATTTGACACAGATTCCCAATTCGGGCATTCAGAACATATAGCACGTTGCTGTAAGCAAGCACATTCTCATTCAAAGTTTCAAGTTACTATGTAGGAACAAGATTGTATAGGTATTTCAAAGATGCCCAGAACTGAGCTAAACTTGGTATGTCCTCAACTCCTAGAAATAACTTCATTCCCCATCTCCCTTACTTCCAGCTAGTAAGGATCACATAATTCCTAACAAAGTTTTGACACAGATTCCCAATTCGGGCATTCAAAACATATAGCACGTTGCTGTAAGGAAGCACATTCTCATTCAAAGATGCAAGTTACTATGTAGGAACAAGTTTGAATAGGAATTTCAAAGATGCCCAGAACTGAGCTAAATTTGGTATGTCTCAAACTCCTAGAAATAAGTTCATGCCCCATCTCCCTTACTTCCAGCTAGTAAGGATCACATAATTCCTAACAAAGTTTTGACACAGATTCCCAATTCGGGCATTCAGAACATATAGCACGTTGCTGTAAGCAAGAACATTCTCATTCAAAGTTGCAAGTTACTATGTAGGAACAAGTTTGTATAGGTATTTCAAAGATGCCCAGAACTGTGCTAAACTTGGTATGTGTCCAACTCCTAGAAATACCTTCATGCCACAACTCCCTTAATTCCAGTTAGTAAGGATCACATAATTCCTAACAAATTTTGACACAGATATCCAATTCGGGCATTCAGAACTTATAGCACGTTGTTTTAAGCAAGCACATTCTCATTCAAAGTTGCAAGTTACTATGTAGGAACAAGTTTGTATAGGTATTTCAAAGATGCCCAGAACTGAGCTAAACTTGGTATGTGTGCAACTCCGAGAAATAATTTCATGCCCCATCTCCCTTAGTTCAAGCTAGTAAGGATCACATAATTCCTAACAAAATTTTGACACAGATTCCAAATTCGGGCATTCAGAACATGTAGCACGTTGCTGTAAGCAAGCACATTCTCATTCAAAGTTGCAAGTTACTATGTAGGAACAAGTTTGTAAAGGTATTTCACAGATGCCCAGAACTGAGCTAAACGTTGTATGTCTCCAACTCCTAGAAATAACTTCATGCCACATCACCCTTACTTCCAGCTAGTAAGGATCACATAATTCCTAACAATGTTTTGACACAGAATCCCAATTCGGGCATTCAGAACATATAGCACGTTGCTGTAAGCAAGCACATTCTCATTCACAGTTGCAAGTTATTATGTAGGAACATGTTTGTATAGGTATTTCAAAGATGCCCAGAACTGAGCTAAACTTGGAATGTCTCCAACTCCTAGAAATAACTTCATGCCCCAACTCCCTTACTTCCAGCTAGTAAGGATCACATAATTCCTAACAAAGATTTGACACAGATTCCCAATTCGGGCATTCAGAACATATAGCACGTTGCTGTAAGCAAGCACATTCTCATTCAAAGTTGCAAGTTACTATGTAGGAACAAGTTTGTATACGTATTTCAAAGATGCGCAGAACTGTGCTAAACTTGATATGTGTCCAACTCCTAGAAATACCTTCATGCCCCAACTCCCTTACTTCCAGCTAGTAAGGATCACATAATTCCTAACAAAGATTTGACACAGATTCCCAATTCGGGCATTCAGAACATATAGCACGTTGCTGTAAGCAAGCACATTCTCATTCAAAGTTTCAAGTTACTATGTAGGAACAAGATTGTATAGGTATTTCAAAGATGCCCAGAAGTGATCTAAACTTTGTATGTCCTCAACTCCTAGAAATAACTTCATGCCCCATCTCCCTTACTTCCAGCTAGTAAGGATCACATAATTCCTAACAAAGTTTTGACACAGATTCCCAATTCGGGCATTCAAAACATATAGCACGTTGCTGTAAGGAAGCACATTCTCATTCAAAGATGCAAGTTACTATGTAGGAACAAGTTTGAATAGGACTTTCAAAGATGCCCAGAACTGAGCTAAATTTGGTATGTCTCTAACTCCTAGAAATAAGTTCATGCCCCATCTCCCTTACTTCCAGCTAGTAAGGATCACATAATTCCTAACAAAGTTTTGACACAGATTCCCAATTCGGGCATTCAGAACATATAGCACGTTGCTGTAAGCAAGAACATTCTCATTCAAAGTTGCAAGTTACTATGTAGGAACAAGTTTGTATAGGTATTTCAAAGATGCCCAGAACTGTGCTAAACTTGGTATGTGTCCAACTCCTAAAAATACCTTCATGCCACAACTCGCTTAATTCCAGTTAGTAAGGATCACATAATTCCTAACAAATTTTGACACAGATTCCCAATTCGGGCATTCAGAACTTATAGCACGTTGTTTTAAGCAAGCACATTCTCATTCAAAGTTGCAAGTTACTATGTAGGAACAAGTTTGTATAGGTATTTCAAAGATGCCCAGAACTGAGCTAAACTTGGTATGTGTGCAACTCCGAGAAATAATTTCATGCCCCATCTCCCTTAGTTCAAGCTAGTAAGGATCACATAATTCCTAACAAAATTTTGACACAGATTCCAAATTCGGGCATTCAGATCATGTAGCACGTTGCTGTAAGCAAGCACATTCTCATTCAAAGTTGCAAGTTACTATGTAGGAACAAGTTTGTAAAGGTATTTCACAGATGCCCAGAACTGAGCTAAACGTTGTATGTCTCCAACTCCTAGAAATAACTTCATGCCACATCACCCTTACTTCCAGCTAGTAAGGATCACATAATTCCTAACAATGTTTTGACACAGAATCCCAATTCGGGCATTCAGAACATATAGCACGTTGCTGTAAGCAAGCACATTCTCATTCACAGTTGCAAGTTACTATGTAGGAACAAGTTTGTATAGGTATTTCAAAGATGCCCAGAACGGAGCTAAACTTGGTATGTGTCCAACCTCTAGAAATAACTTCATGCCCCAACTCCCTTACTTCCAGCTAGTAAGGATCACATAATATCTAACAAAGTTTTGACACAGATTCCCAATTCGGGCATTCAGAACATATAGCACGTTGCTGTAAGCAAGCACATTCTCATTCAAAGTTGCAAGTTACTATGTAGGAACAAGTTTGTATAGGTATTTCAAAGATGCCCAGAACTGTGCTAAACTTGGTATGTCTCCAACTCCTAGAAATAACTTCATGCCCCATCTCCCTTACTTCCAGCTAGTAAGGATCACATAATTCCTAACAAAGTTTTGACACAGATTCCCAATTCGGGCATTCAGAACATATAGCACGTTGCTGTAAGAAAGCACATTCTCATTCAAAGTTGCAAGTTACTATGTAGGAACAAGTTTGTAAAGGTAGTTCAAAGATGCCCAGAACTGAGCTAAACGTTGTATGTCTCCAACTCCTTGAAATAACTTCATGCCCAATCTCCCTTCCTTCCAGCTAGTAAGAATCACATCATTCCTAACAATGTTTTGACACAGATTCCCAATTCGGGCATTCAGAACATATAGCACATTGCTGTAAGCAAGCATATTCTCATTCAAAGTTGCAAGTTACTATGTAGGAACAAGTTTGTATAGGTATTTCAAAGATGCCCAGAACTGAGCTAAACGTTGTATGTCTCCAACTCCCTGAAATAACTTCATGCCCAATCTCCCTTACTTCCAGCTAGTAAGGATCACAATATTCCTAACAAAGTTTTGACACAGATTCCCAATTCGGGCATTCAGAACATATAGCACGTTGCTGTAAGCAAGCACATTCTCATCCAAAGTTGCATGTTACTCTGTAGGAACAAGTTTGTATACGTATTTCAAAGATGCCCAGAACTGAGCTAAACGTTGTATGTCTCCAACTCCTAGAAATAACTTCATGCCCCATCTCCCTTACTTCCAGCTAGTAAGGATCACATAATTCCTAACAAAGTTTTGACACAGATTCCCAATTCGGGCATTCAGAACATGTAGCACGTTGCTGTAAGCAAGCACATTCTCATTCAAAGTTGCAAGTTACTATGTAGGAACAAGTGTGTATAGGTATTTCAAAGCTGCCCAGAACTGAGCTAAACGTTGTATGTCTCCAACTCCTAGAAATAACTTCATGCACCATCTCCCTTACTTCCAGCTAGTAAGGATCACATAATTCCTAACAAAGTTTGGACACAGATTCCCAATTCGGGCATTCAGAACATATAGCACGTTGCTGTAAGCAAGCACATTCTCATTCAAAGTTGCAAGTTATTATGTAGGAACAAGTTTGTATAGGTATTTCAAAGATGCCCAGAACTGAGCTAAACTTGGAATGTCTCCAACTCCTAAAAATAACTTCATGCCCCAACTCCCTTACTTCCAGCTAGTAAGGATCACATAATTCCTAACAAATTTTGACACAGATTCCCAATTCGGGCATTCAGAACATATAGCACGTTGCTGTAAGCAAGCACATTCTCATTCAAAGTTGCAAGTTACTATGTAGGAACAAGTTTGTATACGTATTTCAAAGATGCGCAGAACTGTGCTAAACTTGATATGTGTCCAACTCCTAGAAATAACTTCATGCACCAACTCCCTTACTTCCAGCTAGTAAGAATCACATAATTCCTAACAAAGTTTTGACACAGATTCCCAATTCGGGCATTCAGAACATATAGCACGTTGCTGTAAGCAAGCACATTCTCATTCAAAGTTGCAAGTTAATATGTAGGAACAAATTTGTATAGGTATTTCAAAGATGCACAGAACTGAGCTAAACTTGGTATGTCCTCAACTCCTAGAAATAACTTCATGCCCCATCTCCCTTACTTCCAGCTAGTAAGGATCACATAATTCCTAACAAAGTTTTGACACAGATTCCCAATTCGGGCATTCAAAACATATAGCACGTTGCTGTAAGGAAGCACATTCTCATTCAAAGATGCAAGTTACTATGTAGGAACAAGTTTGAATAGGAATTTCAAAGATGCCCAGAACTGAGCTAAATTTGGTATGTCTCTAACTCCTAGAAATAAGTTCATGCCCCATCTCCCTTACTTCCAGCTAGTAAGGATCACATAATTCCTAACAAAGTTTTGACACAGATTCCCAATTCGGGCATTCAGAACATATAGCACGTTGCTGTAAGCAAGAACATTCTCATTCAAAGTTGCAAGTTACTATGTAGGAACAAGTTTGTATAGGTATTTCAAAGATGCCCAGAACTGTGCTAAACTTGGTATGTGTCCAACTCCTAGAAATACCTTCATGCCACAACTCCCTTATTTCCAGTTAGTAAGGATCACATAATTCCTAACAAATTTTGACACAGATTCCCAATTCGGGCATTCAGAACTTATAGCACGTTGTTTTAAGCAAGCACATTCTCATTCAAAGTTGCAAGTTACTATGTAGGAACAAGTTTGTATAGGTATTTCAAAGATGCCCAGAACTGAGCTAAACTTGGTATGTGTGCAACTCCGAGAAATAATTTCATGCCCCATCTCCCTTAGTTCAAGCTAGTAAGGATCACATAATTCCTAACAAAATTTTGACACAGATTCCAAATTCGGGCATTCAGAACATGTAGCACGTTGCTGTAAGCAAGCACATTCTCATTCAAAGTTGCAAGTTACTATGTAGGAACAAGTTTGTAAAGGTATTTCACAGATGCCCAGAACTGAGCTAAACGTTGTATGTCTCCAACTCCTAGAAATAACTTCATGCCACATCACCCTTACTTCCAGCTAGTAAGGATCACATAATTCCTAACAATGTTTTGACACAGAATCCCAATTCGGGCATTCAGAACATATAGCACGTTGCTGTAAGCAAGCACATTCTCATTCACAGTTGCAAGTTATTATGTAGGAACATGTTTGTATAGGTATTTCAAAGATGCCCAGAACTGAGCTAAACTTGGAATGTCTCCAACTCCTAGAAATAACTTCATGCCCCAACTCCCTTACTTCCAGCTAGTAAGGATCACATAATTCCTAACAAAGTTTTGACACAGATTCCCAATTCGGGCATTCAGAACATATAGCACGTTGCTGTAAGCAAGCACATTCTCATTCAAAGTTGCAAGTTACTATGTAGGAACAAGTTTGTATACGTATTTCAAAGATGCGCAGAACTGTGCTAAACTTGATATGTGTCCAACTCCTAGAAATACCTTCATGCCCCAACTCCCTTACTTCCAGCTAGTAAGGATCACATAATTCCTAACAAAGATTTGACACAGATTCCCAATTCGGGCATTCAGAATATATAGCACGTTGCTGTAAGCAAGCACATTCTCATTCAAAGTTTCAAGTTACTATGTAGGAACAAGATTGTATAGGTATTTCAAAGATGCCCAGAACTGATCTAAACTTTGTATGTCCTCAACTCCTAGAAATAACTTCATGCCCCATCTCCCTTACTTCCAGCTAGTAAGGATCACATAATTCCTAACAAAGTTTTGACACAGATTCCCAATTCGGGCATTCAAAACATATAGCACGTTGCTGTAAGGAAGCACATTCTCATTCAAAGATGCAAGTTACTATGTAGGAACAAGTTTGAATAGGACTTTCAAAGATGCCCAGAACTGAGCTAAATTTGGTATGTCTCTAACTCCTAGAAATAAGTTCATGCCCCATCTCCCTTACTTCCAGCTAGTAAGGATCACATAATTCCTAACAAAGTTTTGACACAGATTCCCAATTCGGGCATTCAGAACATATAGCACGTTGCTGTAAGCAAGAACATTCTCATTCAAAGTTGCAAGTTACTATGTAGGAACAAGTTTGTATAGGTATTTCAAAGATGCCCAGAACTGTGCTAAACTTGGTATGTGTCCAACTCCTAGAAATACCTTCATGCCACAACTCGCTTAATTCCAGTTAGTAAGGATCACATAATTCCTAACAAATTTTGACACAGATTCCCAATTCGGGCATTCAGAACTTATAGCACGTTGTTTTAAGCAAGCACATTCTCATTCAAAGTTGCAAGTTACTATGTAGGAACAAGTTTGTATAGGTATTTCAAAGATGCCCAGAACTGAGCTAAACGTTGTATGTGTGCAACTCCGAGAAATAATTTCATGCCCCATCTCCCTTCGTTCAAGCTAGTAAGGATCACATAATTCCTAACAAAATTTTGACACAGATTCCAAATTCGGGCATTCAGAACATGTAGCACGTTGCTGTAAGCAAGCACATTCTCATTCAAAGTTGCAAGTTACTATGTAGGAACAAGTTTGTAAAGGTATTTCACAGATGCCCAGAACTGAGCTAAACGTTGTATGTCTCCAACTCCTAGAAATAACTTCATGCCACATCACCCTTACTTCCAGCTAGTAAGGATCACATAATTCCTAACAATGTTTTGACACAGAATCCCAATTCGGGCATTCAGAACATATAGCACGTTGCTGTAAGCAAGCACATTCTCATTCACAGTTGCAAGTTACTATGTAGGAACAAGTTTGTATAGGTATTTCAAAGATGCCCAGAACGGAGCTAAACTTGGTATGTGTCCAACCTCTAGAAATAACTTCATGCCCCAACTCCCTTACTTCCAGCTAGTAAGGATCACATAATTCCTAACAAAGTTTTGACACAGATTCCCAATTCGGGCATTCAGAACATATAGCACGTTGCTGTAAGCAAGCACATTCTCATTCAAAGTTGCAAGTTACTATGTAGGAACAAGTTTGTATAGGTATTTCAAAGATGCCCAGAACTGTGCTAAACTTGGTATGTCTCCAACTCCTAGAAATAACTTCATGCCCCATCTCCCTTACTTCCAGCTAGTAAGGATCACATAATTCCTAACAAAGTTTTGACACAGATTCCCAATTCGGGCATTCAGAACATATAGCACGTTGCTGTAAGCAAGCACATTCTCATTCAAAGTTGCAAGTTACTATGTAGGAACAAGTTTGTATAGGTATTTCAAAGATGCCCAGAACTGTGCTAAAATTGGTATGTGTCCAACTCCTAGAAATACCTTCATGCCACAACTCCCTTACTTCCAGTTAGTAAGAATCACATAATTCCTAACAAATTTTGACACAGATTCCCAATTCGGGCATTCAGAACATATAGCACGTTGCTGTAAGCAAGCACATTCTCATTCAAAGTTGTAAGTTAATATGTAGGAACAAGTTTGTATAGGTATTTCAAAGATGCCCAGAACTGAGCTAAACTTGGTATGTGTCCCACTCGTAGAAATAACTTCATGCCCCATCTCCCTTACTACCAGCTAGTAAGGATCACATAAATCCTAACAAACTTTTGACACAGATTACCAATTCGGGCATTCAGAACATGTAGCACGTTGCTGTAAGCAAGCACATTCTCATTCAAAGTTGCAAGTTACTATGTAGGAACAAGTTTGTAAAGGTAGTTCAAAGATGCCCAGAACTGAGCTAAACGTTGTATGTCTCCAACTCCTTGAAATAACTTCATGCCCAATCTCCCTTCCTTCCAGCTAGTAAGGATCACATCATTCCTAACAATGTTTTGACACAGATTCCCAATTCGGGCATTCAGAACATATAGCACATTGCTGTAAGCAAGCATATTCTCATTCAAAGTTGCAAGTTACTATGTAGGAACAAGTTTGTATAGGTATTTCAAAGATGCCCAGAACTGAGCTAAACGTTGTATGTCTCCAACTCCCTGAAACAACTTCATGCCCAATCTCCCTTACTTCCAGCTAGTAAGGATCACAATATTCCTAACAAAGTTTTGACACAGATTCCCAATTCGGGCATTCAGAACATATAGCACGTTGCTGTAAGCAAGCACATTCTCATCCAAAGTTGCATGTTACTCTGTAGGAACAAGTTTGTATACGTATTTCAAAGATGCCCAGAACTGAGCTAAACGTTGTATGTCTCCAACTCCTAGAAATAACTTCATGCCCCATCTCCCTTACTTCCAGCTAGTAAGGATCACATAATTCCTAACAAAGTTTTGACACAGATTCCCAATTCGGGCATTCAGAACATGTAGCACGTTGCTGTAAGCAAGCACATTCTCATTCAAAGTTGCAAGTTACTATGTAGGAACAAGTGTGTATAGGTATTTCAAAGCTGCCCAGAACTGAGCTAAACGTTGTATGTGTGCAACTCCGAGAAATAATTTCATGCCCCATCTCCCTTCGTTCAAGCTAGTAAGGATCACATAATTCCTAACAAAATTTTGACACAGATTCCAAATTCGGGCATTCAGAACATGTAGCACGTTGCTGTAAGCAAGCACATTCTCATTCAAAGTTGCAAGTTACTATGTAGGAACAAGTTTGTAAAGGTATTTCACAGATGCCCAGAACTGAGCTAAACGTTGTATGTCTCCAACTCCTAGAAATAACTTCATGCCACATCACCCTTACTTCCAGCTAGTAAGGATCACATAATTCCTAACAATGTTTTGACACAGAATCCCAATTCGGGCATTCAGAACATATAGCACGTTGCTGTAAGCAAGCACATTCTCATTCACAGTTGCAAGTTACTATGTAGGAACAAGTTTGTATAGGTATTTCAAAGATGCCCAGAACGGAGCTAAACTTGGTATGTGTCCAACCTCTAGAAATAACTTCATGCCCCAACTCCCTTACTTCCAGCTAGTAAGGATCACATAATTCCTAACAAAGTTTTGACACAGATTCCCAATTCGGGCATTCAGAACATATAGCACGTTGCTGTAAGCAAGCACATTCTCATTCAAAGTTGCAAGTTACTATGTAGGAACAAGTTTGTATAGGTATTTCAAAGATGCCCAGAACTGTGCTAAACTTGGTATGTCTCCAACTCCTAGAAATAACTTCATGCCCCATCTCCCTTACTTCCAGCTAGTAAGGATCACATAATTCCTAACAAAGTTTTGACACAGATTCCCAATTCGGGCATTCAGAACATATAGCACGTTGCTGTAAGCAAGCACATTCTCATTCAAAGTTGCAAGTTACTATGTAGGAACAAGTTTGTATAGGTATTTCAAAGATGCCCAGAACTGTGCTAAAATTGGTATGTGTCCAACTCCTAGAAATACCTTCATGCCACAACTCCCTTACTTCCAGTTAGTAAGAATCACATAATTCCTAACAAATTTTGACACAGATTCCCAATTCGGGCATTCAGAACATATAGCACGTTGCTGTAAGCAAGCACATTCTCATTCAAAGTTGTAAGTTAATATGTAGGAACAAGTTTGTATAGGTATTTCAAAGATGCCCAGAACTGAGCTAAACTTGGTATGTGTCCCACTCGTAGAAATAACTTCATGCCCCATCTCCCTTACTACCAGCTAGTAAGGATCACATAAATCCTAACAAACTTTTGACACAGATTACCAATTCGGGCATTCAGAACATGTAGCACGTTGCTGTAAGCAAGCACATTCTCATTCAAAGTTGCAAGTTACTATGTAGGAACAAGTTTGTAAAGGTAGTTCAAAGATGCCCAGAACTGAGCTAAACGTTGTATGTCTCCAACTCCTTGAAATAACTTCATGCCCAATCTCCCTTCCTTCCAGCTAGTAAGGATCACATCATTCCTAACAATGTTTTGACACAGATTCCCAATTCGGGCATTCAGAACATATAGCACATTGCTGTAAGCAAGCATATTCTCATTCAAAGTTGCAAGTTACTATGTAGGAACAAGTTTGTATAGGTATTTCAAAGATGCCCAGAACTGAGCTAAACGTTGTATGTCTCCAACTCCCTGAAACAACTTCATGCCCAATCTCCCTTACTTCCAGCTAGTAAGGATCACAATATTCCTAACAAAGTTTTGACACAGATTCCCAATTCGGGCATTCAGAACATATAGCACGTTGCTGTAAGCAAGCACATTCTCATCCAAAGTTGCATGTTACTCTGTAGGAACAAGTTTGTATACGTATTTCAAAGATGCCCAGAACGGAGCTAAACGTTGTATGTCTCCAACTCCTAGAAATAACTTCATGCCCCATCTCCCTTACTTCCAGCTAGTAAGGATCACATAATTCCTAACAAAGTTTTGACACAGATTCCCAATTCGGGCATTCAGAACATGTAGCACGTTGCTGTAAGCAAGCACATTCTCATTCAAAGTTGCAAGTTACTATGTAGGAACAAGTGTGTATAGGTATTTCAAAGCTGCCCAGAACTGAGCTAAACGTTGTATGTCTCCAACTCCTAGAAATAACTTCATGCACCATCTCCCTTACTTCCAGCTAGTAAGGATCACATAATTCCTAACAAAGTTTGGACACAGATTCCCAATTCGGGCATTCAGAACATATAGCACGTTGCTGTAAGCAAGCACATTCTCATTCAAAGTTGCAAGTTATTATGTAGGAACAAGTTTGTATAGGTATTTCAAAGATGCCCAGAACTGAGCTAAACTTGGAATGTCTCCAACTCCTAAAAATAACTTCATGCCCCAACTCCCTTACTTCCAGCTAGTAAGGATCACATAATTCCTAACAAATTTTGACACAGATTCCCAATTCGGGCATTCAGAACATATAGCACGTTGCTGTAAGCAAGCACATTCTCATTCAAAGTTGCAAGTTACTATGTAGGAACAAGTTTGTATACGTATTTCAAAGATGCGCAGAACTGTGCTAAACTTGATATGTGTCCAACTCCTAGAAATAAATTCATGCACCAACTCCCTTACTTCCAGCTAGTAAGAATCACATAATTCCTAACAAAGTTTTGACACAGATTCCCAATTCGGGCATTCAGAACATATAGCACGTTGCTGTAAGCAAGCACATTCTCATTCAAAGTTGCAAGTTAATATGTAGGAACAAATTTGTATAGGTATTTCAAAGATGCACAGAACTGAGCTAATCTTGGTATGTCCTCAACTCCTAGAAATAACTTCATGCCCCATCTCCCTTACTTCCAGCTAGTAAGGATCACATAATTCCTAACAAAGTTTTGACACAGATTCCCAATTCTTGCATTCAGAACATATAGCACGTTGCTGTAAGCAAGCACATTCTCATTCAAAGATGCAAGTTACTATGTAGGAACAAGTTTGAATAGGACTTTCAAAGATGCCCAGAACTGAGCTAAACTTGGTATGTCTCCAACTCCTAGAAATAACTTCATGCCCCATCTCCCTTACTTCCAGCTAGTAAGGATCACATAATTCCTAACAAAGTTTTGACACAGATTCCCAATTCGGGCATTCAGAACTTATAGCACGTTGCTGTAAGCAAGCACATTCTCTTTCAAAGTTGCAAGTTACTATGTAGGAACAAGTTTGTATAGGTATTTCAAAGATGCCCAGAACTGAGCTAAACTTGGTATGTCTCCAACTCCTAGAAATAACTTCATACCCCATCTCCCTTACTTCCAGCTAGTAAGGATCACATAATTCCTAACAAAGTTTTGACACAGATTCCCAATTCGGGCATTCAGAACATTTAGCACGTTGTTTTAAGCAAGCACATTCTCATTCAAAGTTGCAAGTTACTATGTAGGAACAAGTTTGTATAGGTATTTCAAAGATGCCCAGAACTGTGCTAAACTTGGTATGTGTCCAACTCCTAGAAATACCTTCATGCCACAACTCCCTTACTTCCAGCTAGTAAGGATCACGTAATTCCTAACAAATTTTGACACAGATTCCCAATTCGGGCATTCAGAACATATAGCACGTTGCTGTAAGCAACCACATTCTCATTCAAAGTTGCAAGTTACTATGTAGGAACAAGTTTGTATAGGTATTTCAAAGATGCCCAGAACTGAGCTAAACTTGTATGTGTCCAACTCCTAGCAATAACTTTATGCCCCATCTCCCTTACTTCCAGCTAGTAAGGATCACATAATTCCTAACAAAGTTTTGACACAGATTCCCAATTCGGGCATTCAGAACATGTAGCACGTTGCTGTAAGCAAGCACATTCTCATTCAAAGTTGCAAGTTACTATGTAGGGACAAGTTTGTAAATGTATTTCAAAGATGCCCAGAACTGAGCTAAACTTGGTATGTGTCCAACTCCTAGAAATAACTTCATGCCCCATCTCCCTTACTTCCAGCTAGTAAGGATCACATAATTCCTAACAATGTTTTGACACAGAATCCCAATTCGGGCATTCAGAACATATAGCACGTTGCTGTAAGCAAGCACATTCTCATTCACAGTTGCAAGTTATTATGTAGGCACATGTTTGTATAGGTATTTCAAAGATGCCCAGAACTGAGCTAAACTTGGAATGTCTCCAACTCCTAGAAATAACTTCATGCCCCAACTCCCTTACTTCCAGCTAGTAAGGATCACATAATTCCTAACAAAGTTTTGACACAGATTCCCAATTCGGGCATTCAGAACATATAGCACGTTGCTGTAAGCAAGCACATTCTCATTCAAAGTTGCAAGTTACTATGTAGGAACAAGTTTGTATACGTATTTCAAAGAAGCGCAGAACTGTGCTAAACTTGATATGTGTCCAACTCCTAGAAATACCTTCATGCCCCAACTCCCTTACTTCCAGCTAGTAAGGATCACATAATTCCTAACAAAGATTTGACACAGATTCCCAATTCGGGCATTCAGAACATATAGCACGTTGCTGTAAGCAAGCACATTCTCATTCAAAGTTTCAAGTTACTATGTAGGAACAAGATTGTATAGGTATTTCAAAGATGCCCAGAACTGAGCTAAACTTGGTATGTCCTCAACTCCTAGAAATAACTTCATGCCCCATCTCCCTTACTTCCAGCTAGTAAGGATCACATAATTCCTAACAAAGTTTTGACACAGATTCCCAATTCGGGCATTCAAAACATATAGCACGTTGCTGTAAGGAAGCACATTCTCATTCAAAGATGCAAGTTACTATGTAGGAACAAGTTTGAATAGGACTTTCAAAGATGCCCAGAACTGAGCTAAATTTGGTATGTCTCTAACTCCTAGAAATAAGTTCATGCCCCATCTCCCTTACTTCCAGCTAGTAAGGATCACATAATTCCTAACAAAGTTTTGACACAGATTCCCAATTCGGGCATTCAGAACATATAGCACGTTGCTGTAAGCAAGAACATTCTCATTCAAAGTTGCAAGTTACTATGTAGGAACAAGTTTGTATAGCTATTTCAAAGATGCCCAGAACTGTGCTAAACTTGGTATGTGTCCAACTCCTAGAAATACCTTCATGCCACAACTCCCTTAATTCCAGTTAGTAAGGATCACATAATTCCTAACAAATTTTGACACAGATTCCCAATTCGGGCATTCAGAACTTATAGCACGTTGTTTTAAGCAAGCACATTCTCATTCAAAGTTGCAAGTTACTATGTAGGAACAAGTTTGTATAGGTATTTCAAAGATGCCCATAATTGAGCTAAACTTGGTATGTGTGCAACTCCGAGAAATAATTTCATGCCCCATCTCCCTTAGTTCAAGCTAGTAAGGATCACATAATTCCTAACAAAATTTTGACACAGATTCCAAATTCGGGCATTCAGAACATGTAGCACGTTGCTGTAAGCAAGCACATTCTCATTCAAAGTTGCAAGTTACTATGTAGGAACAAGTTTGTAAAGGTATTTCACAGATGCCCAGAACTGAGCTAAACGTTGTATGTCTCCAACTCCTAGAAATAACTTCATGCCACATCACCCTTACTTCCAGCTAGTAAGGATCACATAATTCCTAACAATGTTTTGACACAGAATCCCAATTCGGGCATTCAGAACATATAGCACGTTGCTGTAAGCAAGCACATTCTCATTCACAGTTACAAGTTACTATGTAGGAACAAGTTTGTATAGGTATTTCAAAGATGCCCAGAACGGAGCTAAACTTGGTATGTGTCCAACCTCTAGAAATAACTTCATGCCCCAACTCCCTTACTTCCAGCTAGTAAGGATCACATAATTCCTAACAAAGTTTTGACACAGATTCCCAATTCGGGCATTCAGAACATATAGCACGTTGCTGTAAGCAAGCACATTCTCATTCAAAGATGCAAGTTACTATGTAGGAACAAATTTGAATAGGACTTTCAAAGATGCCCAGAACTGAGCTAAACGTTGTATGTCTCCAACTCCTTGAAATAACTTCATGCCCAATCTCCCTTACTTCCAGCTAGTAAGGATCACAATATTCCTAACAAAGTTTTGACACAGATTCCCAATTCGGGCATTCAGAACATATAGCACGTTGCTGTAAGCAAGCACATTCTCATTCAAAGTTGCAAGTTACTCTGTAGGAACAAGTTTGTATACGTATTTCAAAGATGCCCAGAACGGAGCTAAACGTTGTATGTCTCCAACTCCTAGAAATAACTTCATGCCCCATCTCCCTTACTTCCAGCTAGTAAGGATCACATAATTCCTAACAAAGTTTTGACACAGATTCCCAATTCGGGCATTCAGAACATGTAGCACGTTGCTGTAAGCAAGCACATTCTCATTCAAAGATGCAAGTTACTATGTAGGAACAAGTGTGTATAGGTATTTCAAAGCTGCCCAGAACTGAGGTAAACGTTGTATGTCTCCAACTCCTAGAAATAACTTCATGCCCCATCTCCCTTACTTCCAGCTAGTAAGGATCACATAATTCCTAACAAAGTTTGGACACAGATTCCCAATTCGGGCATTCAGAACATATAGCACGTTGCTGTAAGCAAGCACATTCTCATTCAAAGTTGCAAGTTATTATGTAGGAACAAGTTTGTATAGGTGTTTCAAAGATGCCCAGAACTGAGCTAAACTTGGAATGTCTCCAACTCCTAAAAATAACTTCATGCCCCAACTCCCTTACTTCCAGCTAGTAAGGATCACATAATTCCTAACAAATTTTGACACAGATTCCCAATTCGGGCATTCAGAACATATAGCACGTTGCTGTAAGCAAGCACATTCTCATTCAAAGTTGCATGTTACTATGTAGGAACAAGTTTGTATACGTATTTCAAAGATGCGCAGAACTGTGCTAAACTTGATATGTGTCCAACTCCTAGAAATAACTTCATGCACCAACTCCCTTACTTCCAGCTAGTAAGAATCACATAATTCCTAACAAAGTTTTGACACAGATTCCCAATTCGGGCATTCAGAACATATAGCACGTTGCTGTAAGCAAGCACATTCTCATTCAAAGTTGCAAGTTAATATGTAGGAACAAATTTGTATAGGTATTTCAAAGATGCACAGAACTGAGCTAATCTTGGTATGTCCTCAACTCCTAGAAATAACTTCATGCCCCATCTCCCTTACTTCCAGCTAGTAAGGATCACATAATTCCTAACAAAGTTTTGACACAGATTCCCAATTCGGGCATTCAGAACATATAGCACGTTGCTGTAAGCAAGCACATTCTCATTCAAAGATGCAAGTTACTATGTAGGAACAAGTTTGAATAGGACTTTCAAAGATGCCCAGAACTGAGCTAAACTTGGTATGTCTCCAACTCCTAGAAATAACTTCATGCCCCAACTCCCTTACTTCCAGCTAGTAAGGATCACATAATTCCTAACAAATTTTGACACAGATTCCCAATTCGGGCATTCAGAACATATAGCACGTTGCTGTAAGCAAGCACATTCTCATTCAAAGTTGCAAGTTACTATGTAGGAACAAGTTTGTATACGTATTTCAAAGATGCGAAGAACTGTGCTAAACTTGATATGTGTCCAACTCCTAGAAATAACTTCATGCACCAACTCCCTTACTTCCAGCTAGTAAGAATCACATAATTCCTAACAAAGTTTTGACACAGATTCCCAATTCGGGCATTCAGAACATATAGCACGTTGCTGTAAGCAAGCACATTCTCATTCAAAGTTGCAAGTTAATATGTAGGAACAAATTTGTATAGGTATTTCAAAGATGCACAGAACTGAGCTAATCTTGGTATGTCCTCAACTCCTAGAAATAACTTCATGCCCCATCTCCCTTACTTCCAGCTAGTAAGGATCACATAATTCCTAACAAAGTTTTGACACAGATTCCCAATTCGGGCATTCAGAACATATAGCACGTTGCTGTAAGCAAGCACATTCTCATTCAAAGATGCAAGTTACTATGTAGGAACAAGTTTGAATATGACTTTCAAAGATGCCCAGAACTGAGCTAAACTTGGTATGTCTCCAACTCCTAGAAATAACTTCATGCCCCATCTCCCTTACTTCCAGCTAGTAAGGATCACATAATTCCTAACAAAGTTTTGACACAGATTCCCAATTCGGGCATTCAGAACTTATAGCACGTTGCTGTAAGCAAGCACATTCTCTTTCAAAGTTGCAAGTTACTATGTAGGAACAAGTTTGTATAGGTATTTCAAAGATGCCCAGAACTGAGCTAAACTTGGTATGTCTCCAACTCCTAGAAATAACTTCATACCCCATCTCCCTTACTTCCAGCTAGTAAGGATCACATAATTCCTAACAAAGTTTTGACACAGATTCCCAATTCGGGCATTCAGAACATTTAGCACGTTGTTTTAAGCAAGCACATTCTCATTCAAAGTTGCAAGTTACTATGTAGGAACAAGTTTGTATAGGTATTTCAAAGATGCCCAGAACTGTGCTAAACGTGGTATGTGTCCAACTCCTAGAAATACCTTCATGCCACAACTCCCTTACTTCCAGCTAGTAAGGATCACGTAATTCCTAACAAATTTTGACACAGATTCCCAATTCGGGCATTCAGAACATATAGCACGTTGCTGTAAGCAACCACATTCTCATTCAAAGTTGCAAGTTACTATGTAGGAACAAGTTTGTATAGGTATTTCAAAGATGCCCAGAACTGAGCTAAACTTGTATGTGTCCAACTCCTAGAAATAACTTTATGCCCCATCTCACTTACTTCCAGCTAGTAAGGATCACATAATTCCTAACAAAGTTTTGACACAGATTTCCAATTCGGGCATTCAGAACATGTAGCACGTTGCTGTAAGCAAGCACATTCTCATTCAAAGTTGCAAGTTACTATGTAGGGACAAGTTTGTAAAGGTATTTCAAAGATGCCCAGAACTGAGCTAAACTTGGTATGTGTCCCACTCCTAGAAATAACTTCATGCCCCATCTCCCTTACTTCCAGCTAGTAAGGATCACATAAATCCTAACAAACTTTTGACACAGATTACCAATTCGGGCATTCAGAACATGTAGCACGTTGCTGTAAGCAAGCACATTCTCATTCAAAGTTGCAAGTTACTATGTAGGAACAAGTTTGTAAAGGTAGTTCAAAGATGCCCAGAACTGAGCTAAACGATGTATGTCTCCAACTCCTTGAAATAACTTCATGCCCAATCTCCCTTCCTTCCAGCTAGTAAGGATCACATCATTCCTAACAATGTTTTGACACAGATTCCCAATTCGGGCATTCAGAACATATAGCACATTGCTGTAAGCAAGCATATTCTCATTCAAAGTTGCAAGTTACTATGTAGGAACAAGTTTGTATACGTATTTCAAAGATGCCCAGAACTGAGCTAAACGTTGTATGTCTCCAACTCCTAGAAATAACTTCATGCCCCATCTCCCTTACTTCCAGCTAGTAAGGATCACATAATTCCTAACAAAGTTTTGACACAGATTCCCAATTCGGGCATTCAGAACATATAGCACGTTGCTGTAAGCAAGCACATTCTCATTCAAAGTTGCAAGTTACTATGTAGGAACAAGTGTGTATAGGTATTTCAAAGATGCCCAGAACTGAGCTAAACGTTGTATGTCTCCAACTCCTAGAAATAACTTCATGCCCCATCTCCCTTACTTCCAGCTAGTAAGGATCACATAATTCCTAACAAAGTTTGGACACAGATTCCCAATTCGGGCATTCAGAACATATAGCACGTTGCTGTAAGCAAGCACATTCTCATTCAAAGTTGCAAGTTATTATGTAGGAACAAGTTTGTATAGGTATTTCAAAGATGCCCAGAACTGAGCTAAACTTGGAATGTCTCCAACTCCTAGAAATAACTTCATGCCCCATCTCCCTTACTTCCAGCTAGTAAGGATCACATAATTCCTAACAAAGTTTTGACACAGATTCCCAATTCGGGCATTCAGAACATATAGCACGTTGCTGTAAGCAAGCACATTCTCATTCAAAGTTGCAAGTTATTATGTAGGAACAAGTTTGTATAGGTATTTCAAAGATGCCCAGAACTGAGCTAAACTTGGAATGTCTCCAACTCCTAGAAATAACTTCATGCCCCAACTCCCTTACTTCCAGCTAGTAAGGATCACATAATTCCTAACAAATTTTGACACAGATTCCCAATTCGGGCATTCAGAACATATAGCACGTTGCTGTAAGCAAGCACATTCTCATTCAAAGTTGCAAGTTACTATGTAGGAACAAGTTTGTATACGTATTTCAAAGATGCGCAGAACTGTGCTAAACTTGATATGTGTCCAACTCCTAGAAATAACTTCATGCACCAACTCCCTTACTTCCAGCTAGTAAGAATCACATAATTCCTAACAAAGTTTTGACACAGATTCCCAATTCGGGCATTCAGAACATATAGCACGTTGCTGTAAGCAAGCACATTCTCATTCAAAGTTGCAAGTTAATATGTAGGAACAAATTTGTATAGGTATTTCAAAGATGCACAGAACTGAGCTAATCTTGGTATGTCCTCAACTCCTAGAAATAACTTCATGCCCCATCTCCCTTACTTCCAGCTAGTAAGGATCACATAATTCCTAACAAAGTTTTGACACAGATTCCCAATTCGGGCATTCAGAACATATAGCACGTTGCTGTAAGCAAGCACATTCTCATTCAAAGATGCAAGTTACTATGTAGGAACAAGTTTGAATAGGACTTTCAAAGATGCCCAGAACTGAGCTAAACTTGGTATGTCTCCAACTCCTAGAAATAACTTCATGCCCCATCTCCCTTACTTCCAGCTAGTAAGGATCACATAATTCCTAACAATGTTTTGACACAGATTCCCAATTCGGGCATTCAGAACTTATAGCACGTTGCTGTAAGCAAGCACATTCTCTTTCAAAGTTGCAAGTTACTATGTAGGAACAAGTTTGTATAGGTATTTCAAAGATGCCCAGAACTGAGCTAAACTTGGTATGTCTCCAACTCCTAGAAATAACTTCATACCCCATCTCCCTTACTTCCAGCTAGTAAGGATCACATAATTCCTAACAAAGTTTTGACACAGATTCCCAATTCGGGCATTCAGAACATTTAGCACGTTGTTTTAAGCAAGCACATTCTCATTCAAAGTTGCAAGTTACTATGTAGGAACAAGTTTGTATAGGTATTTCAAAGATGCCCAGAACTGTGCTAAACTTGGTATGTGTCCAACTCCTAGAAATACCTTCATGCCACAACTCCCTTACTTCCAGCTAGTAAGGATCACGTAATTCCTAACAAATTTTGACACAGATTCCCAATTCGGGCATTCAGAACATATAGCACGTTGCTGTAAGCAACCACATTCTCATTCAAAGTTGCAAGTTACTATGTAGGAACAAGTTTGTATACGTATTTCAAAGATGCCCAGAACTGAGCTAAACTTGTATGTGTCCAACTCCTAGAAATAACTTTATGCCCCATATCCCTTACTTCCAGCTAGTAAGGATCACATAATTCCTAACAAAGTTTTGACACAGATTCCCAATTCGGGCATTCAGAACATGTAGCACGTTGCTGTAAGCAAGCACATTCTCATTCAAAGTTGCAAGTTACTATGTAGGGACAAGTTTGTAAAGGTATTTCAAAGATGCCCAGAACTGAGCTAAACGTTGTATGTCTCCAACTCCTTGAAATAACTTCATGCCCAATCTCCCTTACTTCCAGCTAGTAAGGATCACATCATTCCTAACAATGTTTTGACACAGATTCCCAATTCGTGCATTCAGAACATATAGCACATTGCTGTAAGCAAGCACATTCTCATTTAAAGTTGCAAGTTACTATGTAGGAACAAGTTTGTATAGGTATTTCAAAGATGCCCAGAACTGAGCTAAACCTGGTATGTGTCCAACTCATAGAAATAATTTCATGACCCATCTCCCTTACTTCCAGCTAGTAAGGATCACATAATTCCTAACAAAGTTTTGACACAGATTCCCAATTCGGGCATTCAGAACATGTAGCACGTTGCTGTAAGCAAGCACATTCTCATTCAAAGTTGCAAGTTACTATGTAGGAACAAGTTTGTATAGGTATTTCAAAGATGCCCAGAACTGAGCTAAACTTGGTATGTCTCCAACTCCTAGAAATAACTTCATACCCCATCTCCCTTACTTCCAGCTAGTAAGGATCACATAATTCCTATCAAAGTTTTGACACAGATTCCCAATTCGTGCATTCAGAACATTTAGCACGTTGTTTTAAGCAAGCACATTCTAATTCAAAGTTGCAAGTTACTATGTAGGAACAAGTTTGTATAGGGATTTCAAAGATGCCCAGAACTGTGCTAAACTTGGTATGTGTCCAACTCCTAGAAATACCTTCATGTCACAACTCCCTTACTTCCAGCTAGTAAGGATCACGTAATTCCTAACAAATTTTGACACAGATTCCCAATTCGGGCATTCAGAACATATAGCACGTTGTTGTAAGCAAGCACATTCTCATTCAAAGTTGCAAGTTACTATGTAGGAACAAGTTTGTATAGGTATTTCAAAGATGCCCAGAACTGAGCTAAACTTGTATGTGTCCAACTCCTAGAAATAACTTTATGCCCCATCTCCCTTACTTCCAGCTAGTAAGGATCACATAATTCCTAACAAAGTTTTGACACAGATTCCCAATTCGGGCATTCAGAACATGTAGCACGTTGCTGTAAGCAAGCACATTCTCATTCAAAGTTGCAAGTTACTATGTAGGGACAAGTTTGTAAAGGTATTTCAAAGATGCCCAGAACTGAGCTAAACGTTGTATGTCTCCAACTCCTTGAAATAACTTCATGCCCAATCTCCCTTACTTCCAGCTAGTAAGGATCACATCATTCCTAACAATGTTTTGACACCGATTCCCAATTCGGGCATTCAGAACATATAGCACATTGCTGTAAGCAAGCACATTCTCATTCAAAGTAGCAAGTTACTATGTAGGAACAAGTTTGTATAGGTATTTCAAAGATGCCCATAACTGAGCTAAACTTGGTATTTCCTCAACTCCTAGAAATAACTTCATGCCCCAACTCCCTTACTTCCAGCTAGTAAGGATCACATAATTCCTAACAAAGTTTTGACACAGATTCCCAATTCGGGCATTCAGAACATATAGCACGTTGCTGTAAGCAAGCACATTCTCATGCAAAGATGCAAGTTACTATGTAGGAACAAGTTTGAATAGGACTTTCAAAGATGCCCAGAACTGAGCTAAACTTGGTATGTCTCCAACTCCTAGAAATAACTTCATGCCCCATCTCCCTTACTTCCAGCTAGTAAGGATCACATAATTCCTAACAAAGTTTTGACACAGATTCCCAATTCGGGCATTCAGAACATATAGCACGTTGCTGTAAGCAAGCACATTCTCATTCAAAGTTGCAAGTTACGATGTAGGAACAAGTTTGTATAGGTATTTCAAAGATGCCCAGAACTGTGCTAAACTTGGTATGTGTCCAACTCCTAGAAATAACTTCATGCCACAACTCCCTTACTTCCAGTTAGTAAGGATCACATAATTCCTAACAAATTTTGACACAGATTCCCAATTCGGGCATTCAGAACATATAGCACGTTGCTGTAAGCAAGCACATTCTAATTCAAAGTTGCAAGTTATTATGTAGGAACATGTTTGTATAGGTTTTTCAAAGATGCCCAGAACTGAGCTAAACGTTGTATGTCTCCATCTCCTAGAAATAACTTCATGCCCCATCAGTCTTACTTCCAGCTAGTAAGGATCACATAATTCCTAACAATGTTTTGACACAGAATCCCAATTCGGGCATTCAGAACATATAGCACGTTGCTGTAAGCAAGCACATTCTCATTCAATGTTGCAAGTTACTATGTAGGAACAAGTTTGTATAGGTATTTCAAAGATGCCCAGAACTGAGCTAAACTTGGTATGTCTCCAACTCCTAGAAATAACTTCATACCCCATCTCCCTTACTTCTAGCTAGTAAGGATCACATAATTCCTAACAAAGTTTTGACACAGATTCCCAATTCGGGCATTCAGAACATATAGCACGTTGTTGAAAGCAAGCACATTCTCATTCAAAGTTTCAAGTTACTATGTAGGAACAAGTTTGTATAGGTATTTCAAAGATACCCAGAACTGTGCTAAAAGTCGTATGTGTCCAACTCCTAGAAATACCATCATGCCACAACTCCCTTACTTCCAGCTAGTAAGGATCACATAATTCCTAACAAATTTTGACACAGATTCCCAATTCGGGCATTCAGAACATATAGCACGTTGCTGTAAGCAAGCACATTCTCATTCAAAGTTGCAAGTTACTATGTAGGAACAATTTTGTATAGGTATTTCAAAGATGCCCAGAACTGAGCTAAACTTGTATGTGTCCAACTCCTAGAAATAACTTCATGCCCCATCTCACTTACTTCCAGCTAGTAAGGATCACATAATTCCTAACAAAGTTTTGACACAGATTCCCAATTCGGGCAATCAGAACATGTAGCACGTTGCTGTAAGCAAGCACATTCTTATTCAAAGTTGCCAGTTACTATGTAGGGACAAGTTTGTAAAGGTATTTCAAAGATGCCCAGAACTGAGCTAAACGTTGTATGTCTCCAACTCCTTGAAATAACTTCATGCCCAATCTCCCTTACTTCCAGCTAGTAAGGATCATATCATTCCTAACAATGTTTTGACACAGATTCCCAATTCGGGCATTCAGAACATATAGCACATTGCTGTAAGCAAGCACATTCTCATTCAAAGTAGCAAGTTACTATGTAGGAACAAGTTTGTATAGGTATTTCAAAGATGCCCAGAACTGAGCTAAACTTGGTATTTCCTCAACTCCTAGAAATAACTTCATGCCCCAACTCCCTTACTTCCAGCTAGTAAGGATCACATAATTCCTAACAAAGTTTTGACACAGATTCCCAATTCGGGCATTCAGAACATATAGCACGTTGCTGTAAGCAAGCACATTCTCATGCAAAGATGCAAGTTACTATGTAGGAACAAGTTTGAATAGGACTTTCAAAGATGCCCAGAACTGAGCTAAACTTGGTATGTCTCCAACTCCTAGAAATAACTTCATGCCCCATCTCCCTTACTTCCAGCTAGTAAGGATCACATAATTCCTAACAAAGTTTTGACACAGATTCCCAATTCGGGCATTCAGAACATATAGCACGTTGCTGTAAGCAAGCACATTCTCATTCAAAGTTGCAAGTTACTATGTAGGAACAAGTTTGTATAGGTATTTCAAAGATGCCCAGAACTGAGCTAAACTTGGTATGTCTCCAACTCCTAGAAATAACTTCATACCCCATCTCCCTTACTTCCAGCTAGTAAGGATCACATAATTCCTAACAAAGTTTTGACACAGATTCCCAATTCGTGCATGCAGAACATTTACCACGTTGTTTTAAGCAAGCACATTCTCATTCAAAGTTGCAAGTTACTATGTAGGAACAAGTTTGTATAGGTATTTCAAAGATGCCCAGAACTGTGCTAAACTTGGTATGTGTCCAACTCCTAGAAATACCTTCATGCCACAACTCCCTTACTTCCAGCTAGTAAGGATCACATAATTCCTAACAAATTTTGACACAGATTCCCAATTCGGGCATTCAGAACATATAGCACGTTGCTGTAAGCAAGCACATTCTCATTCAAAGTTGCAAGTTACTATGTAGGAACAAGTTTGTATAGGTATTTCAAAGATGCCCAGAACTGAGCTAAACTTGTATGTGTCCAACTCCTAGAAATAACTTTATGCCCCATCTCCCTTACTTCCAGCTAGTAAGGATCACATAATTCCTAACAAAGTTTTGACACAGATTCCCAATTCGGGCATTCAGAACATGTAGCACGTTGCTGTAAGCAAGCACATTCTCATTCAAAGTTGCAAGTTACTATGTAGGGACAAGTTTGTAAAGGTATTTCAAAGATGCCCAGAACTGAGCTAAACGTTGTATGTCTCCAACTCCTTGAAATAACTTCATGCCCAATCTCCCTTACTTCCAGCTAGTAAGGATCACATCATTCCTAACAATGTTTTGACACAGATTCCCAATTCGTGCATTCAGAACATATAGCACATTGCTGTAAGCAAGCACATTCTCATTCAAAGTTGCAAGTTACTATGTAGGAACAAGTTTGTATAGGTATTTCAAAGATGCCCAGAACTGAGCTAAA
Source organism: Diceros bicornis minor (assembly GCF_020826845.1). Classification (NCBI taxonomy): domain Eukaryota; kingdom Metazoa; phylum Chordata; class Mammalia; order Perissodactyla; family Rhinocerotidae; genus Diceros; species Diceros bicornis. The sequence goes on along the minus strand of NW_026691081.1, from coordinate 188,284 downwards.
CTTGGTATGTGTCCAACTCCTAGAAATAATTTCATGCCCCATCTCCCTTACTTCCAGCTAGTAAGGATCACATAATTCCTAACAAAGTTTTGACACAGATTCCCAATTCGGGCATTCAGAACATGTAGCACGTTGCTGTAAGCAAGCACATTCTCATTCAAAGTTGCAAGTTACTATGTAGGAACAAGTTTGTATAGGTATTTCAAAGATGCCCAGAACTGAGCTAAACTTGGTATGTCTCCAACTCCTAGAAATAACTTCATACCCCATCTCCCTTACTTCCAGCTAGTAAGGATCACATAATTCCTAACAAAGTTTTGACACAGATTCCCAATTCGTGCATTCAGAACATTTAGCACGTTGTTTTAAGCAAGCACATTCTCATTCAAAGTTGCAAGTTACTATGTAGGAACAAGTTTGTATAGGTATTTCAAAGATGCCCAGAACTGTGCTAAACTTGGTATGTGTCCAACTCCTAGAAATACCTTCATGCCACAACTCCCTTACTTCCAGCTAGTAAGGATCACATAATTCCTAACAAATTTTGACACAGATTCCCAATTCGGGCTTTCAGAACATATAGCACGTTGCTGTAAGCAAGCACATTCTCATTCAAAGTTGCAAGTTACTATGTAGGAACAAGTTTGTATAGGTATTTCAAAGATGCCCAGAACTGAGCTAAACTTGTATGTGTCCAACTCCTAGAAATAACTTTATGCCCCATCTCCATTACTTCCAGCTAGTAAGGATCACATAATTCCTAACAAAGTTTTGACACAGATTCCCAATTCGGGCATTCAGAACATGTAGCACGTTGCTGTAAGCAAGCACATTCTCATTCAAAGTTGCAAGTTACTATGTAAGGACAAGTTTGTAAAGGTATTTCAAAGATGCCCAGAACTGAGCTAAACGTTGTATGTCTCCAACTCCTTGAAATAACTTCATGCCCAATCTCCCTTACTTCCAGCTAGTAAGGATCACATCATTCCTAAAAATGTTTTGACACAGATTCCCAATTCGGGCATTCAGAACATATAGCACATTGCTGTAAGCAAGCACATTCTCATTCAAAGTAGCAAGTTACTATGTAGGAACAAGTTTGTATAGGTATTTCAAAGATGCCCAGAACTGAGCTAAACTTGGTATTTCCTCAACTCCTAGAAATAACTTCATGCCCCAACTCCCTTACTTCCAGCTAGTAAGTATCACATAATTCCTAACAAAGTTTTGACACAGATTCCCAATTCGGGCATTCAGAACATATAGCACGTTGCTGTAAGCAAGCACATTCTCATGCAAAGATGCAAGTTACTATGTAGGAACAAGTTTGAATAGGACTTTCAAAGATGCCCAGAACTGAGCTAAACTTGGTATGTCTCCAACTCCTAGAAATAACTTCATGCCCCATCTCCCTTACTTCCAGCTAGTAAGGATCACATAATTCCTAACAAAGTTTTGACACAGATTCCCAATTCGGGCATTCAGAACATATAGCACGTTGCTGTAAGCAAGCACATTCTCATTCAAAGTTGCAAGTTACTATGTAGGAACAAGTTTGTATAGGTATTTCAAAGATGCCCAGAACTGTGCTAAACTTGGTATGTGTCCAACTCCTAGAAATACCTTCATGCCACAACTCCCTTACTTCCAGTTAGTAAGGATCACATAATTCCTAACAAATTTTGACACAGATTCCCAAATCGGGCATTCAGAACATATAGCACGTTGCTGTAAGCAAGCACATTCTCATTCAAAGTTGCAAGTTATTATGTAGGAACATGTTTGTATAGGTATTTCAAAGATGCCCAGAACTGAGCTAAACTTGGAATGTCTCCAACTCCTAGAAATAACTTCATGCCCCAACTCCCTTACTTCCAGCTAGTAAGTATCACATAATTCCTAACAAAGTTTTGACACAGATTCCCAATTCGGGCATTCAGAACATATAGCACGTTGCTGTAAGCAAGCACATTCTCATTCAAAGTTGCAAGTTACTATGTAGGAACAAGTTTGTATACGTATTTCAAAGATGCGCAGAACTGTGCTAAAGTTGATATGTGTCCAACTCCTAGAAATACCTTCATGCCCCAACTCCCTTACTTCCAGCTAGTAAGGATCACATAATTCCTAACAAAGATTTGACACAGATTCCCAATTCGGGCATTCAGAACATATAGCACGTTGCTGTAAGCAAACACATTCTCATTCAAAGTTGCAAGTTACTATGTAGGAACAAGATTGTATAGGTATTTCAAAGATGCCCAGAACTGAGCTAAACTTGGTATGTCCTCAACTCCTAGAAATAACTTCATGCCCCATCTCCCTTACTTCCAGCTAGTAAGGATCACATAATTCCTAACAAAGTTTTGACACAGATTCCCAATTCGGGCATTCAGAACATATAGCACGTTGCTGTAAGGAAGCACATTCTCATTCAAAGATGCAAGTTACTATGTAGGAACAAGTTTGAATAGGACTTTCAAAGATGCCCAGAACTGAGCTAAACTTGGTATGTCTCTAACTCCTAGAAATAAGTTCATGCCCCATCTCCCTTACTTCCAGCTAGTAAGGATCACATAATTCCTAACAAAGTTTTGACACAGATTCCCAATTCGGGCATTCAGAACATTTAGCACGTTGTTTTAAGCAAGCACATTCTCATTCAAAGTTGCAAGTTACTATGTAGGAACAAGTTTGTATAGGTATTTCAAAGATGCCCAGAACTGTGCTAAACTTGGTATGTGTCCAACTCCTAGAAATACCTTCATGCCACAACTCCCTTACTTCCAGCTAGTAAGGATCACGTAATTCCTAACAAATTTTGACACAGATTCCCAATTCGGGCATTCAGAACATATAGCACGTTGCTGTAAGCAAGCACATTCTCATTCAAAGTTGCAAGTTACTATGTAGGAACAAGTTTGTATAGGTATTTCAAAGATGCCCAGAACTGAGCTAAACTTGTATGTGTCCAACTCCTAGAAATAACTTTATGCCCCATCTCCCTTACTTCCAGCTAGTAAGGATCACATAATTCCTAAGAAAGTTTTGACACAGATTCCCAATTCGGGCATTCAGAACATGTAGCACGTTGCTGTAAGCAAGCACATTCTCATTCAAAGTTGCAAGTTACTATGTAGGGACAAGTTTGTAAAGGTATTTCAAAGATGCCCAGAACTGAGCTAAACGTTGTATGTCTCCAACTCCTTGAAATAACTTCATGCCCAATCTCCCTTACTTCCAGCTAGTAAGGATCACATCATTCCTAACAATGTTTTGACACAGATTCCCAATTCGTGCATTCAGAACATATAGCACATTGCTGTAAGCAAGCACATTCTCATTCAAAGTTGCAAGTTACTATGTAGGAACAAGTTTGTATAGGTATTTCAAAGATGCCCAGAACTGAGCTAAACTTGGTATGTGTCCAACTCCTAGAAATAACTTCATGCCCCATCTCCCTTACTTCCAGCTAGTAAGGATCACATAATTCCTAACAAAATTTTGACACAGATTCCCAATTCGGGCATTCAGAACATGTAGCACGTTGCTGTAAGCAAGCACATTCTCATTCAAAGTTGCAAGTTACTATGTAGGAACAAGTTTGTATAGGTATTTCAAAGATGCCCAGAACTGAGCTAAACTTGGTATGTCTCCAACTCCTAGAAATAACTTCATGCCCCATCTCCCTTACTTCCAGCTAGTAAGGATCACATAATTCCTAACAAAGTTTTGACACAGATTCCCAATTCGGGCATTCAGAACATATAGCACGTTGCTGTAAGCAAGCACATTCTCATTCAAAGTTGCAAGTAACTATGTAGGAACAAGTTTGTATAGGACTTTAAAAGATGCCCAGAACTGAGCTAAACTTGGTATGTATCCAACTCCTAGAAATAACTTCATGCCCCATCTCCCTTACTTCCAGCTAGTAAGGATCACATAATTCCTAACAAAGTTTTGACACAGATTCCCAATTCGGGCATTCAGAACATATAGCACGTTGCTGTAAGCAAGCACATTCTCATTCAAAGTTGCAAGTTACTATGTAGGAACAAGTTTGTATAGGTATTTCAAAGATGCCCAGAACTGTGCTAAACTTGGTATGTGTCCAACTCCTAGAAATACCTTCATGCCACAACTCCCTTACTTCCAGTTAGTAAGGATCACATAATTTCTAAATTTTGACACAGATTCCCAATTCGGGCATTCAGAACATATAGCACGTTGCTGTAAGCAAGCACATTCTCATTCAAAGTTGCAAGTTAATATGTAGGAACAAGTTTGTATAGGTATTTCAAAGATGCCCAGAACTGAGCTAAACTTGGTATGTGTCCAACTCCTAGAAATAATTTCATGCCCCATCTCCCTTACTTCCAGCTAGTAAGGATCACATAATTCCTAACAAAGTTCTGACACAGATTCCCAATTCGGGCATTCAGAACATGTAGCACGTTGCTGTAAGCAAGCACATTCTCATTCAAAGTTGCAAGTTACTATGTAGGAACAAGTTTGTATAGGTATTTCAAAGATGCCCAGAACTGAGCTAAACGTTGTATGTCTCCAACTCCTAGAAATAACTTCATGCCCCATCACCCTTACTTCCAGCTAGTAAGGATCACATAATTCCTAACAATGTTTTGACACAGAATCCCAATTCGGGCATTCAGAACATATAGCACGTTGCTGTAAGCAAGCACATTCTCATTCACAGTTGCAAGTTACTATGTAGGAACAAGTTTGTATAGGTATTTCAAAGATGCCCAGAACTGAGCTAAACTTGGTATGTCTCCAACTCCTAGAAATAACTTCATGCCCCATCTCCCTTACTTCCAGCTAGTAAGGATCATATAATTCCTAACTAAGTTTGGACACAGATTCCCAATTCGGGCATTCAGAACATATAGCACGTTGCTGTAAGCAAGCACATTCTCATTCAAAGTTGCAAGTTATTATGTAGGAACAAGTTTGTATAGGTATTTCAAAGATGCGCAGAACTGTGCTAAACTTGATATGTGTCCAACTCCTAGAAATAACTTCATGCCCCAACTCCCTTACTTCCAGCTAGTAAGGATCACATAATTCCTAACAAAGTTTTGACACAGATTCCCAATTCGGGCATTCAGAACATATAGCACGTTGCTGTAAGCAAGCACATTCTCATTCAAAGTTGCAAGTTAATATGTATGAACAAATTTGTATAGGTATTTCAAAGATGCACAGAACTGAGCTAATCTTGGTATGTCCTCAACTCCTAGAAATAACTTCATGCCCCATCTCCCTTACTTCCAGCTAGTAAGGATCACATAATTCCTAACAAAGTTTTGACACAGATTCCCAATTCGGGCATTCAGAACATATAGCACGTTGCTGTAAGCAAGCACATTCTCATTCAAAGATGCAAGTTACTATGTAGGAACAAGTTTGAATAGGACTTTCAAAGATGCCCAGAACTGAGCTAAACTTGGTATGTCTCCAACTCCTAGAAATAACTTCATGCCCCATCTCCCTTACTTCCAGCTAGTAAGGATCACATAATTCCTAACAAAGTTTTGACACAGATTCCCAATTCGGGCATTCAGAACTTATAGCACGTTGCTGTAAGCAAGCACATTCTCATTCAATGTTGCAAGTTACTATGTAGGAACAAGTTTGTATAGGTATTTCAAAGATGCCCAGAACTGAGCTAAACTTGGTATGTGTCCAACTTCTAGAAATAATTTCATGCCCCATCTCCCTTACTTCCAGCTAGTAAGGATCACATAATTTTTAACAAAGTTTTGACACAGATTCCCAATTCGGTCATTCGGAACATGTAGCACGTTGCTGTAAGCAAGCACATTCAATTCAAAGTTGCAAGTTACTATGTAGGAACAAGTTTGTGTAGGTATTTCAAAGATGCCCAGAACTGAGCTAAATGTTGTAGGTCTCCAACTCCTAGAAATAATTTCATGCCCCATCTCCCTTACTTCCAGCTAGTAAGGATCACATAATTCCTAACAAAATTTTGACACAGATTCCCAATTCGGGCATTCAGAACATGTAGCACGTTGCTGTAAGCAAGCACATTCTCATTCAAAGTTGCAAGTTACTATGTAGGAACAAGTTTGTATAGGTATTTCAAAGATGCCCAGAACTGAGCTAAACTTGGTATGTCTACAACTCCTAGAAATAACTTCATACCCCATCTCCCTTACTTCTAGCTAGTAATGATCACATAATTCCTAACAAAGTTTTGACACAGATTCCCAATTCGTGCATTCAGAACATTTAGCACGTTGTTTTAAGCAAGCACATTCTCATTCAAAGTTGCAAGTTACTATGTAGCAACAAGTTTGTATAGGGATTTCAAAGATGCCCAGAACTGTGCTAAACTTGGTATGTGTCCAACTCCTAGAAATACCTTCATGCCACAACTCCCTTACTTCCAGCTAGTAAGGATCACGTAATTCCTAACAAATTTTGACACAGATTCCCAATTCGGGCATTCAGAACATATAGCACGTTGCTGTAAGCAAGCACATTCTCATTCAAAGTTGCAAGTTACTATGTAGGAACAAGTTTGTATAGGTATTTCAAAGATGCCCAGAACTGAGCTAAACTTGTATGTGTCCAACTCCTAGAAATAACTTTATGCCCCATCACCCTTACTTCCAGCTAGTAAGGATCACATAATTCCTAACAAAGTTTTGACACAGATTCCCAATTCGGGCATTCAGAACATGTAGCACGTTGCTGTAAGCAAGCACATTCTCATTCAAAGTTGCAAGTTACTATGTAGGAACAAGTTTGTATAGGTATTTCAAAGATGCCCAGAACTGAGCTAAACGTTGTATGTCTCCAACTCCTTGAAATAACTTCATGCCCAATCTCCCTTACTTCCAGCTAGTAAGGATCACATAATTCCTAACAAAGTTTTGACACAGATTCCCAATTCGGGCATTCAGAACATATAGCACGTTGCTGTAAGCAAGCACATTCTCATTCACAGTTGCAAGTTACTATGTAGGAACAAGTTTGTATAGGTATTTCAAAGATGCCCAGAACTGAGCTAAACTTGGTATGTCTCCAACTCCTAGAAATAACTTCATGCCCCATCTCCCTTACTTCCAGCTAGTAAGGATCATATAATTCCTAACAAAGTTTGGACACAGATTCCCAATTCGGGCATTCAGAACATATAGCACGTTGCTGTAAGCAAGCACATTCTCATTCAAAGTTGCAAGTTATTATGTAGGAACAAGTTTGTATAGGTATTTCAAAGATGCCCAGAACTGAGCTAAACTTGGAATATCTCCAACTCTTAGAAATAACTTCATGCCCCATCTCCCTTACTTCCAGCTAGTAAGGATCACATAATTCCTAACAAATTTTGACACAGATTCCCAATTCGGGCATTCAGAACATATAGCACGTTGCTGTAAGCAAGCACATTCTCATTCAAAGTTGCAAGTTACTATGTAGGAACAAGTTTGTATACGTATTTCAAAGATGCGCAGAACTGTGCTAAACTTGGTATGTGTCCAACTTCTAGAAATAACTTCATGCCCCATCTCCCTTACTTCCAGCTAGTAAGGATCACATAATTTTTAACAAAGTTTTGACACAGATTCCCAATTCGGTCATTCGGAACATGTAGCACGTTGCTGTAAGCAAGCACATTCAATTCAAAGTTGCAAGTTACTATGTAGGAACAAGTTTGTGTAGGTATTTCAAAGATGCCCAGAACTGAGCTAAACGTTGTAGGTCTCCAACTCCTTGAAATAACTTCATGCCTCATCTCCCTTACTTCCATCTAGTAAGGATCACATAATTAGTAACAAAGTTTTGACACAGATTCCCAATTCGGGCATTCAGAACATATAGCACGTTGCTGTAAGCAAGCACATTCTCATTCAAAGTTGCAAGTTACTATGTAGGAACAAGTTTGTATAGGTATTTCAAAGATGCCCAGAACTGTGCTAAACTTGGTATGTGTCCAACTCCTAGAAATACCTTCATGCCACAACTCCCTTACTTCCAGTTAGTAAGGATCAAATAATTCCTAACAAATTTTGACACAGATTCCCAATTCGGGCATTCAGAACATGTAGCACGTTGCTGTAAGCAAACACATTCTCATTCAAAGTTGCAAGTTACTATGTAGGAACAAGTTAGTATAGGTATTTCAAAGATGCCCAGAACTGAGCTAAACTTGGTATGTGTCCAACTCCTAGAAATATCTTCATGCCCCATCTCCCTTACTTCCAGCTAGTAAGGATCACATAATTCCTAACAAAGTTTTGACACAGATTCCCAATTCGGGCATTCAGAACATATAGCACGTTGCTGTAAGCAAGCACATTCTCATTCAAAGTTGCAAGTTACTATGTAGGAACAAGTTTGTATAGGACTTTAAAAGATGCCCAGAACTGAGCTAAACTTGGTATGTCTCCAACTCCTAGAAATAACTTCATGCCCCATCTCCCTTACTTCCAGCTAGTAAGGATCACATAATTCCTAACAAAGTTTTGACACAGATTCCCAATTCGGGCATTCAGAACATATAGCACGTTGCTGTAAGCAAGCACATTCTCATTCAAAGTTGCAAGTTACTATGTAGGAACAAGTTTGTATAGGTATTTCAAAGATGCTCAGAACTGTGCTAAACTTGGTATGTGTCCAACTCCTAGAAATACCTTCATGCCACAACTTCCTTACTTCCAGTTAGTAAGGATCACATAATTTCTAACAAATTTTGACACAGATTCCCAATTCGGGCATTCAGAACATATAGCACGTTGCTGTAAGCAAGCACATTCTCATTCAAAGTTGCAAGTTAATATGTAGGAACAAGTTTGTATAGGTATTTCAAAGATGCCCAGAACTGAGCTAAACTTGGTATGTGTCCAACTCCTAGAAATAATTTCATGCCCCATCTCCCTTACTTCCAGCTAGTAAGGATCACATAATTCCTAAAAAAGTTTTGACACAGATTCCCAATTCGGGCATTCAGAACATGTAGCACGTTGCTGTAAGCAAGCACATTCTCATTCAAAGTTGCAAGTTACTATGTATGAACAAGTTTTTATAGGTATTTCAAAGATGCCCAGAACTGAGCTAAACGTTGTATGTCTCCAAGTCCTAGAAATAACTTCATGCCCCAACTCCCTTACTTCCAGCTAGTATGGATCACATAATTCCTAACAATGTTTTGACACAGAATCCCAATTCGGGCATTCAGAACATATAGCACGTTGCTGTAAGCAAGCACATTCTCATTCACAGTTGCAAGTTACTATGTAGGAACATGTTTGTATAGGTATTTCAAAGATGCCCAGAACTGAGCTAAACTTGGTATGTCTCCAACTCCTAGAAATAACTTCATGCCCCATCTCCCTTACTTCCAGCTAGTAAGGATCACATAATTCCTAACAAAGTTTTGACACAGATTCCCAATTCGGGCATTCAGAACATATAGCACGTTGCTGTAAGCAAGCACATTCTCATTCAAAGTTGCAAGTTACTATGTAGGAACAAGTTTGTATAGGTATTTCAAAGATGCCCAGAACTGTGCTAATCTTGGTATGTGTCCAACTCCTAGAAATACCTTCATGCCACAACTACCTTACTTCCAGTTAATAAGGATCACATAATTCCTAACAAATTTTGACACAGATTCTCAATTCGGGCATTCAGAACATATAGCACGTTGCTGTAAGCAAGCACATTCTCATTCAAAGTTGCAAGTTACTATGTAGGAACAAGTTTGTATAGGTATTTCAAAGATGCCCAGAACTGAGCTAAACATGTATGTGTCCAACTCCTAGAAATAATTTCATGCCCCATCTACCTTACTTCCAGCTAGTAAGGATCACATAATTCCTAACAAAGTTTTGACACAGATTCCCAATTCGGGCATTCAGAACATGTAGCACGTTTCTGTAAGCAAGCACATTCTCATTCAAAGTTGCAAGTTACTATGTAGGAACAAGTTTTTAAAGATATTTCAAAGATGCCCAGAACTGAGCTAAACGTTGTATGTCTCCAACTCCTAGAAATAACTTCATGCCCAATCTCCCTTACTTCCAGCTAGTAAGGATCACATAATTCCTAACAAAGTTTTGACACAGATTCCCAATTCGGGCATTCAGAACATATAGCACGTTGCTGTAAGCAAGCACATTCTCATTCAAAGTTGCAAGTTACTCTGTAGGAACAAGTTTGTATAGGCATTCAAAGATGCCCAGAACTGAGGTAAACTTGGTATGTCTCCAACTCCTAGAAATAACTTCATGCCCCATCTCCGTTACTTCCAGCTAGTAAGGATCACATAATTCCTAACAAAGTTTTGACACAGATTCCCAATTCGGGCATTCAGAACATGTAGCACGTTGCTGTAAGCAAGCACATTCAATTCAAAGTTGCAAGTTACGCTGTAGGAACAAGTGTGTATAGGTATTTCAAAGATGCCCAGAACTGAGCTAAATGTTGTATGTCTCCAACTCCTAGAAATAACTTCATGACCCATCTCCCTTACTTCCAGCTAGTAAGGATCACATAATTCCTAACAAAGTTTTGACACAGATTCCCAATTCGGGCATTCAGAACATGTAGCACGTTGCTGTAAGCAAGCACATTCTCATTCAAAGTTGCAAGTTACTATGTAGGAACAAGTTTGTATAGGTATTTCAAAGATGCCCAGAACTGAGCTAAACTTGGTATGTCTCCAACTCCTAGAAATAACTTCATGCCCCATCTCCCTTACTTCCAGCTAGTAAGGATCACATAATTCCTAACAAAGTTTTGACACAGATTCCCAATTCGGGCATTCAGAACATATAGCACGTTGCTGTAAGCAAGCACATTCTCATTCAAAGTTGCAAGTAACTATGTAGGAACAAGTTTGTATAGGACTTTAAAAGATGCCCAGAACTGAGCTAAACTTGGTATGTATCCAACTCCTAGAAATAACTTCATGCCCCATCTCCCTTACTTCCAGCTAGTAAGGATCACATAATTCCTAACAAAGTTTTGACACAGATTCCCAATTCGGGCATTCAGAACATATAGCACGTTGCTGTAAGCAAGCACATTCTCATTCAAAGTTGCAAGTTACTATGTAGGAACAAGTTTGTATAGGTATTTCAAAGATGCCCAGAACTGTGCTAAACTTGGTATGTGTCCAACTCCTAGAAATACCTTCATGCCACAACTCCCTTACTTCCAGTTAGTAAGGATCACATAATTTCTAAATTTTGACACAGATTCCCAATTCGGGCATTCAGAACATATAGCACGTTGCTGTAAGCAAGCACATTCTCATTCAAAGTTGCAAGTTAATATGTAGGAACAAGTTTGTATAGGTATTTCAAAGATGCCCAGAACTGAGCTAAACTTGGTATGTGTCCAACTCCTAGAAATAATTTCATGCCCCATCTCCCTTACTTCCAGCTAGTAAGGATCACATAATTCCTAACAAAGTTCTGACACAGATTCCCAATTCGGGCATTCAGAACATGTAGCACGTTGCTGTAAGCAAGCACATTCTCATTCAAAGTTGCAAGTTACTATGTAGGAACAAGTTTGTATAGGTATTTCAAAGATGCCCAGAACTGAGCTAAACGTTGTATGTCTCCAACTCCTAGAAATAACTTCATGCCCCATCACCCTTACTTCCAGCTAGTAAGGATCACATAATTCCTAACAATGTTTTGACACAGAATCCCAATTCGGGCATTCAGAACATATAGCACGTTGCTGTAAGCAAGCACATTCTCATTCACAGTTGCAAGTTACTATGTAGGAACAAGTTTGTATAGGTATTTCAAAGATGCCCAGAACTGAGCTAAACTTGGTATGTCTCCAACTCCTAGAAATAACTTCATGCCCCATCTCCCTTACTTCCAGCTAGTAAGGATCATATAATTCCTAACTAAGTTTGGACACAGATTCCCAATTCGGGCATTCAGAACATATAGCACGTTGCTGTAAGCAAGCACATTCTCATTCAAAGTTGCAAGTTATTATGTAGGAACAAGTTTGTATAGGTATTTCAAAGATGCGCAGAACTGTGCTAAACTTGATATGTGTCCAACTCCTAGAAATAACTTCATGCCCCAACTCCCTTACTTCCAGCTAGTAAGGATCACATAATTCCTAACAAAGTTTTGACACAGATTCCCAATTCGGGCATTCAGAACATATAGCACGTTGCTGTAAGCAAGCACATTCTCATTCAAAGTTGCAAGTTAATATGTATGAACAAATTTGTATAGGTATTTCAAAGATGCACAGAACTGAGCTAATCTTGGTATGTCCTCAACTCCTAGAAATAACTTCATGCCCCATCTCCCTTACTTCCAGCTAGTAAGGATCACATAATTCCTAACAAAGTTTTGACACAGATTCCCAATTCGGGCATTCAGAACATATAGCACGTTGCTGTAAGCAAGCACATTCTCATTCAAAGATGCAAGTTACTATGTAGGAACAAGTTTGAATAGGACTTTCAAAGATGCCCAGAACTGAGCTAAACTTGGTATGTCTCCAACTCCTAGAAATAACTTCATGCCCCATCTCCCTTACTTCCAGCTAGTAAGGATCACATAATTCCTAACAAAGTTTTGACACAGATTCCCAATTCGGGCATTCAGAACTTATAGCACGTTGCTGTAAGCAAGCACATTCTCATTCAATGTTGCAAGTTACTATGTAGGAACAAGTTTGTATAGGTATTTCAAAGATGCCCAGAACTGAGCTAAACTTGGTATGTGTCCAACTTCTAGAAATAATTTCATGCCCCATCTCCCTTACTTCCAGCTAGTAAGGATCACATAATTTTTAACAAAGTTTTGACACAGATTCCCAATTCGGTCATTCGGAACATGTAGCACGTTGCTGTAAGCAAGCACATTCAATTCAAAGTTGCAAGTTACTATGTAGGAACAAGTTTGTGTAGGTATTTCAAAGATGCCCAGAACTGAGCTAAACGTTGTAGGTCTCCAACTCCTAGAAATAATTTCATGCCCCATCTCCCTTACTTCCAGCTAGTAAGGATCACATAATTCCTAACAAAATTTTGACACAGATTCCCAATTCGGGCATTCAGAACATGTAGCACGTTGCTGTAAGCAAGCACATTCTCATTCAAAGTTGCAAGTTACTATGTAGGAACAAGTTTGTATAGGTATTTCAAAGATGCCCAGAACTGAGCTAAACTTGGTATGTCTACAACTCCTAGAAATAACTTCATACCCCATCTCCCTTACTTCTAGCTAGTAATGATCACATAATTCCTAACAAAGTTTTGACACAGATTCCCAATTCGTGCATTCAGAACATTTAGCACGTTGTTTTAAGCAAGCACATTCTCATTCAAAGTTGCAAGTTACTATGTAGCAACAAGTTTGTATAGGGATTTCAAAGATGCCCAGAACTGTGCTAAACTTGGTATGTGTCCAACTCCTAGAAATACCTTCATGCCACAACTCCCTTACTTCCAGCTAGTAAGGATCACGTAATTCCTAACAAATTTTGACACAGATTCCCAATTCGGGCATTCAGAACATATAGCACGTTGCTGTAAGCAAGCACATTCTCATTCAAAGTTGCAAGTTACTATGTAGGAACAAGTTTGTATAGGTATTTCAAAGATGCCCAGAACTGAGCTAAACTTGTATGTGTCCAACTCCTAGAAATAACTTTATGCCCCATCACCCTTACTTCCAGCTAGTAAGGATCACATAATTCCTAACAAAGTTTTGACACAGATTCCCAATTCGGGCATTCAGAACATGTAGCACGTTGCTGTAAGCAAGCACATTCTCATTCAAAGTTGCAAGTTACTATGTAGGAACAAGTTTGTATAGGTATTTCAAAGATGCCCAGAACTGAGCTAAACGTTGTATGTCTCCAACTCCTTGAAATAACTTCATGCCCAATCTCCCTTACTTCCAGCTAGTAAGGATCACATAATTCCTAACAAAGTTTTGACACAGATTCCCAATTCGGGCATTCAGAACATATAGCACGTTGCTGTAAGCAAGCACATTCTCATTCAAAGTTGCAAGTTACTATGTAGGAACAAGTTTGTATAGGACTCTAAAAGATGCCCAGAACTGAGCTAAACTTGGTATGTCTCCAACTCCTAGAAATAACTTCATGCCCCATCTCCCTTACTTCCAGCTAGTAAGGATCACATAATTCCTAACAAAGTTTTGACACAGATTCCCAATTCGGGCATTCAGAACATATAGCACGTTGCTGTAAGCAAGCACATTCTCATTCAAAGTTGCAAGTTACTATGTAGGAACAAGTTTGTATAGGTATTTCAAAGATGCCCAGAACTGTGCTAAACTTGGTATGTGTCCAACTCCTAGAAATACCTTCATGCCACAACTCCCTTACTTCCAGTTAGTAAGGATCACATAATTCCTAACAAATTTTGACACAGATTCCCAATTCGGGCATTCAGAACATATAGCACGTTGCTGTAAGCAAGCACATTCTCATTCAAAGTTGCAAGTTAATATGTAGGAACAAGTTTGTATAGGTATTTCAAAGATGCCCAGAACTGAGCTAAACTTGGTATGTGTCCAACTCCTAGAAATAATTTCATGCCCCATCTCCCTTACTTCCAGCTAGTAAGGATCACATAATTCCTAACAAAGTTCTGACACAGATTCCCAATTCGGGCATTCAGAACATGTAGCACGTTGCTGTAAGCAAGCACATTCTCATTCAAAGTTGCAAGTTACTATGTAGGAACAAGTTTGTATAGGTATTTCAAAGATGCCCAGAACTGAGCTAAACGTTGTATGTCTCCAACTCCTAGAAATAACTTCATGCCCCATCACCCTTACTTCCAGCTAGTAAGGATCACATAATTCCTAACAATGTTTTGACACAGAATCCCAATTCGGGCATTCAGAACATATAGCACGTTGCTGTAAGCAAGCACATTCTCATTCACAGTTGCAAGTTACTATGTAGGAACAAGTTTGTATAGGTATTTCAAAGATGCCCAGAACTGAGCTAAACTTGGTATGTCTCCAACTCCTAGAAATAACTTCATGCCCCATCTCCCTTACTTCCAGCTAGTAAGGATCATATAATTCCTAACAAAGTTTGGACACAGATTCCCAATTCGGGCATTCAGAACATATAGCACGTTGCTGTAAGCAAGCACATTCTCATTCAAAGTTGCAAGTTATTATGTAGGAACAAGTTTGTATAGGTATTTCAAAGATGCCCAGAACTGAGCTAAACTTGGAATATCTCCAACTCTTAGAAATAACTTCATGCCCCATCTCCCTTACTTCCAGCTAGTAAGGATCACATAATTCCTAACAAATTTTGACACAGATTCCCAATTCGGGCATTCAGAACATATAGCACGTTGCTGTAAGCAAGCACATTCTCATTCAAAGTTGCAAGTTACTATGTAGGAACAAGTTTGTATACGTATTTCAAAGATGCGCAGAACTGTGCTAAACTTGATATGTGTCCAACTCCTAGAAATAACTTCATGCCCCAACTCCCTTACTTCCAGCTAGTAAGGATCACATAATTCCTAACAAAGTTTTGACACAGATTCCCAATTCGGGCATTCAGAACATATAGCACGTTGCTGTAAGCAAGCACATTCTCATTCAAAGTTGCAAGTTAATATGTAGGAACAAATTTGTATAGGTATTTCAAAGATGCACAGAACTGAGCTAATCTTGGTATGTCCTCAACTCCTAGAAATAACTTCATGCCCCATCTCACTTACTTCCAGCTAGTAAGGATCACATAATTCCTAACAAAGTTTTGACACAGATTCCCAATTCGGGCATTCAGAACATATAGCACGTTGATGTAAGCAAGCACATTCTCATTCAAAGATGCAAGTTACTATGTAGGAACAAGTTTGAATAGGACTTTCAAAGATGCCCAGAACTGAGCTAAACTTGGTATGTCTCCAACTCCTAGAAATAACTTCATGCCCCATCTCCCTTACTTCCAGCTAGTAAGGATCACATAATTCCTAACAAAGTTTTGACACAGATTCCCAATTCGGGCATTCAGAACTTATAGCACGTTGCTGTAAGCAAGCACATTCTCATTCAATGTTGCAAGTTACTATGTAGGAACAAGTTTGTATAGGTATTTCAAAGATGCCCAGAACTGAGCTAAACTTGGTATGTGTCCAACTTCTAGAAATAACTTCATGCCCCATCTCCCTTACTTCCAGCTAGTAAGGATCACATAATTTTTAACAAAGTTTTGACACAGATTCCCAATTCAGTCATTCGGAACATGTAGCACGTTGCTGTAAGCAAGCACATTCAATTCAAAGTTGCAAGTTACTATGTAGGAACAAGTTTGTGTAGGTATTTCAAAGATGCCCAGAACTGAGCTAAACGTTGTAGGTCTCCAACTCCTTGAAATAACTTCATGCCTCATCTCCCTTACTTCCATCTAGTAAGGATCACATAATTAGTAACAAAGTTTTGACACAGATTCCCAATTCGGGCATTCAGAACATATAGCACGTTGCTGTAAGCAAGCACATTCTCATTCAAAGTTGCAAGTTACTATGTAGGAACAAGTTTGTATAGGTATTTCAAAGATGCCCAGAACTGTGCTAAACTTGGTATGTGTCCAACTCCTAGAAATACCTTCATGCCACAACTCCCTTACTTCCAGTTAGTAAGGATCACATAATTCCTAACAAATTTTGACACAGATTCCCAATTCGGGCATTCAGAACATGTAGCACGTTGCTGTAAGCAAACACATTCTCATTCAAAGTTGCAAGTTACTATGTAGGAACAAGTTAGTATAGGTATTTCAAAGATGCCCAGAACTGAGCTAAACTTGGTATGTGTCCAACTCCTAGAAATATCTTCATGCCCCATCTCCCTTACTTCCAGCTAGTAAGGATCACATAATTCCTAACAAAGTTTTGACACAGATTCCCAATTCGGGCATTCAGAACATATAGCACGTTGCTGTAAGCAAGCACATTCTCATTCAAAGTTGCAAGTTACTATGTAGGAACAAGTTTGTATAGGACTTTAAAAGATGCCCAGAACTGAGCTAAACTTGGTATGTCTCCAACTCCTAGAAATAACTTCATGCCCCATCTCCCTTACTTCCAGCTAGTAAGGATCACATAATTCCTAACAAAGTTTTGACACAGATTCCCAATTCGGGCATTCAGAACATATAGCACGTTGCTGTAAGCAAGCACATTCTCATTCAAAGTTGCAAGTTACTATGTAGGAACAAGTTTGTATAGGTATTTCAAAGATGCTCAGAACTGTGCTAAACTTGGTATGTGTCCAACTCCTAGAAATACCTTCATGCCACAACTCCCTTACTTCCAGTTAGTAAGGATCACATAATTTCTAACAAATTTTGACACAGATTCCCAATTCGGGCATTCAGAACATATAGCACGTTGCTGTAAGCAAGCACATTCTCATTCAAAGTTGCAAGTTAATATGTAGGAACAAGTTTGTATAGGTATTTCAAAGATGCCCAGAACTGAGCTAAACTTGGTATGTGTCCAACTCCTAGAAATAATTTCATGCCCCATCTCCCTTACTTCCAGCTAGTAAGGATCACATAATTCCTAAAAAAGTTTTGACACAGATTCCCAATTCGGGCATTCAGAACATGTAGCACGTTGCTGTAAGCAAGCACATTCTCATTCAAAGTTGCAAGTTACTATGTATGAACAAGTTTTTATAGGTATTTCAAAGATGCCCAGAACTGAGCTAAACGTTGTATGTCTCCAAGTCCTAGAAATAACTTCATGCCCCAACTCCCTTACTTCCAGCTAGTATGGATCACATAATTCCTAACAATGTTTTGACACAGAATCCCAATTCGGGCATTCAGAACATATAGCACGTTGCTGTAAGCAAGCACATTCTCATTCACAGTTGCAAGTTACTATGTAGGAACATGTTTGTATAGGTATTTCAAAGATGCCCAGAACTGAGCTAAACTTGGTATGTCTCCAACTCCTAGAAATAACTTCATGCCCCATCTCCCTTACTTCCAGCTAGTAAGGATCACATAATTCCTAACAAAGTTTTGACACAGATTCCCAATTCGGGCATTCAGAACATATAGCACGTTGCTGTAAGCAAGCACATTCTCATTCAAAGTTGCAAGTTACTATGTAGGAACAAGTTTGTATAGGTATTTCAAAGATGCCCAGAACTGTGCTAAACTTGGTATGTGTCCAACTCCTAGAAATACCTTCATGCCACAACTACCTTACTTCCAGTTAATAAGGATCACATAATTCCTAACAAATTTTGACACAGATTCCCAATTCGGGCATTCAGAACATATAGCACGTTGCTGTAAGCAAGCACATTCTCATTCAAAGTTGCAAGTTACTATGTAGGAACAAGTTTGTATAGGTATTTCAAAGATGCCCAGAACTGAGCTAAACATGTATGTGTCCAACTCCTAGAAATAATTTCATGCCCCATCTCCCTTACTTCCAGCTAGTAAGGATCCCATAATTCCTAACAAAGTTTTGACACAGATTCCCAATTCGGGCATTCAGAACATGTAGCACGTTTCTGTAAGCAAGCACATTCTCATTCAAAGTTGCAAGTTACTATGTAGGAACAAGTTTGTAAAGATATTTCAAAGATGCCCAGAACTGAGCTAAACGTTGTATGTCTCCAACTCCTAGAAATAACTTCATGCCCAATCTCCCTTACTTCCAGCTAGTAAGGATCACATAATTCCTAACAAAGTTTTGACACAGATTCCCAATTCGGGCATTCAGAACATATAGCACGTTGCTGTAAGCAAGCACATTCTCATTCAAAGTTGCAAGTTACTCTGTAGGAACAAGTTTGTATAGGCATTCAAAGATGCCCAGAACTGAGGTAAACTTGGTATGTCTCCAACTCCTAGAAATAACTTCATGCCCCATCTCCGTTACTTCCAGCTAGTAAGGATCACATAATTCCTAACAAAGTTTTGACACAGATTCCCAATTCGGGCATTCAGAACATGTAGCACGTTGCTGTAAGCAAGCACATTCAATTCAAAGTTGCAAGTTACGCTGTAGGAACAAGTGTGTATAGGTATTTCAAAGATGCCCAGAACTGAGCTAAATGTTGTATGTCTCCAACTCCTAGAAATAACTTCATGACCCATCTCCCTTACTTCCAGCTAGTAAGGATCACATAATTCCTAACAAAGTTTTGACACAGATTCCCAATTCGGGCATTCAGAACATATAGCACGTTGCTGTAAGCAAGCACATTCACATTCAAAGTTGCAAGTTATTATGTAAGAACAAGTTTGTATAGGTATTTCAAAGATGCCCAGAACTGAGCTAAACTTGGAATGTCTCCAACTCCTAGAAATAACTTCATGCCCCAACTCCCTTACTTTCAGCAAGTAAGGACCACATAATTCCTAACAAAGTTTTGACACAGATTCCCAATTCGGGCATTCAGAACATATAGCACGTTGCTGTAAGCAAGCACATTCTCATTCAAAGTTGCAAGTTAATATGTAGGAACTAGATTGTATAGGTATTTCAAAGATGCCCAGAACTGAGCTAAACTTGGTATGTCCTCAACTCCTAGAAATAACTTCATGCTCCAACTCCCTTACTTCCAGCTAGTAAGGATCACATAATTCCTAACAAAGTTTTGACACAGATTCCCAATTCGGGCATTCAGAACATATAGCACGTTGCTGTAAGCAAGCACATTCTCATTCATAGATGCAAGTTACTATGTAGGAACAAGTTTGAATAGGACTTTCAAAGATGCCCAGAACTGACCTAAACTTGGTATGTCTCCAACTCCTAGAAATAACTTCATGCCCCATCTCCCTTACTTCCAGCTAGTAAGGATCACATAATTCCTAACAAAGTTTTGACACAGATTCCCAATTCGGGCATTCAGAACATATAGCACGTTGCTGTAAGCAAGCACATTCTCATTCAAAGTTGCAAGTTACTATGTAGGAACAAGTTTGTAAAGGTATTTCAAAGATGCCCAGAACTGAGCTAAACTTGGAATGTCTCCAACTCCTAGAAATAACTTCATGCCCCAACTCCCTTACTTCCAGCTAGTAAGGATCACATAATTCTAACAAAGATTTGACCCAGATTCCCAATTCGGGCATTCAGAACATATAGCACGTTGCTGTAAGCAAGCACATTCTCAGTCAAAGTTGCAAGTTACTATGTAGGAACAGGTTTGTATAGGTATTTCAAAGATGCCCAGAACTGAGCTAAACTTGGTATGTCTCCAAGTCCTAGAAATAACTTCATGCCCCATCTCCCTTACTTCCAGCTAGTAAGGATCACATAATTCCTAACAAAGTTTTGACACAGATTCCCAATTCGGGCATTCAGAACATATAGCACGTTGCTGTAAGCAAGCACATTCTCATTCAAAGTTGCAAGTTACTATGTAGGAACAAGTTTGTATAGGACTTTAAAAGATGCCCAGAACTGAGCTAAACTTGGTATGTCTCCAACTCCTAGAAATAACTTCATGCCCCATCTCCCTTACTTCCAGCTAGTAAGGATCACATAATTCCTAACAAAGTTTTGACACAGATTCCCAATTCGGGCATTCAGAACATATAGCACGTTGCTGTAAGCAAGCACATTCTCATTCAAAGTTGCAAGTTACTATGTAGGAACAAGTTTGTATAGGTATTTCAAAGATGCTCAGAACTGTGCTAAACTTGGTATGTGTCCAACTCCTAGAAATACCTTCATGCCACAACTCCCTTACTTCCAGTTAGTAAGGATCACATAATTTCTAACAAATTTTGACACAGATTCCCAATTCGGGCATTCAGAACATATAGCACGTTGCTGTAAGCAAGCACATTCTCATTCAAAGTTGCAAGTTAATATGTAGGAACAAGTTTGTATAGGTATTTCAAAGATGCCCAGAACTGAGCTAAACTTGGTATGTGTCCAACTCCTAGAAATAATTTCATGCCCCATCTCCCTTACTTCCAGCTAGTAAGGATCACATAATTCCTAACAAAGTTTTGACACAGATTCCCAATTCGGGCATTCAGAACATGTAGCACGTTGCTGTAAGCAAGCACATTCTCATTCAAAGTTGCAAGTTACTATGTATGAACAAGTTTTTATAGGTATTTCAAAGATGCCCAGAACTGAGCTAAACGTTGTATGTCTCCAAGTCCTAGAAATAACTTCATGCCCCAACTCCCTTACTTCCAGCTAGTATGGATCACATAATTCCTAAAAATGTTTTGACACAGAATCCCAATTCGGGCATTCAGAACATATAGCACGTTGCTGTAAGCAAGCACATTCTCATTCACAGTTGCAAGTTACTATGTAGGAACATGTTTGTATAGGTATTTCAAAGATGCCCAGAACTGAGCTAAACTTGGTATGTCTCCAACTCCTAGAAATAACTTCATGCCCCATCTCCCTTACTTCCAGCTAGTAAGGATCACATAATTCCTAACAAAGTTTTGACACAGATTCCCAATTCGGGCATTCAGAACATATAGCACGTTGCTGTAAGCAAGCACATTCTCATTCAAAGTTGCAAGTTACTATGTAGGAACAAGTTTGTATAGGTATTTCAAAGATGCCCAGAACTGTGCTAAACTTGGTATGTGTCCAACTCCTAGAAATACCTTCATGCCACAACTACCTTACTTCCAGTTAATAAGGATCACATAATTCCTAACAAATTTTGACACAGATTCCCAATTCGGGCATTCAGAACATATAGCACGTTGCTGTAAGCAAGCACATTCTCATTCAAAGTTGCAAGTTACTATGTAGGAACAAGTTTGTATAGGTATTTCAAAGATGCCCAGAACTGAGCTAAACATGTATGTGTCCAACTCCTAGAAATAATTTCATGCCCCATCTCCCTTACTTCCAGCTAGTAAGGATCACATAATTCCTAACAAAGTTTTGACACAGATTCCCAATTCGGGCATTCAGAACATGTAGCACGTTTCTGTAAGCAAGCACATTCTCATTCAAAGTTGCAAGTTACTATGTAGGAACAAGTTTGTAAAGATATTTCAAAGATGCCCAGAACTGAGCTAAACGTTGTATGTCTCCAACTCCTAGAAATAACTTCATGCCCAATCTCCCTTACTTCCAGCTAGTAAGGATCACATAATTCCTAACAAAGTTTTGACACAGATTCCCAATTCGGGCATTCAGAACATATAGCACGTTGCTGTAAGCAAGCACATTCTCATTCAAAGTTGCAAGTTACTCTGTAGGAACAAGTTTGTATAGGCATTCAAAGATGCCCAGAACTGAGGTAAACTTGGTATGTCTCCAACTCCTAGAAATAACTTCATGCCCCATCTCCGTTACTTCCAGCTAGTAAGGATCACATAATTCCTAACAAAGTTTTGACACAGATTCCCAATTCGGGCATTCAGAACATGTAGCACGTTGCTGTAAGCAAGCACATTCAATTCAAAGTTGCAAGTTACGCTGTAGGAACAAGTGTGTATAGGTATTTCAAAGATGCCCAGAACTGAGCTAAATGTTGTATGACTCCAACTCCTAGAAATAACTTCATGACCCATCTCCCTTACTTCCAGCTAGTAAGGATCACATAATTCCTAACAAAGTTTTGACACAGATTCCCAATTCGGGCATTCAGAACATATAGCACGTTGCTGTAAGCAAGCACATTCACATTCAAAGTTGCAAGTTATTATGTAAGAACAAGTTTGTATAGGTATTTCAAAGATGCCCAGAACTGAGCTAAACTTGGAATGTCTCCAACTCCTAGAAATAACTTCATGCCCAATCTCCCTTACTTTCAGCAAGTAAGGACCACATAATTCCTAACAAAGTTTTGACACAGATTCCCAATTCGGGCATTCAGAACATATAGCACGTTGCTGTAAGCAAGCACATTCTCATTCAAAGTTGCAAGTTAATATGTAGGAACTAGATTGTATAGGTATTTCAAAGATGCCCAGAACTGAGCTAAACTTGGTATGTCCTCAACTCCTAGAAATAACTTCATGCTCCAACTCCCTTACTTCCAGCTAGTAAGGATCACATAATTCCTAACAAAGTTTTGACACAGATTCCCAATTCGGGCATTCAGAACATATAGCACGTTGCTGTAAGCAAGCACATTCTCATTCATAGATGCAAGTTACTATGTAGGAACAAGTTTGAATAGGACTTTCAAAGATGCCCAGAACTGACCTAAACTTGGTATGTCTCCAACTCCTAGAAATAACTTCATGCCCCATCTCCCTTACTTCCAGCTAGTAAGGATCACATAATTCCTAACAAAGTTTTGACACAGATTCCCAATTCGGGCATTCAGAACATATAGCACGTTGCTGTAAGCAAGCACATTCTCATTCAAAGTTGCAAGTTACTATGTAGGAACAAGTTTGTAAAGGTATTTCAAAGATGCCCAGAACTGAGCTAAACTTGGAATGTCTCCAACTCCTAGAAATAACTTCATGCCCCAACTCCCTTACTTCCAGCTAGTAAGGATCACATAATTCTAACAAAGATTTGACCCAGATTCCCAATTCGGGCATTCAGAACATATAGCACGTTGCTGTAAGCAAGCACATTCTCAGTCAAAGTTGCAAGTTACTATGTAGGAACAGGTTTGTATAGGTATTTCAAAGATGCCCGAACTGAGCTAAACTTGGTATGTCTCCAAGTCCTAGAAATAACTTCATGCCCCATCTCCCTTACTTCCAGCTAGTAAGGATCACATAATTCCTAACAAAGTTTTGACACAGATTCCCAATTCGGGCATTCAGAACATATAGCACGTTGCTGTAAGCAAGCACATTCTCATTCAAAGTTGCAAGTTACTATGTAGGAACAAGTTTGTATAGGTATTTCAAAGATGCCCAGAACTGTGCTAAACTTGGTATGTGTCCAACTCCTAGAAATACCTTCATGCCACAACTCCCTTACTTCCAGTTAGTAAGGATCACATAATTCCTAACAAATTTTGACACAGATTCCCAATTCGAGCATTCAGAACTTATAGCACGTTGCTGTAAGCAAGCACATTCTCATTCAAAGTTGCAAGTTACTATGTAGGAACAAGTTTGTATAGGTATTTCAAAGATGCCCAGAACTGTGCTAAACTTGGTATGTGTCCAACTCCTAGAAATACCTTCATGCCACAACTCCCTTATTTCCAGTTAGTAAGGATCACATAATTCCTAACAAATTTTGACACAGATTCCCAATTCGGGCATTCAGAACATATAGCACGTTGCTGTAAGCAAGCACATTCTCATTCAAAGTTGCAAGTTAATATGTAGGAACAAGTTTGTATAGGTATTTCAAGGATGCCCAGAAGTGAGCTAAACTTGGTATGTGTCCAACTCCTAGAAATAATTTCATGCCCAATCTCCCTTACTTCCAGCTAGTAAGGATCACATAATTCCTAACAAAGTTTTGACACAGATTCCCAATTCGGGCATTCAGAACATGTAGCACGTTGCTGTAAGCAAGCACATTCTCATTCAAAGTTGCAAGTTACTATGTAGGAACAAGTTTGTATAGGTATTTCAAAGATGCCCAGAACTGAGCTAAACGTTGTATGTCTCCAACTCCTAGAAATAACTTCATGCCCCTTCACCCTTACTTCCAGCTAGTAAGGATCACATAATTCCTAACAATGTTTTGACACAGAATCCCAATTCGGGCATTCAGAACATATAGCACGTTGCTGTAAGCAAGCACATTCTCATTCACAGTTGCAAGTTACTATGTAGGAACAAGTTTGTATAGGTATTTCAAAGATGCCCAGAACTGAGCTAAACTTGGTATGTCTCCAACTCCTAGAAATAACTTCATGCCCCATCTCCCTTACTTCCAGCTAGTAAGGATCACATAATTCCTAACAAAGTTTTGACACAGATTCCCAATTCGGGCATTCAGAACATATAGCACGTTGCTGTAAGCAAGCACATTCTCATTCAAAGTTGCAAGTTACTATGTAGGAACAAGTTTGTATAGGTATGTCAAAGATGCCCAGAACTGTGCTAAACTTGGTATGTGTCCAACTCCTAGAAATACCTTCATGCCACAACTACCTTACTTCCAGTTAATAAGGATCACATAATTCCTAACAAATATTGACACAGATTCCCTATTCGGGCATTCAGAACATATAGCACGTTGCTGTAAGCAAGCACATTCTCATTCAAAGATGCAAGTTACTATGTAGGAACAAGTTTGAATAGGACTTTCAAAGATGCCCAGAACTGAGCTAAACTTGGTATGTCTCCAACTCCTAGAAATAACTTCATGCCCCATCTCCCTTACTTCCAGCTAGTAAGGATCACATAATTCCTAACAAAGTTTTGACACAGATTCCCAATTCGGGCATTCAGAACTTATAGCACGTTGCTGTAAGCAAGCACATTCTCATTCAAAGTTGCAAGTTACTATGTAGGAACAAGTTTGTATAGGTATTTCAAAGATGCCCAGAACTGAGCTAAACTTGGTATGTGTCCAACTTCTAGAAATAATTTCATGCCCCATCTCCCTTACTTCCAGCTAGTAAGGATCACATAATTTTTAACAAAGTTTTGACACAGATTCCCAAATCGGTCATTCGGAACATGTAGCACGTTGCTGTAAGCAAGCACATTCAATTCAAAGTTGCAAGTTACTATGTAGGAACAAGTTTGTGTAGGTATTTCAAAGATGCCCAGAACTGAGCTAAACGTTGTAGGTCTCCAACTCCTTGAAATAACTTCATGCCGCATCTCCCTTACTTCCATCTAGTAAGAATCACATAATTAGTAACAAAGTTTTGACACAGATTCCTAATTCGGGCATTCAGAACATATAGCACGTTGCTGTAAGCAAGCACATTCTCATTCAAAGTTGCAAGTTACTATGTAGGAACAAGTTTGTATAGGTATTTCAAAGATGCCCAGAACTGTGCTAAACTTGGTATGTGTCCAACTCCTAGAAATACCTTCATGCCACAACTCCCTTACTTCCAGTTAGTAAAGATCACATAATTCCTAACAAATTTTGACACAGATTCCCAATTCGGGCATTCAGAACATGTAGCACGTTGCTGTAAGCAAACACATTCTCATTCAAAGTTGCAAGTTACTATGTAGGAACAAGTTTGTATAGGTATTTCAAAGATGCCCAGAACTGAGCTAAACTTGGTATGTGTCCAACTCCTAGAAATAACTTCATGCCCCATCTCCCTTACTTCCAGCTAGTAAGGATCACATAATTCCTAACAAAGTTTTGACACAGATTCCCAATTCGGGCATTCAGAACATATAGCACGTTGCTGTAAGCAAGCACATTCTCATTCAAAGTTGCAAGTTACTATGTAGGAACAAGTTTGTATAGGACTTTAAAAGATGCCCAGAACTGAGCTAAACTTGGTATGTCTCCAACTCCTAGAAATAACTTCATGCCCCATCTCCCTTACTTCTAGCTAGTAAGGATCACATAATTCCTAAAAAAGTTTTGACACAGATTCCCAATTCGGGCATTCAGAACATATAGCACGTTGCTGTAAGCAAGCACATTCTCATTCAAAGTTGCAAGTTACTATGTAGGAACAAGTTTGTATAGGTATTTCAAAGATGCCCAGAACTGTGCTAAACTTGGTATGTGTCCAACTCCTAGAAATACCTTCATGCCACAACTCCCTTACTTCCAGTTAGTAAGGATCACATAATTCCTAACAAATTTTGACACAGATTCCCAATTCTGGCATTCAGAACATATAGCACGTTGCTGTAAGCAAGCACATTCTCATTCAAAGTTGCAAGTTAATATGTAGGAACAAGTTTGTATAGGTATTTCAAAGATGCCCAGAACTGAGCTAAACTTGGTATGTGTCCAACTCCTAGAAATAATTTCATGCCCCATCTCCCTTACTTCCAGCTAGTAAGGATCACATAATTCCTAACAAAGTTTTGACACAGATTCCCAATTCGGGCATTCAGAACATGTAGCACGTTGCTGTAAGCAAGCACATTCTCATTCAAAGTTGCAAGTTACTATGTAGGAACAAGTTTGTATAGGTATTTCAAAGATGCCCAGAACTGAGCTAAACGTTGTATGTCTCCAACTCCTAGAAATAACTTCATGCCCCAACTCCCTTACTTCCAGCTAGTAAGGATCACATAATTCCTAACAATGTTTTGACACAGAATCCCAATTCGGGCATTCAGAACATATAGCACGTTGCTGTAAGCAAGCACATTCTCATTCACAGTTGCAAGTTACTATGTAGGAACAAGTTTGTATAGGTATTTCAAAGATGCCCAGAACTGAGCTAAACTTGGTATGTCTCCAACTCCTAGAAATAACTTCATGCCCCATCTCCCTTACTTCCAGCTAGTAAGGATCACATAATTCCTAACAAAGTTTTGACACAGATTCCCAATTCGGGCATTCAGAACATATAGCACGTTGCTGTAAGCAAGCACATTCTCATTCAAAGTTGCAAGTTACTATTTAGGAACAAGTTTGTATAGGTATTTCAAAGATGCCCAGAAATGTGCTAAACTTGGTATGTGTCCAACTCCTAGAAATACCTTCATGCCACAACTACCTTACTTCCAGTTAATAAGGATCACATAATTCCTAACAAATTTTGACACAGATTCCCAATTCGGGCATTCAGAACATATAGCACGTTGCTGTAAGCAAGCACATTCTCATTCAAAGTTGCAAGTTACTATGTAGGAACAAGTTTGTATAGGTATTTCAAAGATGCCCAGAACTGAGCTAAACATGTATGTGTCCAACTCCTAGAAATAATTTCATGCCCCATCTCCCTTACTTCCAGCTAGTAAGGATCACATAATTCCTAACAAAGTTTTGACACAGATTCCCAATTCGGGCATTCAGAACATGTAGCACGTTGCTGTAAGCAAGCACATTCTCATTCAAAGTTGCAAGTTACTATGTAGGAACAAGTTTGTAAAGTTATTTCAAAGATGCCCAGAACTGAGCTAAACGTTGTATGTCTCCAACTCCTAGAAATAACTTCATGCCCAATCTCCCTTACTTCCAGCTAGTAAGGATCACATAATTCCTAACAAAGTTTTGACACAGATTCCCAATTCGGTCATTCAGAACATATAGCACGTTGCTGTAAGCAAGCACATTCTCATTCAAAGTTGCAAGTTACTCTGTAGGAACAAGTTTGTATAGGTATTTCAAAGATTCCCAGAACTGAGCTAAACTTGGTATGTCTCCAACTCCTAGAAATAACTTCATGCCCCGTCTCCGTTACTTCCAGCTAGTAAGGATCACATAATTCCTAACAAAGTTTTGACACAGATTCCCAATTCGGGCATTCAGAACATGTAGCACGTTGCTGTAAGCAAGCACATTCAATTCAACGTTGCAAGTTACGCTGTAGGAACAAGTGTGTATAGGTATTTCAAAGATGCCCAGAACTGAGCTAAATGTTGTATGTCTCCAACTCCTAGAAATAACTTCATGACCCATCTCCCTTACTTCCAGCTAGTAAGGATCACATAATTCCTAACAAAGTTTTGACACAGATTCCCAATTCGGGCATTCAGAACATATAGCACGTTGCTGTAAGCAAGCACATTCACATTCAAAGTTGCAAGTTATTATGTAGGAACAAGTTTGTATAGGTATTTCAAAGATGCCCAGAACTGAGCTAAACTTGGAATGTCTCCAACTCCTAGAAATAACTTCATGCCCCAACTCCCTTACTTTCAGCAAGTAAGGACCACAGAATTCCTAACAAAGTTTTGACACAGATTCCCAATTCGGGCATTCAGAACATATAGCACGTTGCTGTAAGCAAGCACATTCTCATTCAAAGTTGCAAGTTAATATGTAGGAACTAGATTGTATAGGTATTTCAAAGATGCCCAGAACTGAGCTAAACTTGGTATGTCCTCAACTCCTAGAAATAACTTCCTCCTCCAACTCCCTTACTTCCAGCTAGTAAGGATCACATAATTCCTAACAAAGTTTTGACACAGATTCCCAATTCGGGCATTCAGAACATATAGCATGTTGCTGTAAGCAAGCACATTCTCATCCATAGATGCAAGTTACTATGTAGGAACAAGTTTGAATAGGACTTTCAAAGATGCCCAGAACTGACCTAAACTTGGTATGTCTCCAACTCCTAGAAATAACTTCATGCCCCATCTCTCTTACTTCCAGCTAGTAAGGATCACATAATTCCTAACAAAGGTTTGACACAGATTCCCAATTCGGGCATTCAGAACATATAGCACGTTGCTGTAAGCAAGCACATTCTCATTCAAAGTTGCAAGTTACTATGTAGGAACAAGTTTGTAAAGGTATTTCAAAGATGCCCAGAACTGAGCTAAACTTGGAATGTCTCCAACTCCTAGAAATAACTTCATGCCCCAACTCCCTTACTTCCAGCTAGTAAGGATCACATAATTCTAACAAAGATTTGACCCAGATTCCCAATTCGGGCATTCAGAACATATAGCACGTTGCTGTAAGCAAGCACATTCTCAGTCAAAGTTGCAAGTTACTATGTAGGAACAGGTTTGTATAGGTATTTCAAAGATGCCCAGAACTGAGCTAAACTTGGTATGTCTCCAACTCCTAGAAATAACTTCATGCCCCATCTCCCTTACTTCCAGCTAGTAAGGATCACATAATTCCTAACAAAATTTTGACACAGATTCCCAATTCGGGCATTCAGAACATATAGCACGTTGCTGTAAGCAAGCACATTCTCATTAAAAGTTGCAAGTTACTATGTAGGAACAAGTTTGTATAGGTATTTCAAAGATGCCCAGAACTGTGCTAAACTTGGTATGTGTCCAACTCCTAGAAATACCTTCATGCCACAACTCCCTTACTTCCAGTTAGTAAGGATCACATAATTCCTAACAAATTTTGACACAGATTCCCAATTCGAGCATTCAGAACTTATAGCACGTTGCTGTAAGCAAGCACATTCTCATTCAAAGTTGCAAGTTACTATGTAGGAACAAGTTTGTATAGGTATTTCAAAGATGCCCAGAACTGTGCTAAACTTGGTATGTGTCCAACTCCTAGAAATACCTTCATGCCACAACTCCCTTACTTCCAGTTAGTAAGGATCACATAATTCCTAACAAATTTTGACACAGACTCCCAATTCGGGCATTCAGAACATATAGCACGTTGCTGTAAGCAAGCACATTCTCATTCAAAGTTGCAAGTTAATATGTAGGAACAAGTTTGTATAGGTATTTCAAGGATGCCCAGAAGTGAGCTAAACTTGGTATGTGTCCAACTCCTAGAAATAATTTCATGCCCCATCTCCCTTACTTCCAGCTAGTAAGGATCACATAATTCCTAACAAAGTTTTGACACAGATTCCCAATTCGGGCATTCAGAACATGTAGCACGTTGCTGTAAGCAAGCACATTCTCATTCAAAGTTGCTAGTTACTATGTAGGAACAAGTTTGTATAGGTATTTCAAAGATGCCCAGAACTGAGCTAAACGTTGTATGTCTCCAACTCCTAGAAATAACTTCATGCCCCTTCACCCTTACTTCCAGCTAGTAAGGATCACATAATTCCTAACAATGTTTTGACACAGAATCCCAATTCGGGCATTCAGAACATATAGCACGTTGCTGTAAGCAAGCACATTCTCATTCAAAGTTGCAAGTTACTATGTAGGAACAAGTTTGTATAGGTATTTCAAAGATGCCCAGAACTCTGCTAAACTTGGTATGTGTCCAACTCCTAGAAATACCTTCATGCCACAACTACCTTACTTCCAATTAATAAGGATCACATAATTCCTAACAAATTTTGACACAGATTCCCTATTCGGGCATTCAGAACATATAGCACGTTGCTGTAAGCAAGCACATTCTCATTCAAAGTTGCAAGTTACTATGTAGGAACAAGTTTGTATAGGTATTTCAAAGATGCCCAGAACTGAGCTAAACTTGGTATGTCCTCAACTCATAGAAATAACTTCATGCCCAAACTCCCTTACTTCCAGCTAGTAGGGATCACATAATTCCTAACAAAGTTTTGACACAGATTCCCAATTCGGGCATTCAGATCATATAGCACGTTGCTGTAAGCAAGCACATTCTCAGTCAAAGTTGCAAGTTACTATGTAGGAACAGGTTTGTATAGGTATTTCAAAGATGCCCAGAACTGAGCTAAACTTGGTATGTCTCCAACTCCTAGAAATAACTTCATGCCCCATCTCCCTTACTTCCAGCTAGTAAGGATCACATAATACCTAACAAAGTTTTGACACAGATTCCCAATTCGGGCATTCAGAACATATAGCACGTTGCTGTAGGCAAGCATATTCTCATTCAAATTTGCAAGTTACTATGTAGGAACAAGTTTGTATAGGTATTTCAAAGATGCCCAGAACTGTGCTAAACTTGGTATGTGTCCAACTCCTAGAAATACCTTCATGCCGCAACTCCCTTACTTCAAGTTAGTAAGGATCACATAATTCCTAACAAATTTTGACACAGATTCCCAATTCGGGCATTCAGAACATATAGCACGTTGCTGTAAGCAAGCACATTCTCATTCAAAGTTGCAAGTTACTATGTAGGAACAAGTTTGTATAGGTATTTCAAAGATGCCCAGAACTGAGCTGAACTTGGTATGTGTCCAACTCCTAGAAATAACTTCATGCCCCATCACCCTTACTTCCAGCTAGTAAGGATCACATAATTCCTAACAATGATTTGACACAGAATCCCAATTCGGGCATTCAGAACATATAGCACGTTGCTGTAAGCAAGCACATTCTCATTCACAGTTGCAAGTTACTATGTAGGAACAAGTTTGTATAGGTATTTCAAAGATGCCCAGAACTGAGCTAAACTTGGTATGTGTCCAACCTCTAGAAATAACTTCATGCCCCAACTCCCTTACTTCCAGCTAGTAAGGATCACATAATTCCTAACAAAGTTTTGACACAGATTCCCAATTCGGGCATTCAGAACATATAGCACGTTGCTGTAAGCAAGCACATTCAATTCAAAGTTGCAAGTTACTATGTAGGAACAAGTTTGTGTAGGTATTTCAAAGATGCCCAGAACTGAGCTAAACGTTGTAGGTCTCCAACTCCTAGAAATAACTTCATGCCCCATCTCCCTTACTTCCATCTAGTAAGGATCACATAATTAGTAACAAAGTTTTGACACAGATGCCCAATTCGGGCATTCAGAACATATAGTACGTTGCTGTAAGCAAGCACATTCTCATTCTAAGTTGCAAGATACTATGTAGGAACAAGTTTGTATAGGTATTTCAAAGATGCCCAGAACTGACCTAAACTTGGTATGTCCTCAACTCATAGAAATAACTTCATGCCCCAACTCCCTTTCTTCCAGCTAGTAAGGATCACATAATTCCTAACAAAGTTTTGACACAGATTCCCAATTCGGGCATTCAGAACATATAGCACGTTGCTGTAAGCAAGCATATTCTAATTCAAAGATGCAAGTTACTATGTAGGAACAAGTTTGAATAGGACTTTCAAAGATGCCCAGAACTGAGCTAAACTTGGTATGTCTCCAACTCCTAGAAATAACTTCATGCCCCATCTCCCTTACTTCCAGCTAGTAAGGATCACATAATTCCTAACAAAGTTTTGACACAGATTCCCAATTCGGGCATTCAGAACATATAGCACGTTGCTGTAAGCAAGCACATTCTCATTCAAAGTTGCAAGTTACTATGTAGGAACAAGTTTGTATAGGTATTTCAGAGATGCCCAGAAATGAGCTAAACTTGGTATGTCTCCAACTCCTAGAAATAACTTCATGCCCCATCTCCCTTACTTCCAGCTAGTAAGGATCACATAATTCCTAACAAAGTTTTGACACAGATTCCCAATTCGGGCATTCAGAACATATAGCACGTTGCTGTAAGCAAGCACATTCTCATTCAAAGTTGCAAGTTACTATGTAGGAACAAGTTTGTATAGGTATTTCAAAGATGCCCAGAACTGTGCTAAACATGGTATGTGTCCAACTCCTAGAAATAACTTCATGCCCCATCTCCCTTACTTCCAGCTAGTAAGGATCACATAATTCCTAACAAAGTTTTGACACAGATTCCCAATTCGGGCATTCAGAACATATAGCACGTTGCTGTAAGCAAGCACATTCTCATTCAAAGTTGCAAGTTACTATGTAGGAACAAGTTTGTATAGGTATTACAAAGATGCCCAGAACTGAGCTAAATTTGGTATGTCTCCAACTCCTAGAAATAACTTCATGCCCCATCTCCCTTACTTCCAGCTAGTAAGGATCACATAATTCCTAACAAAGTTTTGACACAGATTCCCAATTCGGGCATTCAGAACATATAGCAAGATGCTGTAAGCAAGCACATTCTCATTCAAAGTTGGAAGTTACTATGTAGGAACAAGTTTGTATAGGTATTTCAAAGATGCCCAGAACTGAGCTAAACTTGGTATGTCTCCAACTCCTAGAAATAATTTCATGCCCCATCTCACTTACTTCCAGCTACTAAGGATCACATAATTTTTAACAAAGTTTTGACACAGATTCCCAATTCGGTCATTCAGAACATATAGCACGTTGCTGTAAGCAAGCACATTCTCATTCAAAGTTGCAAGTTACTATGTAGGAACAAGATTGTATAGGTATTTCAAAGATGCCCAGTACTGAGCTAAACTTGGTATGTCTCCAACTCCTAGAAATAACTTCATGCCCCACCTCCCTTACTTCCAGCTAGTAAGGATCACATAATTCCTAACAAAGTTTTGACACAGATTCCCACTTCGGGCATTCAGAACATGTAGCACGTTGCTGTAAGCAAGCACATTCAATTAAAAGTTGCAAGTTACGATGTAGGAACAAGTTTGTGTAGGTATTTCAAAGATGCCCAGAACTGAGCTAAACGCTGTAGGTTTCCAACTCCTAGAAATAACTTCATGCCCCATCTCCCTTACTTCCATCTAGTAAGGATCACATAATTAGTAACAAAGTTTTGACACAGATTCCAAATTCGGGCATTCAGAACATATAGTACGTTGCTGTAAGCAAGCACATTCTCATTCAAAGTTGCAAGTTACTATGTAGGAACAGGTTTGTATAGGTATTTCAAAGATGTCCAGAACTGAGCTAAACTTGGTATGTCCTCAACTCATTGAAATAACTTCATGCCCAAACTTCCTTACTTCCAGCTAGTAAGGATCACATTATTCCTAACAAAGTTTTGAGACAGATTCCCAATTCGGGCATTCAGAACATATAGCACGTTGCTGTAAGCAAGCACATTCTCATTCAAAGATGCAAGTTACTATGTAGGAACAAGTTTGAATAGGACTTTCAAAGATGCCCAGAACTGAGCTAAACTTGGTATGTCTCCAACTCCTAGAAATAACTTCATGCCCCATCTCCCTTACTTCCAGCTAGTAAGGATCACATAATTCCTAACAAAGTTTTGACACAGATTCCCAATTCGGGCATTCAGAACATATAGCACGTTGCTGTAAGCAAGCACATTCTCATTCAAAGTTGCAAGTTACTATGTAGGAACAAGTTTGTATAGGTATTTCAAAGATGCCCAGAACTGAGCTAAACTTGGTATGTCTCCAACTCCTAGAAATGACTTCATGCCCCATCTCCCTTACTTCCAGCTAGTAAGGATCACATAATTCCTAACAAAGTTTTGACACAGATTCCCAATTCGGGCATTCAGAACATATAGCACTTTGCTGTAAGCAAGCACATTCTCATTCAAAGTTGCAAGTTAATATGTAGGAACAAGTTTGTATAGGTATTTCAAAGATGCCCAGAACTGAGCTAAACTTGGTATGTGTCCAACTCCTAGAAATAATTTCATGCCCCATCTCCCTTACTTCCAGCTAGTAAGGATCACATAATTCCTAACAAAGTTTTGACACAGATTCCCAATTCGGGCATTCAGAACATGTAGCACGTTGTTGTAAGCAAGCACATTCTCATTCAAAGTTGCAAGTTACTATGTAGGAACAAGTTTGTAAAGGTATTTCAAAGATGCCCAGAACTGAGCTAAATGTTGTATGTCTCAAACTCCTAGAAATAACTTCATGCCCCATCACCCTTACTTCCAGCTAGTAAGGATCACATAATTCCTAACAATGTTTTGACACAGAATCCCAATTCCGGCATTCAGAACATATAGCACGTTGCTGTAAGCAAGCACATTCTCATTCACAGTTGCAAGTTACTATGTAGGAACAAGTTTGTATAGGTATTTCAAAGATACCCAGAACTGTGCTAAACTTGGTATGTGTCCAACTCCTAGAAATACCTTCATGCCACAACTCCCTTACTTCCAGTTAGTAAGGATCACATAATTCCTAACAAATTTTGACACAGATTCCCAATTCGGGCATTCAGAACATATAGCACGTTGCTGTAAGCAAGCACATTCTCATTCAAAGTTGCAAGTTACTATGTAGGAACAAGTTTGTATAGGTATTTCAAAGATGCCCAGAACTGAGCTAAACTTGTATGGGTCCAACTCCTAGAAATAATTTCATGCCCCATCACCCTTACTTCCAGCTAGTAAGGATCACATAATTCCTAACAAAGTTTTGACACAGATTCCCAATTCGGGCATTCAGAACATGTAGCACGTTGCTGTAAGCAAGCACATTCTCATTCAAAGTTGCAAGTTACTATGTAGGAACAAGTTTGTAAAGTTATTTCAAAGATGCCCAGAACTGAGCGAAACGTTGTATGTCTCCAACTCCTTGAAATAACTTCATGCCCAATCACCCTTACTTCCAGCTTGTAAGGATCACACCATTCCTAACAATGTTTTGACACAGATTCCCAATTCGGGCATTCAGAACATATAGCACGTTGATGTAAGCAAGCACATTCTCATTCAAAGTTGCAAGATACTATGTAGGAACAAGTTTGTATAGGTATTTCAAAGATGCCCAGAACTGAGCTAAACTTGGTATGTGTCCAACTCCTAGAAATAATTTCATGCCCCATCTCCCTTACTTCCAGCTAGTAAGGATCACATAATTCCTAACAAAGTTTTGACACAGATTCCCAATTCGGGCTTGCAGAACATGTAGCACGTTGCTGTAAGCAAGCACATTCAATTCAAAGTTGCAAGTTACTCTGTAGGAACAAGTTTGTATAGGTATTTCAAAGATGCCCAGAACTGAGCTAAACGTTGTATGTCTCCAACTCCTAGAAATAACTTCATGCCCCATCTCCCTTACTTCCAGCTAGTAAGGATCACATAATTCCTAACAAAGTTTTGACACAGATTCCCAATTCGGGCATTCAGAACATATAGCACGTTGCTGTAAGCAAGCACATTCTCATTCACTGTTGCAAGTTACTATGTAGGAACAAGTTTGTATAGGTATTTCAAAGATGCACAGAACTGAGCTAAACTTGGTATGTCTCCAACTCCTAGAAATATCTTCATGCCCCATCTCTCTTACTTCCAGCTAGTAAGGATCACATAATTCCTAACAAAGATTTGACACAGATTCCCAATTCGGGCATTCAGAACATATAGCACGTTGCTGTAAGCAAGCACATTCTCATTCAAAGTTGCAAGTTACTATGTAGGAACAAGTTTGTATAGGTATTTCAAAGATGCCCAGAACTGTGCTAAACTTGGTATGTGTCCAACTCCTAGAAATACCTTCATGCCACAACTCCCTTACTTCCAGTTAGTAAGGCTCACATAATTCCTAACAAATTTTGACACAGATTCCCAATTCGGGCATTCAGAACATATAGCACGTTGCTGTAAGCAAGCACATTCTCATTCAAAGTTGCAAGTTACTATGTAGGAACAAGTTTGTATAGGTATTTCAAAGATGCCCAGAACTGAGCTAAACGTTGTATGTCTCCAACTCCTTGAAATAACTTCATGCCCAATCTCCCTTACTTCCAGTTAGTAAGGATCACATCATTCCTAACAAAGTTTTGACACAGATTCCCAATTCGGGCTTTCAGAACATATAGCACGTTGATGTAAGCAAGCACATTCTCATTCAAAGTTGCAAGATACTATGTAGGAACAAGTTTGTATAGGTATTTCAAAGATGCCCAGAACTGAGCTAAACTAGGTATGTGTCCAACTCCTAGAAATAATTTCATGCCTCATCTCCCTTACTTCCAGCTAGTAAGGATCACATAATTCCTAACAAAGTTTTGACACAGATTCCCAATTCGGGCATTCAGAACATGTAGCACGTTGCTGTAAGCAAGCACATTCAATTCAAAGTTGCAAGTTACTCTGTAGGAACAAGTTTGTATAGGTATTTCAAAGATGCCCAGAACTGAGCTAAACGTTGTATGTCTCCAACTCCTAGAAATAACATCATGCCCCATCTCCCTTACTTCCAGCTAGTGAGGATCACATAATTCCTAACAAAGTTTTGACACAGATTCCCAATTCGGGCATTCAGAACATATAGCACGTTGCTGTAAGCAAGCACATTCTCATTCAAAGTTGCAAGTTACTATGTAGGAACAAGTTTGTAAAGTTATTTCAAAGATGCCCAGAACTGAGCGAAACGTTGTATGTCTCCAACTCCTTGAAATAACTTCATGCCCAATCACCCTTACTTCCAGCTTGTAAGGATCACATCATTCCTAACAATGTTTTGACACAGATTCCCAATTCGGGCATTCAGAACATATTGCACATTGCTGTAAGCAAGCACATTTTCATTCAAAATTGCAAGTTACTATGTAGGAACAAGTTTGTATAGGTATTTCAAAGATGCCCAGAACTGATCTAAACGTTGTATGTCTCCAACTCCTTGAAATAACTTCATGCCGAATCTCCCTTACTTCCAGTTAGTAAGGATCACATCATTCCTAACAAAGTTTTAACACAGATTCCCAATTCGGGCATTCAGAACATATAGCACGTTGATGTAAGCAAGCACATTCTCATTCAAAGTTGCAAGATACTATGTAGGAACAAGTTTGTATAGGTATTTCAAAGATGCCCAGAACTGAGCTAAACTTGGTATGTGTCCAACTCCTAGAAATAATTTCATGCCCCATCTCCCTTACTTCCAGCTAGTAAGGATCACATAATTCCTAACAAAGTTTTGACACAGATTCCCAATTCGGGCTTGCAGAACATGTAGCACGTTGCTGTAAGCAAGCACATTCAATTCAAAGTTGCAAGTTACTCTGTAGGAACAAGTTTGTATAGGTATTTCAAAGATGCCCAGAACTGAGCTAAACGTTGTATGTCTCCAACTCCTAGAAATAACTTCATGCCCCATCTCCCTTACTTCCAGCTAGTAAGGATCACATAATTCCTAACAAAGTTTTGACACAGATTCCCAATTCGGGCATTCAGAACATATAGCACGTTGCTGTAAGCAAGCACATTCTCATTCACTGTTGCAAGTTACTATGTAGGAACAAGTTTGTATAGGTATTTCAAAGATGCACAGAACTGAGCTAAACTTGGTATGTCTCCAACTCCTAGAAATATCTTCATGCCCCATCTCTCTTACTTCCAGCTAGTAAGGATCACATAATTCCTAACAAAGATTTGACACAGATTCCCAATTCGGGCATTCAGAACATATAGCACGTTGCTGTAAGCAAGCACATTCTCATTCAAAGTTGCAAGTTACTATGTAGGAACAAGTTTGTATAGGTATTTCAAAGATGCCCAGAACTGTGCTAAACTTGGTATGTGTCCAACTCCTAGAAATACCTTCATGCCACAACTCCCTTACTTCCAGTTAGTAAGGCTCACATAATTCCTAACAAATTTTGACACAGATTCCCAATTCGGGCATTCAGAACATATAGCACGTTGCTGTAAGCAAGCACATTCTCATTCAAAGTTGCAAGTTACTATGTAGGAACAAGTTTGTATAGGTATTTCAAAGATGCCCAGAACTGAGCTAAACGTTGTATGTCTCCAACTCCTTGAAATAACTTCATGCCCAATCTCCCTTACTTCCAGTTAGTAAGGATCACATCATTCCTAACAAAGTTTTGACACAGATTCCCAATTCGGGCTTTCAGAACATATAGCACGTTGATGTAAGCAAGCACATTCTCATTCAAAGTTGCAAGATACTATGTAGGAACAAGTTTGTATAGGTATTTCAAAGATGCCCAGAACTGAGCTAAACTAGGTATGTGTCCAACTCCTAGAAATAATTTCATGCCTCATCTCCCTTACTTCCAGCTAGTAAGGATCACATAATTCCTAACAAAGTTTTGACACAGATTCCCAATTCGGGCATTCAGAACATGTAGCACGTTGCTGTAAGCAAGCACATTCAATTCAAAGTTGCAAGTTACTCTGTAGGAACAAGTTTGTATAGGTATTTCAAAGATGCCCAGAACTGAGCTAAACGTTGTATGTCTCCAACTCCTAGAAATAACATCATGCCCCATCTCCCTTACTTCCAGCTAGTGAGGATCACATAATTCCTAACAAAGTTTTGACACAGATTCCCAATTCGGGCATTCAGAACATATAGCACGTTGCTGTAAGCAAGCACATTCTCATTCAAAGTTGCAAGTTACTATGTAGGAACAAGTTTGTATAGGTATTTCAAAGATGCCCAGAACTGAGCTAAACGTTGTATGTCTCTAACTCCTAGAAATAACTTCATGCCCCATCTCCCTTACTTCCAGCTAGTAAGGATCACATAATTCCTAACAAAGTTTTGACACAGATTCCCAATTCGGGCATTCAGAACATATAGCACGTTGCTGTAAGCAAGCACATTCTCATTCAAAGTTGCAAGTTAATATGTAGGAACTAGATTGTATAGGTATTTCAAAGATGCCCAGAACTGAGCTAAACTTGGTATGTCCTCAACTCCTAGAAATAACTTCATGCCCGAACTCCCTTACTTCCAGCTAGTAAGGATCACATAATTCCTAACAAAGTTTTGACACAGATTCCCAATTCAGGCATTCAGAACATATAGCACGTTGCTGTAAGCAAGCACATTCTCATTTAAAGTTGCAAGTTACTATGTAGGAACAAGTTTGTATAGGTATTTCAAAGATGCCCAGAACTGAGCTAAACTTGGTATGTCTCCAACTCCTAGAAATAACTTCATGCCCCATCTCCGTTACTTCCAGCTAGTAAGGATCACATAATTCCTAACAAAGTTTTGACACAGATTCCCAATTCGGGCATTCAGAACATGTAGCACGTTGCTGTAAGCAAGCACATTCAATTCAAAGTTGCAAGTTACTCTGTAGGAACAAGTGTGTATAGGTATTTCAAAGATGCCCAGAACTGAGCTAAACGTTGTGCGTCTCCAACTCCTAGAAATAACTTCATGCCCCATCTCCCTTACTTCCAGCTAGTAAGGATCACATAATTCCTAACAAAGTTTTGACACAGATTCCCAATTCGGGCATTCAGAACATATAGCACGTTGCTGTAAGCAAGCACATTCTCATTCAAAGTTGCAAGTTATTATGTAGGAACAAGTTTGTATAGGTATTTCAAAGATGCCCAGAACTGAGCTAAACTTGGAATGTCTACAACTCCTAGAAATAACTTCATGCCCCAAATCCCTTACTTTCAGCTAGTAAGGACCACATAATTCCTAACAAAGTTTTGACACAGATTCCCAATTCGGGCATTCAGAACATATAGCACGTTGCTGTAAGCAAGCACATTCTCATTCAAAGTTGCAAGTTACTATGTAGGAAGAAGTTTGTATAGGTATTTCAAAGATGCCCAGAACAGAGCTAAACGTTGTATGTCTCCAACTCCTTGAAATAACTTCATGCCCAAGTCCCTTACTTCCAGCTAGTAAGGATCACATCATTCTTAACAAAGATTTGACACAGATTCCCAATTTGGGCATTCAGAACATATAGCACGTTGATGTAAGCAAGCACATTCTCATTCAAAGTTGCAAGTTACTCTGTAGGAACAAGTTTGTATAGGTATTTCAAAGATGCCCAGAACTGAGCTAAACTTGGTATGTCTCCAACACATATAAATAACTTCATGCCCCAACTCCCTTTCTTCCAGCTAGAAAGGATCACATAATTCTAACAAAGATTTTACCCAGATTCCCAATTCGGCCATTCAGAACATATAGCACGTTGCTGTAAGCAAGCACATTCTCAGTCAAAGTTGCAAGTTACTATGTAGGAACAGGTTTGTATAGGTATTTCAAAGATGCCCAGAACTGAGCTAAACTTGGTATGTCTCCAACTCCTAGAAATAACTTCATGCCCCATCTCCCTTACTTCCAGCTAGTAAGGATCACATAATTCCTAACAAAGTTTTGACACAGATTCCCAATTCGGGCATTCAGAACATATAGCACGTTCCTGTAAGCAAGCATATTCTCATTCAAAGATGCAAGTTACTATGTAGGAACAAGTTTGAATAGGACTTTCAAAGATGCCCAGAACTGAGCTAAACTTGGTATGTCTCCAACTCCTAGAAATAACTTCATGCCCCATCTCCCTTACTTCCAGCTAGTAAGGATCACATAATTCCTAACAAAGTTTTGACACAGATTCCCAATTCGGGCATTCAGAACATATAGCACGTTGCTGTAAGCAAGCACATTCTCATTCAAAGTTGCAAGTTACTATGTAGGAACAAGTTTGTATAGGTATTTCAAAGATGCCCAGAACTGAGCTAAACTTGGTATGTGTCCAACTCCTAGAAATAATTTCATGCCCCATCTCACTTACTTCCAGCTACTAAGGATCACATAATTCCTAACAAAGTTTTGACACAGATTCCCAATTCGGGCATTCAGAACATGTAGCACGTTGCTGTAAGCAAGCACATTCTCATTCAAAGTTGCAAGTTACTATGTAGGAACAAGTTTGTAAAGGTATTTCAAAGATGCCCAGAACTGAGCTAAACGTTGTATGTCTCCAACTCCCAGAAATAACTTCATGCCCCATCACCCTTACTTCCAGCTAGTAAGGATCACATAATTCCTAACAAAGTTTTGACACAGATTCCCAATTCGGGCATTCAGAACATGTAGCACGTTGCTGTAAGCAAGCACATTCTCATTCAAAGTTGCAAGTAACTATGTAGGAACAAGTTTGCATAGGTATT
This sequence comes from Diceros bicornis minor, assembly GCF_020826845.1. Taxonomy (NCBI): domain Eukaryota; kingdom Metazoa; phylum Chordata; class Mammalia; order Perissodactyla; family Rhinocerotidae; genus Diceros; species Diceros bicornis. Next base: position 146,201 of record NW_026691081.1, on the reverse strand, counting down.
TCAAAGATGCCCAGAACGGAGCTAAACTTGGTATGTGTCCTACCTCTAGAAATAACTTCATGCCCCAACTCCCTTACTTGCAGCTAGGAAGGATCACATAATTCCTAACAAAGATTTGACACAGATTCCCAATTCGGGCATTCAGAACATATAGCACGTTGCTGTAAGCAAGCACATTCTCATTCAAAGTTGCAAGTTACTATGTAGGAACAAGTTTGTATAGGTATTTCAAAGATGCCCAGAACTGAGCTAAACTTGGTATGTCTCCAACTCCGAGAAATAACTTCATGCACCAACTCCCTTACTTCCAGCTTGTAAGGATCACATAAATCCTAACAAAGTTTTGACACAGATTCCCATTTCGGGCATTCAGAACATATAGCACGTTGCTGTAAGCAAGCACATTCTCATTAAAAGTTGCAAGTTACTATGTAGGAACAAGTTTGTAGAGGACTTTCAAAGATGCCCAGAACTGAGCTAAACGTTGTATGTCTCCAACTCCTAGAAATAACTTCATGCCCATCTCCCTTAGTTGCAGGTAGTAAGGATCACATAATTCCTAACAAAGTTTTGACACAGATGCCCAATTCGTGCATTCAGAACATATAGCACGTTGCTGTAAGCAAGCACATTCTCATTCAAAGTTGCAAGTTACTATGTAGGAACAAGTTTGTATAGGTATTTCAAAGATGCCCAGAAGTGAGCTAAACTTGGTATGTCTCCAACTCCTAGAAATGACTTCATGCCCCAACTCCCTTACTTCCAGCTAGTAAGGATCACATAATTCCTAACAAAGATTTGACACAGATTCTCAATTCGGGCATTCAGAACATATAGCACGTTGCTGTAAGCAAGCACATTCTCATTCAAAGTTGCAAGTTACCATGTAGGAAGAAGTTTGTATAGGACTTTCAAAGATGCCCAGAACTGAGCTAAACTTGGTATGTCTCCAAATCCTAGAAATAACTTCATGCCCCAACTCCCTTACTTCCAGCTAGTAAGGATCACATAATTCCTAACAAAGTTTTGACACAGATTCCCAATTCTGGCATTCAGAACATATAGCACGTTGCTGTAAGCAAGCACATTCTCATTCAAAGATGCAAGTTACTATGTAGGAACAAGTTTGTATAGGTATTTCAAAGATGCCCAGAACTGAGCTAAACTTGGTATGTCTCCAACTCCTAGAAATAACTTCATGCCCCATCTCCCTTACTTCCAGCTAGTAAGGATCACATAATTCCTAACAAAGTTTGACACAGATTCCCAATTCGGGCATTCAGAACATATAGCACGTTGCTGTAAGCACGCACATTCTCATTCAAAGTTGCAAGTTACTATGTAGGAACAAGTTTGTATAGGTATTTCAAAGATGCCCCGAACGGTGCTAAACTTGGTATGTGTCCAACTCCTAGAAATAACTTCATGCCCCATCTCCCTTACTTCTAGCTCGTAAGGATCACATAATTCCTAACAAAGTTTTGGCACAGATTCCCAATTCGGGCATCCAGAACATATAGCACGTTGCTGTAAGCAAGCACATTCTCATTCAAAGTTGCAAGTTACTATGTAGGAACAAGTTTGTATAGGTATTTCAAAGATGCCCAGAACTGAGCTACTCGTTTTATGTCTCCAAGTCCTAGATATAACTTCATGCCCCATCTCCCTTACTTCCATCTAGTAAGGATCACATAATTCCTAACAAAGTTTTGAGACAGATTCCCAATGCGGGCATTCAGAACATTTAGCACGTTGCTGTGAGCAAGCACATTCTCATTCACAGTTGCAAGTTACTATGTAGGAACAAGTTTGTATAGGTATTTCAAAGATGCCCAGAACTGAGCTAAACTTGGTATGTCTCCAACTCCGAGAACTAACTTCATGCACCAACTCCCTTACTTACAGCTTGTAAGGATCACATAATTCCTAACAAAGTTTTGACACAGATTCCCAATTCGGGCATTCAGAACATATAGCACGTTGCTGTAAGCAAGCACATTCTCATTCAAAGTTGCAAGTTACTATGTAGGAACAAGTTTGTATAGGTATTTCAAAGAAGCCCAGAACTGAGCTAAACGTTGTATATCTCCAGCTCCTAGAAATAACATCATGCCACTTCTCCCTTACTTCCAGCTAGTAATGATCACATAATTCCTAACAAACTTTTGACACAGATTCCCAATTCGGGCATTCAGAACATATAGCACGTTGCTGTAAGCAAGCACATTCTCATTCAAAGTTGCAAGTTACTATGTAGGAACAAGTTTGTAGAGGTATTTCAAAGATGCCCAGAACTGAGCTAAAATTGGTATGTCTCCAACTCCTAGAAATAACTTCATGCCCCAACTCTCTTACTTCCAGCTTGTAAGGATCACATAATTCCTAACAAAGTTTTATAACAGATTCCCAATTCGGGCATTCAGAACATATAGCACGTTGCTGTAAGCAAGCACATTCTCATTCAAAGTTGCAAGTTACTATGTAAGAACAAGTTTGTATAGGACTTTCAAAGATGCCCAGAACTGAGCTAAACGTTGTATGTCTCCAACTCCTAGAAATAACTTCATGCCCCAACTCCCTTACTTCCATCTAGTAAGGATCACATAATTCCTTACAAAGTCTTGAGACAGATTCCCAATGCGGGCATTCAGATCATTTAGCACGTTGCTGTAAGCAAGCACATTCTCATTCAAAGTTGCAAGTTACTATGTAGGAACAAGTTTGTATAGGTATTTCAAAGATGCCCAGAAGTGAGCTAAACTTGGTATGTCTCCAACTCCTAGAAATGACTTCATGCCCCAACTCCCTTACTTCCAGCTAGTAAGGATCACATAATTCCTAACAAAGTTTTGACACAGATTCCCAATTCGGGCATTCAGAACATATAGCACGTTGCTGTAAGCAAGCACATTCTCATTCAAAGTTGCAAGTTACTATGTAGGAACAAGTTTGTATAGGTATTTCAAAGATGCCCAGAACTGAGCTAAACTTGGTATGTCTCCAACTCCGAGAAATAACTTCATGCACCAACTCCCTTACTTACAGCTTGTAAGGATCACATAAATCCTAACAAAGATTTGACACAGATTCCCAATTCGGGCATTCAGAACATATAGCACGTTGCTGTAAGCAAGCACATTCTCATTCAAAGTTGCAAGTTACTATGTAGGAACAAGTTTGTATAGGTATTTCAAAGAAGCCCAGAACTTAGCTAAACGTTGTATATCTCCAACTCCTAGAAATAACATCATGCCACTTCTCCCTTACTTCCAGCTAGTAATGATCACATAATTCCTAACAAACTTTTGACACAGATTCCCAATTCGGGCATTCAGAACATATAGCACGTTGCTGTAAGCAAGCACATTCTCATTAAAAGTTGCAAGTTACTATGTAGGAACAAGTTTGTAGAGGTATTTCAAAGATGCTCAGAACTGAGCTAAACTTGGTATGTCTCCAACTCCTAGAAATAACTTCATGCCCCAACTCTCTTAAATCCAGCTTGTAAGGATCACATAATTCCTAACAAAGTTTTGAAACAGATTCCCAATTCGGGCATTCAGAACATATAGCACGTTGCTGTAAGCAAGCACATTCTCATTCAAAGTTGCAAGTTACTATGTAGGAACATATTTGTATAGGTATTTCAAAGATGCCCAGAAGTGAGCTAAACTTGGTATGTCTCCAACTCCTAGAAATGACTTCTTGCCCCAACTCCCTTACCTCCAGCTAGTAAGGATCACATAATTCCTAACAAAGTTTTGACACAGATTCCCAATTCGGGCATTCAGAACATATAGCACGTTGCTGTAAGCAAGCACATTCTCATTCAATGTTGCAAGTTGCCATGCAGGAAGAAGTTTGTATAGGACTTTCAAAGATGCCCAGAACTGAGCTAAACTTGGTATGTTTCCAACTCCTAGAAATAACTTCATGCCCCATCTCCCTTACTTCCAGCTAGTAAGGATCAGATAATTCCTAACAAAGCTTTGACACAGATTCCCAATTCGGGCATTCAGAACATATAGCACGTTGCTGTAAGCAAGCACAATCTCATTCAAAGTTGCAAGTTACTATGTAGGAACAAGTTTGTATAGGACTTTCAAAGATGCCCAGAACTGAGCTAAACGTTGTATGTCTCCAACTCCTAGAAATAACTTCATGCCCATCTCCCTTACTTCCAGCTAGTAAGGATCACATAATTCCTAACAAAGATTTGACACAGATTCCCAATTCGGGCATTCAGGACATATAGCACGTTGCTGTAAGCAAGCACATTCTCATTCAAAGTTGCAAGTTACTATGTAAGAAGAAGTTTGTATAGGTATTTCAAAGATGCCCAGAACTGAGCTAAACTTGGTATGTCTCCAACTCCTAGAAATGACTTCATGCCCCAACTCCCTTACTTCCAGCTAGTAAGGATCACATAATTCCTAATAAACTTTTGACACAGATTCCCAATTCGGGCATTCAGAACATTTAGCACGTTGCTGTACGCAAGCACATTCTCATTCAAAGTTGCAACTTACCATGTAGGAAGAAGTTTGTATAGGACTTTCAAAGATGCCCAGAACTGAGCTAAACTTGGTATGTCTCCAACTCCTAGAAATAACTTCATGCCCCAACTCCCTTACTTCCAGCTAGTAAGGATCACATAATTCCTAACAAAGTTTTGACACAGATTCCCAATTCGGGCATTCAGAACATATAGCACGTTGCTGTAAGCAAGCACATTCTCATTCAAAGATGCAAGTTACTATGTAGGAACAAGTTTGTATAGGTATTTCAAAGATGCCCAGAACTGAGCTTAACTTGGTATGTCTCCAACTCCTAGAAATAACTTCATGCCCCATCTCCCTTACTTCCAGCTAGTAAGGATCACATAATTCCTAAAAATGTTTTGACACAGATTCCCAATTCGGGCATTCAGAACATATAGCACGTTGCTGTAAGCAAGCACATTCTCATTCAAAGTTGCAAGTTACTATGTAGGAACAAGTTTGTATAGGTATTTCAAAGATGCCCAGAACTGAACTAAACGTTGTATGTCTCCAACTCCTAGAAATGACTTCATGCCCCATCTCCCTTACTTCCATCTAGTAAGGATCACATAATTCCTTACAAAGTTTTGAGACAGATTCCCAATGCGGGCATTCAGATCATTTAGCACGTTGCTGTAAGCAAGCACATTCTCATTCAAAGTTGCAAGTTACTATGTAGGAACAAGTTTGTATAGGTATTTCAAAGATGCCCAGAAGTGAGCTAAACTTGGTATGTCTCCAACTCCTAGAAATGACATCATGCCCCAACTCCCTTACTTCCAGCTAGTAAGGATCACATAATTCCTAACAAAGTTTTGACACAGATTCCCAATTCGGGCATTCAGAACATATAGCCCGTTGCTGTAAGCAAGCACATTCTCATTCAAAGTTGCAAGTTACTATGTAGGAACAAGTTTGTATAGGTATTTCAAAGATGCCCAGAACTGAACTAAACGTTGTATGTCTCCAACTCCTAGAAATGACTTCATGCCCCATCTCCCTTACTTCCATCTAGTAAGGATCACATAATTCCTTACAAAGTCTTGAGACAGATTCCCAATGCGGGCATTCAGATCATTTAGCACGTTGCTGTAAGCAAGCACATTCTCATTCAAAGTTGCAAGTTACAATGTAGGAACAAGTTTGTATAGGTATTTCAAAGATGCCCAGAAGTGAGCTAAACTTGGTATGTCTCCAACTCCTAGAAATGACTTCATACCCCAACTCCCTTACTTCCAGCTAGTAAGGATCACATAATTCCTAACAAAGTTTTGACACAGATTCCCAATTCGGGCATTCAGAACATATAGCACGTTGCTGTAAGCAAGCACATTCTCATTCAAAGTTGCAAGTTACCATGTAGGAAGAAGTTTTTATAGGACTTTCAAAGATGCCCAGAACTGAGCTAAACTTGGTATGTCTCCAACTCCTAGAAATAACTTCATGCCCCAACTCCCTTACTTCCAGCTAGTAAGGATCACATAATTCCTAACAAAGTTTTGACACAGATTCCCAATTCTGGCATTCAGAACATATAGCACGTTGCTGTAAGCAAGCACATTCTCATTCAAAGATGCAAGTTACTATGTAGGAACAAGTTTGTATAGGTATTTCAAAGATGCCCAGAACTGAGCTAAACTTGGTATGTCTCCAACTCCTAGAAATAACTTCATGCCCCATCTCCCTTACTTCCAGCTAGTAAGGATCACATAATTCCTAACAAACTTTTGACACAGATTCCCAATTCGGGCATTCAGAACATATAGCACGTTGCTGTAAGCAAGCACATTCTCATTCAAAGTTGCAAGTTACTATGTAGGAACAAGTTTGTATAGGTATTTCAAAGATGCCCCGAACGGTGCTAAACTTGGTATGTGTCCAACTCCTAGAAATAACTTCATGCCCCATCTCCCTTACTTCTAGCTCGTAAGGATCACATAATTCCTAACAAAGTTTTGACACAGATTCCCAATTCGGGCATTCAGAACATATAGCACGTTGCTGTAAGCAAGCACATTCTCATTCAAAGTTGCAAGTTACTATGTAGGAACAAGTTTGTATAGGTATTTCAAAGAAGCCCAGAACTTAGCTAAACGTTGTATATCTCCAACTCCTAGAAATAACATCATGCCACTTCTCCCTTACTTCCAGCTAGTAATGATCACATAATTCCTAACAAACTTTTGACACAGATTCCCAATTCGGGCATTCAGAACATATAGCACGTTGCTGTAAGCAAGCACATTCTCATTAAAAGTTGCAAGTTACTATGTAGGAACAAGTTTGTAGAGGTATTTCAAAGATGCTCAGAACTGAGCTAAACTTGGTATGTCTCCAACTCCTAGAAATAACTTAATGCCCCAACTCTCTTAAATCCAGCTTGTAAGGATCACATAATTCCTAACAAAGTTTTGAAACAGATTCCCAATTCGGGCATTCAGAACATATAGCACGTTGCTGTAAGCAAGCACATTCTCATTCAAAGTTGCAAGTTACTATGTAGGAACATATTTGTATAGGTATTTCAAAGATGCCCAGAAGTGAGCTAAACTTGGTATGTCTCCAACTCCTAGAAATGACTTCTTGCCCCAACTCCCTTACCTCCAGCTAGTAAGGATCACATAATTCCTAACAAAGTTTTGACACAGATTCCCAATTCGGGCATTCAGAACATATAGCACGTTGCTGTAAGCAAGCACATTCTCATTCAATGTTGCAAGTTACCATGCAGGAAGAAGTTTGTATAGGACTTTCAAAGATGCCCAGAACTGAGCTAAACTTGGTATGTTTCCAACTCCTAGAAATAACTTCATGCCCCATCTCCCTTACTTCCAGCTAGTAAGGATCAGATAATTCCTAACAAATCTTTGACACAGATTCCCAATTCGGGCATTCAGAACATATAGCACGTTGCTGTAAGCAAGCACATTCTCATTCAAAGTTGCAAGTTACTATGTAGGAACATATTTGTATAGGTATTTCAAAGATGCCCAGAAGTGAGCTAAACTTGGTATGTCTCCAACTCCTAGAAATGACTTCTTGCCCCAACTCCCTTACCTCCAGCTAGTAAGGATCACATAATTCCTAACAAAGTTTTGACACAGATTCCCAATTCGGGCATTCAGAACATATAGCACGTTGCTGTAAGCAAGCACATTCTCATTCAATGTTGCAAGTTACCATGCAGGAAGAAGTTTGTATAGGACTTTCAAAGATGCCCAGAACTGAGCTAAACTTGGTATGTTTCCAACTCCTAGAAAGAACTTCATGCCCCATCTCCCTTACTTCCAGCTAGTAAGGATCAGATAATTCCTAACAAAGCTTTGACACAGATTCCCAATTCGGGCATTCAGAACATATAGCACGTTGCTGTAAGCAAGCACAATCTCATTCAAAGTTGCAAGTTACTATGTAGGAACAAGTTTGTATAGGACTTTCAAAGATGCCCAGAACTGAGCTAAACGTTGTATGTCTCCAACTCCTAGAAATAACTTCATGCCCATCTCCCTTACTTCCAGCTAGTAAGGATCACATAATTCCTAACAAAGATTTGACACAGATTCCCAATTCGGGCATTCAGGACATATAGCACGTTGCTGTAAGCAAGCACATTCTCATTCAAAGTTGCAAGTTACTATGTAAGAAGAAGTTTGTATAGGTATTTCAAAGAAGCCCAGAACTGAGCTAAACTTGGTATGTCTCCAACTCCTAGAAATGACTTCATGCCCCAACTCCCTTACTTCCAGCTAGTAAGGATCACATAATTCCTAATAAACTTTTGACACAGATTCCCAATTCGGGCATTCAGAACATATAGCACGTTGCTGTACGCAAGCACATTCTCATTCAAAGTTGCAACTTACCATGTAGGAAGAAGTTTGTATAGGACTTTCAAAGATGCCCAGAACTGAGCTAAACTTGGTATGTCTCCAACTCCTAGAAATAACTTCATGCCCCAACTCCCTTACTTCCAGCTAGTAAGGATCACATAATTCCTAAAAAAGTTTTGACACAGATTCCCAATTCGGGCATTCAGAACATATAGCACGTTGCTGTAAGCAAGCACATTCTCATTCAAAGTTGCAAGTTACTATGTAGGAACAAGTTTGTATAGGTATTTCAAAGATGCCCAGAACTGAACTAAACGTTGTATGTCTCCAACTCCTAGAAATGACTTCATGCTCCATCTCCCTTACTTCCATCTAGTAAGGATCACATAATTCCTTACAAAGTTTTGAGACAGATTCCCAATGCGGGCATTCAGATCATTTAGCACGTTGCTGTAAGCAAGCACATTCTCATTCAAAGTTGCAAGTTACTATGTAGGAACAAGTTTGTATAGGTATTTCAAAGATGCCCAGAAGTGAGCTAAACTTGGTATGTCTCCAACTCCTAGAAATGACTTCATGCCCCAACTCCCTTACTTCCAGCTAGTAAGGATCACATAATTCCTAACAAAGTTTTGACACAGATTCCCAATTCGGGCATTCAGAACATATAGCACGTTGCTGTAAGCAAGCACATTCTCATTCAAAGTTGCAAGTTACTATGTAGGAAGAAGTTTGTATAGGACTTTCAAAGATGCCCAGAACTGAGCTAAACTTGGTATGTCTCCAACTCCTAGAAATAACTTCATGCCCCAACTCCCTTACTTCCAGCTAGTAAGGATCACATAATTCCTAACAAAGTTTTGACACAGATTCCCAATTCTGGCATTCAGAACATATAGCACGTTGCTGTAAGCAAGCACATTCTCATTCAAAGATGCAAGTTACTATGTAGGAACAAGTTTGTATAGGTATTTCAAAGATGCCCAGAACTGAGCTAAACTTGGTATGTCTCCAACTCCTAGAAATAACTTCATGCCCCATCTCCCTTACGTCCAGCTAGTAAGGATCACATAATTCCTAAGAAAGTTTTGACACAGATTCCCAATTCGGGGATTCAGAACATATAGCACGTTGCTATAAGCAAGCACATTCTCATTCAAAGTTGCAAGTTACTATGTAGGAACAAGTTTGTATAGGTATTTCAAAGATGCCCAGAACTGAGCTAAACTTGGTATGTCTCCAACTCCGAGAAATAACTTCATGCACCAACTCACTTACTTACAGCTTGTAAGGATCACATAAATCCTAACAAAGTTTTGACACAGATTCCCAATTCGGGCATTCAGAACATATAGCACGTTGCTGTAAGCAAGCACATTCTCATTCAAAGTTGCAAGTTACTATGTAGGAACAAGTTTGTATAGGTATTTCAAAGAAGCCCAGAACTTAGCTAAACGTTGTATATCTCCAACTCCTAGAAATAACATCATGCCACTTCTCCCTTACTTCCAGCTAGTAATGATCACATAATTCCTAACAAACTTTTGACACAGATTCCCAATTCGGGCATTCAGAACATATAGCACGTTGCTGTAAGCAAGCACATTCTCATTAAAAGTTGCAAGTTACTATGTAGGAACAAGTTTGTAGAGGTATTTCAAAGATGCTCAGAACTGAGCTAAACTTGGTATGTCTCCAACTCCTAGAAATAACTTCATGCCCCAACTCTCTTAAATCCAGCTTGTAAGGATCACATAATTCCTAACAAAGTTTTGAAACAGATTCCCAATTCGGGCATTCAGAACATATAGCACGTTGCTGTAAGCAAGCACATTCTCATTCAAAGTTGCAAGTTACTATGTAGGAACATATTTGTATAGGTATTTCAAAGATGCCCAGAAGTGAGCTAAACTTGGTATGTCTCCAACTCCTAGAAATGACTTCTTGCCCCAACTCCCTTACCTCCAGCTAGTAAGGATCACATAATTCCTAACAAAGTTTTGACACAGATTCCCAATTCGGGCATTCAGAACATATAGCACGTTGCTGTAAGCAAGCACATTCTCATTCAATGTTGCAAGTTACCATGCAGGAAGAAGTTTGTATAGGACTTTCAAAGATGCCCAGAACTGAGCTAAACTTGGTATGTTTCCAACTCCTAGAAATAACTTCATGCCCCATCTCCCTTACTTCCAGCTAGTAAGGATCAGATAATTCCTAACAAAGCTTTGACACAGATTCCCAATTCGGGCATTCAGAACATATAGCACGTTGCTGTAAGCAAGCACAATCTCATTCAAAGTTGCAAGTTACTATGTAGGAACAAGTTTGTATAGGACTTTCAAAGATGCCCAGAACTGAGCTAAACGTTGTATGTCTCCAACTCCTAGAAATAACTTCATGCCCATCTCCCTTACTTCCAGCTAGTAAGGATCACATAATTCCTAACAAAGATTTGACACAGATTCCCAATTCGGGCATTCAGGACATATAGCACGTTGCTGTAAGCAAGCACATTCTCATTCAAAGTTGCAAGTTACTATGTAAGAAGAAGTTTGTATAGGTATTTCAAAGAAGCCCAGAACTGAGCTAAACTTGGTATGTCTCCAACTCCTAGAAATGACTTCATGCCCCAACTCCCTTACTTCCAGCTAGTAAGGATCACATAATTCCTAATAAACTTTTGACACAGATTCCCAATTCGGGCATTCAGAACATATAGCACGTTGCTGTACGCAAGCACATTCTCATTCAAAGTTGCAACTTACCATGTAGGAAGAAGTTTGTATAGGACTTTCAAAGATGCCCAGAACTGAGCTAAACTTGGTATGTCTCCAACTCCTAGAAATAACTTCATGCCCCAACTCCCTTACTTCCAGCTAGTAAGGATCACATAATTCCTAACAAAGTTTTGACACAGATTCCCAATTCGGGCATTCAGAACATATAGCACGTTGCTGTAAGCAAGCACATTCTCATTCAAAGATGCAAGTTACTATGTAGGAACAAGTTTGTATAGGTATTTCAAAGATGCGCAGAACTGACCTTAACTTGGTATGTCTCCAACTCCTAGAAATAACTTCATGCCCCATCTCCCTTACTTCCAGCTAGTAAGGATCACATAATTCCTAAAAAAGTTTTGACACAGATTCCCAATTCGGGCATTCAGAACATATAGCACGTTGCTGTAAGCAAGCACATTCTCATTCAAAGTTGCAAGTTACTATGTAGGAACAAGTTTGTATAGGTATTTCAAAGATGCCCAGAACTGAACTAAACGTTGTATGTCTCCAACTCCTAGAAATGACTTCATGCCCCATCTCCCTTACTTCCATGTAGTAAGGATCACATAATTCCTTACAAAGTTTTGAGACAGATTCCCAATGCGGGCATTCAGATCATTTAGCACGTTGCTGTAAGCAAGCACATTCTCATTCAAAGTTGCAAGTTACTATGTAGGAACAAGTTTGTATAGGTATTTCAAAGATGCCCAGAAGTGAGCTAAACTTGGTATGTCTCCAACTCCTAGAAATGACTTCATGCCCCAACTCTCTTACTTCCAGCTAGTAAGGATCACATAATTCCTAACAAAGTTTTGACACAGATTCCCAATTCGGGCATTCAGAACATATAGCACGTTGCTGTAAGCAAGCACATTCTCATTCAAAGTTGCAAGTTACTATGTAGGAAGAAGTTTGTATAGGACTTTCAAAGATGCCCAGAACTGAGCTAAACTTGGTATGTCTCCAACTCCTAGAAATAACTTCATGCCCCAACTCCCTTACTTCCAGCTAGTAAGGATCACATAATTCCTAACAAAGTTTTGACACAGATTCCCAATTCTGGCATTCAGAACATATAGCACGTTGCTGTAAGCAAGCACATTCTCATTCAAAGATGCAAGTTACTATGTAGGAACAAGTTTGTATAGGTATTTCAAAGATGCCCAGAACTGAGCTAAACTTGGTATGTCTCCAACTCCTAGAAATAACTTCATGCCCCATCTCCCTTACGTCCAGCTAGTAAGGATCACATAATTCCTAAGAAAGTTTTGACACAGATTCCCAATTCGGGGATTCAGAACATATAGCACGTTGCTATAAGCAAGCACATTCTCATTCAAAGTTGCAAGTTACTATGTAGGAACAAGTTTGTATAGGTATTTCAAAGATGCCCAGAACTGAGCTAAACTTGGTATGTCTCCAACTCCGAGAAATAACTTCATGCACCAACTCCCTTACTTACAGCTTGTAAGGATCACATAAATCCTAACAAAGTTTTGACACAGATTCCCAATTCGGGCATTCAGAACATATAGCACGTTGCTGTAAGCAAGCACATTCTCATTCAAAGTTGCAAGTTACTATGTAGGAACAAGTTTGTATAGGTATTTCAAAGAAGCCCAGAACTTAGCTAAACGTTGTATATCTCCAACTCCTAGAAATAACATCATGCCACTTCTCCCTTACTTCCAGCTAGTAATGATCACATAATTCCTAACAAACTTTTGACACAGATTCCCAATTCGGGCATTCAGAACATATAGCACGTTGCTGTAAGCAAGCACATTCTCATTAAAAGTTGCAAGTTACTATGTAGGAACAAGTTTGTAGAGGTATTTCAAAGATGCTCAGAACTGAGCTAAACTTGGTATGTCTCCAACTCCTAGAAATAACTTCATGCCCCAACTCTCTTAAATCCAGCTTGTAAGGATCACATAATTCCTAACAAAGTTTTGAAACAGATTCCCAATTCGGGCATTCAGAACATATAGCACGTTGCTGTAAGCAAGCACATTCTCATTCAAAGTTGCAAGTTACTATGTAGGAACATATTTGTATAGGTATTTCAAAGATGCCCAGAAGTGAGCTAAACTTGGTATGTCTCCAACTCCTAGAAATGACTTCTTGCCCCAACTCCCTTACCTCCAGCTAGTAAGGATCACATAATTCCTAACAAAGTTTTGACACAGATTCCCAATTCGGGCATTCAGAACATATAGCACGTTGCTGTAAGCAAGCACATTCTCATTCAATGTTGCAAGTTACCATGCAGGAAGAAGTTTGTATAGGACTTTCAAAGATGCCCAGAACTGAGCTAAACTTGGTATGTTTCCAACTCCTAGAAATAACTTCATGCCCCATCTCCCTTACTTCCAGCTAGTAAGGATCAGATAATTCCTAACAAAGCTTTGACACAGATTCCCAATTCGGGCATTCAGAACATATAGCACGTTGCTGTAAGCAAGCACAATCTCATTCAAAGTTGCAAGTTACTATGTAGGAACAAGTTTGTATAGGACTTTCAAAGATGCCCAGAACTGAGCTAAACGTTGTATGTCTCCAACGCCTAGAAATAACTTCATGCCCATCTCCCTTACTTCCAGCTAGTAAGGATCACATAATTCCTAACAAAGATTTGACACAGATTCCCAATTCGGGCATTCAGGACACATAGCACGTTGCTGTAAGCAAGCACATTCTCATTCAAAGTTGCAAGTTACTATGTAAGAAGAAGTTTGTATAGGTATTTCAAAGATGCCCAGAACTGAGCTAAACTTGGTATGTCTCCAACTCCTAGAAATGACTTCATGCCCCAACTCCCTTACTTCCAGCTAGTAAGGATCACATAATTCCTAATAAACTTTTGACACAGATTCCCAATTCGGGCATTCAGAACATATAGCACGTTGCTGTACGCAAGCACATTCTCATTCAAAGATGCAAGTTACTATGTAGGAACAAGTTTGTATAGGTATTTCAAAGATGCCCAGAACTGAGCTTAACTTGGTATGTCTCCAACTCCTAGAAATAACTTCATGCCCCATCTCCCTTACTTCCAGCTAGTAAGGATCACATAATTCCTAAAAAAGTTTTGACACAGATTCCCAATTCGGGCATTCAGAACATATAGCACGTTGCTGTAAGCAAGCACATTCTCATTCAAAGTTGCAAGTTACTATGTAGGAACAAGTTTGTATAGGTATTTCAAAGATGCCCAGAACTGAACTAAACGTTGTATGTCTCCAACTCCTAGAAATGACTTCATGCCCCATCTCCCTTACTTCCATCTAGTAAGGATCACATAATTCCTTACAAAGTTTTGAGACAGATTCCCAATGCGGGCATTCAGATCATTTAGCACGTTGCTGTAAGCAAGCACATTCTCATTCAAAGTTGCAAGTTACTATGTAGGAACAAGTTTGTATAGGTATTTCAAAGATGCCCAGAAGTGAGCTAAACTTGGTATGTCTCCAACTCCTAGAAATGACTTCATGCCCCAACTCCCTTACTTCCAGCTAGTAAGGATCACATAATTCCTAACAAAGTTTTGACACAGATTCCCAATTCGGGCATTCAGAACATATAGCACGTTGCTGTAAGCAAGCACATTCTCATTCAAAGTTGCAAGTTACTATGTAGGAAGAAGTTTGTATAGGACTTTCAAAGATGCCCAGAACTGAGCTAAACTTGGTATGTGTCCAACTCCTAGAAATAACTTCATGCCCCAACTCCCTTACTTCCAGCTAGTAAGGATCACATAATTCCTAACAAAGTTTTGACACAGATTCCCAATTCTGGCATTCAGAACATATAGCACGTTGCTGTAAGCAAGCACATTCTCATTCAAAGATGCAAGTTACTATGTAGGAACAAGTTTGTATAGGTATTTCAAAGATGCCCAGAACTGAGCTAAACTTGGTATGTCTCCAACTCCTAGAAATAACTTCATGCCCCATCTCCCTTACTTCCAGCTAGTAAGGATCACATAATTCCTAACAAAGTTTTGACACAGATTCCCAATTCGGGCATTCAGAACATATAGCACGTTGCTATAAGCAAGCACATTCTCATTCAAAGTTGCAAGTTACTATGTAGGAACAAGTTTGTATAGGTATTTCAAAGATGCCCCGAGCGGTGCTAAACTTGGTATGTGTCCAACTCCTAGAAATAACTTCATGCCCCATCTCCCTTACTTCTAGCTCGTAAGGATCACATAATTCCTAACAAAGTTTTGACACAGATTCCCAATTCGGGCATTCAGAACATATAGCACGTTGCTGTAAGCAAGCACATTCTCATTCAAAGTTGCAAGTTACTATGTAGGAACAAGTTTGTATAGGTATTTCAAAGATTCCCAGAACTGAGCTACTCGTTTTATGTCTCCAAGTCCTAGATATAACTTCATGCCCCATCTCCCTTACTTCCATCTAGTAAGGATCACATAATTCCTAACAAAGTTTTGAGACAGATTCCCAATGCGGGCATTCAGAACATTTAGCACGTTGCTGTAAGCAAGCACATTCTCATTCAAAGTTGCAAGTTACTATGTAGGAACAAGTTTGTATAGGTATTTCAAAGATGCCCAGAACTGAGCTAAACTTGGTATGTCTCCAACTCCGAGAAATAACTTCATGCACCAACTCCCTTACTTACAGCTTGTAAGGATCACATAAATCCTAACAAAGTTTTGACACAGATTCCCAATTCGGGCATTCAGAACATATAGCACGTTGCTGTAAGCAAGCACATTCTCATTCAAAGTTGCAAGTTACTATGTAGGAACAAGTTTGTATAGGTATTTCAAAGAAGCCCAGAACTGAGCTAAACGTTGTATATCTCCAACTCCTAGAAATAACATCATGCCACTTCTCCCTTACTTCCAGCTAGTAATGATCACATAATTCCTAACAAACTTTTGACACAGATTCCCAATTCGGGCATTCAGAACATATAGCACGTTGCTGTAAGCAAGAACATTCTCATTAAAAGTTGCAAGTTACTATTTAGGAACAAGTTTGTAGAGGTATTTCAAAGATGCTCAGAACTGAGCTAAACTTGGTATGTCTCCAACTCCTATAAAGAACTTAATGCCCCAACTCTCTTACTTCCAGCTTGTAAGGATCACATAATTCCTAACAAAGTTTTGAAACAGATTCCCAATTCGGGCATTCAGAACATATAGCACGTTGCTGTAAGCAAGCACATTCTCATTCAAAGTTGCAAGTTACTATGTAGGAACATATTTGTATAGGTATTTCAAAGATGCCCAGAAGTGAGCTAAACTTGGTATGTCTCCAACTCCTAGAAATAACTTCATGCCCCAACTCCCTTACTTCCAGCTAGTAAGGATCACATAATTCCTAACAAAGTTTTGACACAGATTCCCAATTCGGGCATTCAGAACATATAGGACGTTGCTGTAAGCAAGCACATTCTCATTAAAAGTTGCAAGTTACTATGTAGGAACAAGTTTGTATAGGTATTTCAAAGATGCCCAGAACTGAGCTAAACTTGGTATGTCTCCAACTCCTAGAAATGACTTCTTGCCCCAACTCCCTTACCTCCAGCTAGTAAGGATCACATAATTCCTAACAAAGTTTTGACACAGATTCCCAATTCGGGCATTCAGAACATATAGCACGTTGCTGTAAGCAAGCACATTCTCATTCAATGTTGCAAGTTACCATGCAGGAAGAAGTTTGTATAGGACTTTCATAGATGCCCAGAACTGAGCTAAACTTGGTATTTCTCCAACTAATAGAAATAACTTCATGCCCCATGTCCCTTACTTCCAGCTAGTAAGGATCAGATAATTCCTAACAAAGCTTAGACACAGATTCCCAATTCGAGCATTCAGAACATATAGCACGTTGCTGTAAGCAAGCACAATCTCGTTCAAAGTTGCAAGTTACTATGCAGGAACAAGTTTGTATAGGACTTTCAAAGATGCCCAGAACTGAGCTAAACGTTGTATGTCTCCAACTCCTAGAAATAACTTCATGCCCATCTCCCTTACTTCCAGCTAGTAAGGATCACATAATTCCTAACAAAGATTTGACACAGATTCCCAATTCGGGCATTCAGAACATATAGCACGTTGCTGTAAGCAAGCACATTCTCATTCAAAGTTGCAAGTTACTATGTAAGAAGAAGTTTGTATAGGTATTTCAAAGATGCCCAGAACTGAGCTAAACTTGGTATGTCTCCAACTCCTAGAAATGACTTCATGCCCCAACTCCCTTACTTCCAGCTAGTAAGGATCACATAATTCCTAATAAACTTTTGACACAGATTCCCAATTCGGGCATTCAGAACATATAGCACGTTGCTGTAAGCAAGCACATTCTCATTCAATGTTGCAACTTACCATGTAGGAAGAAGTTTGTATAGGACTTTCAAAGATGCCCAGAACTGAGCTAAACTTGGTATGTCTCCAACTCCTAGAAATAACTTCATGCCCCAACTCCCTTACTTCCAGCTAGTAAGGATCACATAATTCCTAACAAAGTTTTGACACAGATTCCCAATTCGGGCATTCAGAACATATAGCACGTTGCTGTAAGCAAGCACATTCTCATTCAAAGATGCAAGTTACTATGTAGGAACAAGTTTGTATAGGTATTTCAAAGATGCCCAGAACTGAGCTAAACTTTGTATGTCTCCAACTCCTAGAAATAACTTCATGTCCCATCTCCCTTACTTCCAGCTAGTAAGGATCACATAATTCCTAACAAAGTTTTGACACAGATTCTCAAATCGGGCATTCAGAACATATAGCACGTTGCTGTAAGCAAGCACATTCTCATTCAAAGTTGCAAGTTACTATGTAGGAACAAGTTTGTATAGGTATTTCAAAGATGCCCAGAACTGAGATAAACGTTGTATGTCTCCAACTCCTAGAAATAACTTCATGCCCCATCTCCCTTACTTCCAGCTAGCAAGGATCACATAATTCCTAACAAACTTTTGACACAATTTCCTAATTCGTGCATTCAGAACATATAGCACGTTGCTGTAAGCAAGCACATTCTCATTCAAAGTTACAAGTTTCTATGTAGGAACGAGTTTGTATAGGTATTTCAAAGATGCCCATAGCTGAGCTAAACGTTGTATGTCTCCAACTCCTAGATATGACTTCATGTCCCATCTCCCTTACTTCCAGCTAGTAAGGATCACATAATTTCTAACAAATTTTTGATACTGATTCCCAATTCGGGCATTCAGAACATATAGCACGTTGCTGTGAGCAAGCAGATTCTCATTCAAAGTTGCAGGTTATTATGTAGGAACAAGTTTGTATAGGTATTTCAAAGATGCCCAGAACTGAGCAAAACTTGGTGTGTGTCCAACTTCTAGAAATAACTTCATGCCCCATCTCCCTTACTTCCAGCTAGTAAGGATCACATAATTCCTAACAAACTTTTGACACAGATTCCCAATTCGGGCATTCAGAACATATAGCACGTTGCTGTAAGCAAGCACATTCTCATTCAAAGTTGCAAGTTACTATGTAGGAACAAGTTTGTATAGGTATTTCAAAGATGCCCAGAACTGAGCTAAACGTTGTATGTCTCCAACACCTACAAATGACTTCATGCCCCATCTCCCTTACTTCCAGCTAGTAAGGATCACATAATTCCTAACAAAGTTTTGACACAGATTCCCAATTCGGACATTCAGAACATGTAGCACGTTGCTGTAAGCAAGCACTTTCTTAATCAAAGTTGCAATTTACTATGTAGGAACAAGTTTGTATAGGTATTTCAAAGATGCCCAGAACTGAGCTAAACGTTGTATGTCTCCAACTCCTAGAAATAACTTCATGCCCCATCTCCCTTACTTCCATCTAGTAAGGATCACTTAATTCCTAACAAAGTTTTAACACAGATTCCCAATTCGGGCATTCAGAACATATAGCACGTTGCTGTAAGCAAGCACATTCTCATTCAAAGTTG
Organism: Diceros bicornis minor; assembly: GCF_020826845.1. Lineage (NCBI taxonomy): Eukaryota > Metazoa > Chordata > Mammalia > Perissodactyla > Rhinocerotidae > Diceros > Diceros bicornis. The sequence goes on along the minus strand of NW_026691081.1, from coordinate 127,092 downwards.
CAAGTTACTATGTAGGAACAAGTTTGTATACGTATTTCAAAGATGTCCAGAACTGAGCTAAACTTGGTATGTGTTCAACCTCTAGAAATAACTTCATGCCCCAACTCCCTTACTTCCATCTCTAAGGATCACATAATTCCTAACAAAGTTTTGACACAGATTCCCAATTCGGGCATTCAGAACATATAGCACGTTGCTGTAAGCAAGCACATTCTCATTCTAAGCTGCAAGTTACTATGTAGGAACAAGTTTTTTATAGGTATTTCAAAGATGCCCAGAACTGAGCTAAACGTTGTATGTCTCCAGCTCCTAGAAATAACTTCATGCCCCATCTCTCTTACTTCCATCTAGTAAGGATCACATAATTCCTAACAAAGTTTTGACACAGATTCCCTATTCGGGCATTCAGAACATATAGCACGTTGCTGTAAGCAAGCACATTCTCATTCAAAGTTGCAAGTTACTATGTAGGAACAAGTTTGTATAGGTATTTCAAAGATGCCCAGAACTGAGCTAAACTTGGTATGTGTCTTACCTCTAGAAATAACTTCATGCCCCAACTCCCTTACTTCCAGCTAGTAAGGATCACATAATTCCTAACAAACTTTTGACACAGATTCCCAATTCGGGCATTCAGAACATATAGCACGTTGCTGTAAGCAAGCACATTCTCATTCAAAGTTGCAAGTTACTATGTAGGAACAAGTTTGTATAGGTATTTCAAAGATGCCCAGAACTGAGCTAAACTTGGTATGTCTCCAACTCCTGGAAATGACTTCTTGCTCCAACTCCCTTACTTCCAGCTTGTAAGGATCACATAATTCCTAACAAAGTTTTTACACAGATTCCCAATTCGGGCATTCAGAACATGTAGCACGTTGCTGTAAGCAAGCACATTCTCATTCAAAGATGCAAGTTACTATGTAGGAACAAGTTTGTATAGGTATTTCAAAGATTCCCAGAACTGAGCTAAACTTGGTATGTCTCCAACTCCTAGAAATAACTTCATGCCCCATCTCCCTTACTGCCAGCTAGTAAGGATCACATAATTCCTAACAAAGTTTTGACACAGATTCCCAATTCGGGCATTCAGAACATATAGCACGTTGCTGTAAGCAAGCACATTCTCATTCAAAGTTGCAACTTACCATGTAGGAAGAAGTTTGTATAGGACTTTCAAAGATGCCCAGAACTGAGCTAAACTTGGTATGTCTCCAACTCCTAGAAATAACTTCATGCCCCAACTCCCTTACTTCCAGCTAGTAAGGATCACATAATTCCTAACAAAGTTTTGAAACAGATTCCAAATCGGGCATTCAGAACATATAGCACGTTGCTGTAAGCAAGCACATTCTCATTCAAAGATGCAAGTTACTATGTAGGAACAAGTTTGTATAGGTATTTCAAAGATGCCCAGAACTGAGCTTAACTTGGTATGTCTCCAACTCCCAGACATAACTTCATTCCCCATCTCCCTTACATCCAGCTAGTAAGGATCACATAATTCCTAACAATGTTTTGACACAGATTCCCAATTCGGGCATTCAGAACATATAGCACGTTGCTGTAAGCAAGCACATTCTCATTCAAAGTTGCAAGTTACTATGTAGGAACAAGTTTGTATAGGCATTTCAAAGATGCCCAGAACTGAGCTAAACGTTGTATGTCTCCAACTCCTAGAAATAACTTCATGCCCCATCTCCCTTACTTCCAGCTAGTAAGGATCACATAATTCCTAACAAAGTTTTGACACAGATTCCCAATTCGGACATTCAGAACATGTAGCACGTTGCTGTAATCAAGCACTTTCTCAATCAAAGTTGCAAGTTACTATGTAGGAACAAGTTTGTATAGGTATTTCAAAGATGCCCAGAACTGAGCTAAACGTTGTATGTCTCCAACTCCTAGAAATAACTTCATGCCCCATCTCCCTTACTTCCATCTAGTAAGGATCACTTAATTTCTAACATATTTTAACACAGATTCCCAATTCGGGCATTCAGAACATATAGCACGTTGCTGTAAGCAAGCACATTCTCATTCAAAGTTGCAAGTTACTATGTAGGAACAAGTTTGTATAGGTATTTCAAAGAATTCCAGAACTGAGCTAAACTTGGTATGTGTCCAACCTCTAGAAATAACTTCATGCCCCAACTCCCTTACTTCCATCTAGTAAGGATCACATAATTCCTAACAAAGTTTTGACACAGATTCCCAATTCGGGTATTCAGAACATATTGCACGTTGCTGTAAGCAAGCACATTCTCATTCTAAGTTGCAAGTTACTATGTAGAAACAAGTTTGTATAGGTATTTCAAAGATGCCCAGAACTGAGCTAAACTTGGTATGTGTCCTACCTCTAGAAATAACTTCATGCCCCAACTCCCTTACTTCCAGCTAGTAAGGATCACATAATTCCTAACAAAGATTTGACAAAGATTCCCAGTTCGGGCATTCAGAACATATAGCACGTTGCTGTAAGCAAGCACATTCTCATTCAAAGTTGCAAGTTACTATGTAGGAACCAGTTTGTATAGGTATTTCAAAGATGCCCAGAACTGAGCTAAACGTTGTATATCTCCAACTCCTAGAAATAACTTCATGCCACATCTCCCTTACTTCCAGCTAGTAAGGATCACATAATTCCTAACAAACTTTTGACACAGATTCCCAATTCGGGCATTCAGAACATATAGCACGTTGCTGTAAGCAAGCACATTCTCATTCAAAGTTGCAAGTTACTATGTAGGAACAAGTTTGTAGAGGTATTTCAAAGATGCCCAGAACTGAGCTAAACTTGGTATGTCTCCAACTCCTAGAAATGACTTCTTGCCCCAACTCCCTTACTTCCAGCTGGTAAGGATCACATAATTCCTAACAAAGTTTTGACACAGATTCCCAATTCGGGCATTCAGAACATGTAGCACGTTGCTGTAAGCAAGCACATTCTCATTCAAAGATGCAAGTTACTATGTAGGAACAAGTTTGTATAGGTATTTCAAAGATGCCCAGAACTGAGCTAAACGTTGTATGTCTCCAACTCCTAGAAATAACTTCATGCCCCATCTCCCTTACTTCCAGCTAGCAAGGATCACATAATTCCTAACAAAGTTTTGACACAGATTCCTAATTCGTGCATTCAGAACATATAGCACGTTGCTGTAAGCAAGCACATTCTCATTCAAAGTTGCAAGTTTCTATGTAGGAACAAGTTTGTTTAGGTATTTCAAAGATGCCCAGAGCTGAGTTAAACGTTGTATGTCTCCAACTCCTAGATATAACTTCATGTCCCATCTCCCTTACTTCCAGCTAGTAAGGATCACATAATTTCTAAGAAATTTTTGATACTGATTCCCAATTCGGGCATTCAGAACATATAGCACGTTGCTGTAAGCAAGCATATTCTCATTCAAAGTTGCAGGTTATTATGTAGGAACAAGTTTGTATACGTATTTCAAAGATGTCCAGAACTGAGCTAAACTTGGTATGTGTCCAACCTCTAGAAATAACTTCATGCCCCAACTCCCTTACTTCCATCTAGTAAGGATCACATAATTCCTAACAAAGTTTTGACACAGATTCCCAATTCGGGCATTCAGAACATATAGCACGTTGCTGTAAGCAAGCACATTCTCATTCTAAGTTGCAAGTTACTATGTAGGAACAAGTTTTTTATAGGTATTTCAAAGATGCCCAGAACTGAGCTAAACGTTGTATGTCTCCAGCTCCTAGAAATAACTTCATGCCCCATCTCTCTTACTTCCATCTAGTAAGGATCACATAATTCCTAACAAAGTTTTGACAGAGATTCCCAATTCGGGCATTCAGAACATATAGCACGTTGCTGTAAGCAAGCACATTCTCATTCAAAGTTGCAAGTTACTATGTAGGAACAAGTTTGTATAGGTATTTCAAAGATGCCCAGAACTGAGCTAAACTTGGTATGTGTCCTACCTCTAGAAATAACTTCATGCCCCAACTACCTTACTTCCAGCTAGTAAGGATCACATAATTCCTAACAAAGTTTTGAAACAGATTCCAAATCGGGCATTCAGAACATATAGCACGTTGCTGTAAGCAAGCACATTCTCATTCAAAGATGCAAGTTACTATGTAGGAACAAGTTTGTATAGGTATTTCAAAGATGCCCAGAACTGAGCTTAACTTGGTATGTCTCCAACTCCTAGACATAACTTCATGCCCCATCTCCCTTACTTCCAGCTAGTAAGGATCACATAATTCCAAACAATGTTTTGACACAGATTCCCAATTCGGGCATTCAGAACATATAGCACGTTGCTGTAAGCAAGCACATTCTCATTCAAAGTTGCAAGTTACTATGTAGGAACAAGTTTGTATAGGCATTTCAAAGATGCCCAGAACTGAGCTAAACGTTGTATGTCTCCAACTCCTAGAAATAACTTCATGCCCCATCTCCCTTACTTCCAGCTAGTAAGGATCACATAATTCCTAACAAAGTTTTGACACAGATTCCCAATTCGGACATTCAGAACATGTAGCACGTTGCTGTAAGCAAGCACTTTCTCAATCAAAGTTGCAAGTTACTATGTAGGAACAAGTTTGTATAGGTATTTCAAAGATGCCCAGAACTGAGCTAAACGTTGTATGTCTCCAACTCCTAGAAATAACTTCATGCCCCATCTCCCTTACTTCCATCTAGTAAGGATCACTTAATTTCTAACATATTTTAACACAGATTCCCAATTCGGGCATTCAGAACATATAGCACGTTGCTGTAAGCAAGCACATTCTCATTCAAAGTTGCAAGTTACTATGTAGGAACAAGTTTGTATAGGTATTTCAAAGATTTCCAGAACTGAGCTAAACTTGGTATGTGTCCAACCTCTAGAAATAACTTCATGCCCCATCTCCCTTACTTCCAGCTAGTAAGGATCACATAATTCCTAACAAAATTTTCACACAGATTCCAAATTCGGGCATTCAGAACATATAGCACGTTGTTTTAAGTAAGCACTTTCTCATTCCAAGTAGCAAGTTACTATGTAGGAACAAGTTTGTATAGGTATTTCAAAGATGCCCAGAACTGAGCTAAACTTGGTGTGTCTCCAACTCCTAGAAATAACTTCATGCCCATCTCCAGTACTTCCAGCTAGTAAGCATCACATAATTCCTAACAAACTTTTGACACAGATTCCCATTTCGGGCATTCAGAACATATAGCACATTGCTTTAAGCAAGCACTTTCTCATTCCAAGTAGCAAGTTACTGTGTAGGAACAAGTTTGTATAGGTTTTTCAAAGATGCCCAGAACTGAGCTAAACTTGGTATGTCTACAACTCCTAGAAATAACTTGAAGCCCCATCTCCCTTACTTCCAGCTAGTAAGGATCACATAAGTCCTAACAAAGTTTAGACACAGATTCCTAATTCGGGCATTCAGAACATATAGCACGTTGCTTTAAGCAAGCACCTTCTCATTCCAAGTAGCAAGTTACTATGTAGGAAAAAGTTTGTATAGGTATTTCAAAGATGCCCAGAACTGAGCTATAATTAGTATGTCCTCAACTCCTAGAAATAACTTGACGCCCCATCTGACTTACCTCCAGCTAGTGAGGACCACATATTTCCTAACAAAGTTTTGACACAGATTCCCAATTCGGGCATTCAGAACATATAGCACGTTGCTGTAAGCAAGCACATTCTCATTCAAAGCTGCAAGTTACTATGTAGGAGCAAGTTTGTATAGGACTTTCAAAGATCCCAAGAAGTGAGCTAAACTTGGTATGTCTCCAACTCCTAGAAATAACTTCAGGCCCCATCTCCCTCACTTCCAGCTAGTAAGGATCACATAATTCCTAACAAAGTTTTGACACACATTCCCAATTCGGGCATTCAGAACATATAGCACGTTGCTTTAAGCAAACATTTTCTCATTCCAAGTAGAAAGTTACTATGCAGAGACAAGTTTGTATAGCTATTTCAAAGATTCCCAGAACTGAGCTAAACTTGGTATGTCTCCCACTCCTAGAAATAACTTCATGCCCCATCTCCCTTACTTCCAGCTTGTAAGGATCACATAATTCCTAACAAAGTTTTGACACTGATTCCCAATTCGGGCATTCAGAACATATAGCACGTTGCTGAAAGCAAGCACTTTCTCATTCAAAGTTGCAAGTTACCATGTAGGAACAAGTTTGTATAGGTATTTCAAAGATGCCCAGAACTGAGTTAAACTTGGTATGTCTCCAACTCCGAGAAATAACTTCATGCCCCATCTCCCTTACTTCCAGCTAGTAAGGATCACATAATTCCTAACAAAGTTTTGACACACATTCACAATTCGGGCATTCAGAACATATAGCACGTTGCTGTAAGCAAGCACATTCTCATTCAAAGTTGCAAGTTACTATGTAGGAGCAAGTTTGTATAGGACATTCAAAGATCCCCAGAAGTGAGCTAAACTTGGTATGTCTCCAACTCCTAGAAATAACTTCAGGCCCCATCTCCCTCACTTCCAGCTAGTAAGGATCACATAATTCCTAACAAAGTTTTGACACACATTCCCAATTCGGGCATTCAGAACATATAGCACGTTGCTTTAAGCAAACATTTTCTCATTCCAAGTAGAAAGTTACTATGCAGAGACAATTTTGTATAGCTATTTCAAAGATGCCCAGAACTGAGCTAAACTTGGTATGTCTCCCACTCCAAGAAATAACTTCATGCCCCATCTCCCTTACTTCCAGCTTGTAAGGATCACATAATTCCTAACAAAGTTTTGACACTGATTCCCAATTCGGGCATTCAGAACATATAGCACGTTGTTGTAAGCAAGCACTTTCTCAATCCAAGTAGCAAGTTACTATGTAGGAACAAGTTTGTATAGGTATTTCAAAGATGCCCAGAACTGAGGTAAACTTGGTATGTCTCCAACTCCGAGAAATAACTTCATGCCCCATCTCCCTTACTTCCAGCTAGTAAGGATCACATAATTCCTAACAAAGATTTGACACACATTCACAATTCGGGCATTCAGAACATATAGCACGTTGCTTTAAGCAAGCACATTCTCATTCAAAGTTGCAAGTTACTATGTAGGAACAAGTTTGTATAGGTATTTCAAAGATGCCCAGAACTGAGTTAAACTTGGTATGTCTCCAACTCCTAGAAATAACTTCATGTCCCATCTCCCTAACTTCCAGCTAGTAAGGATCACATAATTCCTAACAAAGTTTTGACACAGATTCCCAATTCGGGCATTCAGAACATATAGCACGTTGCTTTAAGTAAGCACTTTCACATTCCAAGTAGCAAGTTACTATGTAGGAACACGTTTGTATAGGTATATCAAAGATGCCCAGAACTGAGCTAAACATGGTATGTCTCCAACTACTAGAAAAAACTTCATGCCCCATCTCCCTTACTTCCGTCTAGTAAGGATCACATTATTCCTAACAATGTTTTGACACAGATTCCCAATTCGGGCATTCAGAACATATAGCACGTTGCTGTAAGCAAACACTGTCTCATTCCAAATAGCAAGTTACTATGTAGGAACACGTTTGTACAGGACTTTCAAAGATGCCGAGAATTGAGATAAACTTGGTATGTCTCCAACTCATAGAAATAATTTCATGCCCCATTTCCCTTACTTCCAGCTAGTAAGGATCACATAATTTCTAACAAAGATTTGACGGAGATTCCCAATTCGGTCATTCATAACATATAGGACGTTGCTTTAAGCAAGTACTTTCTCATTCCAAGTTGCAAGTTACAATGTAGAAACAAGTTTGTATAGGTATTTCAAATATGTCGAGAACTGAGCTAAACTGGGTATGTCTCCAACTCCTAGAAATAACTTCATGCCCCATCTCCCTTACTCCAGCTTGTAAGGATCACATAATCCTTAACAAAGTTTTGACACAGATTCCCAATTCGGGCATTCAGAACATATAGCACGTTGCTGTAAGCAAGCACATTCTCATTCAAAGTTGCAAGTTACTAGGTAGGAACAAGTTTGTATAGGTATTTCAAAGATGCCCAGAACTGAGCTAAACTTGCTATGTCTCCAACTCCTAGAAATAACTTCATGCCCCATCTCCAGTACTTCCAGCTAGTAAGTATCACATAATTCCTAACAAAGTTTTGACACAGATTCCCATTTCGGGCATTCAGAACATATAGCACGTTGCTGTAAGCAAGCACATTCTCATTCAAAGTTGCAAGTTACTATGTAGGAGCAAGTTTGTATAGGACATTCAAAGATCCCCAGAAGTGAGCTAAACTTGGTATGTCTCCAACTCCTAGAAATAACTTCAGGCCCCATCTCCCTCACTTCCAGCTAGTAAGGATCACATAATTCCTAACAAAGTTTTGACACACATTCCCAATTCGGGCATTCAGAACATATAGCACGTTGCTTTAAGCAAACATTTTCTCATTCCAAGTAGAAAGTTACTATGCAGAGACAAGTTTGTATAGCTATTTCAAAGATGCCCAGAACTGAGCTAAACTTGGTATGTCTCCCACTCCTAGAAATAACTTCATGCCCCATCTCCCTTACTTCCAGCTTGAAAGGATCACATAATTCCTAACAAAGTTTTGACACTGATTCCACCTTCGGGCATTCAGAACATATAGCACGTTGCTGAAAGCAAGCACATTCTCATTCAAAGTTGCAAGTTAGTATGTAGGAACAAGTTTCTATAGGTATTTCAAAGATGCCCAGAACTGAGCTAAACATGGTGTGTCTCCAACTCCTAGAAATATCTTCAGGCCCCATCTCCCTCACTTCCAGCTAGTAAGGATCACATAATTCCTAACAAAGTTTTGACACAGATTCCGAATTCGGGCAATCAGAACATATAGCACGTTGCTTTACGCAGATATTTTCTCATTCCAAGTAGCAAGTTACTATGTAGGAACAAGTTTGTATAGGTATTTCAAAGAAGCCCAGAACTGAGCTAAACTTGTGATGTCTCCAAATCCTAGAAATAACTTCATGCCCCATCTCCGTTACTTCCAGCTAGTAAGGATCACATAATTCCAAACAAAGTTTTGACACAGATTCCCAATTCGGGCATTCAGAACATATAGCACGTTGCTTTAAGCAATCACTTTCTCATTCCAAGTAGCAAGTTACTATGTAGGAACAAGTTTGTATAGGTATTTCAAAGATGCCCAGAACTGAGCTAAACTTGGTGTGTCTCCAAATCCTAGAAATAACTTCATGCCCCATCTCCCTTACTTCCAGCTAGTAAGGATCACATAATTCCTAACAAAGTTTTGACACATATTCCCCATTTGGGCATTCAGATCATAGAGCACGTTACTTTAAGCAAGCACTTTCTCATTCCAAGTAGGAAGTTACTATGTAGGAACAAGTTTGTATAGGTATTTCAAAGATGCCCAGAACTGAGCTAAACTTGGTATGTCTCCAACTCCAAGAAATAACTTCATGCCCCATCTCCCTTACTTCCAGCTAGTAAAGATCACATTATTCCTAACAAAGTTTTGACACAGATTCCCAATTCGGGCATTCAGAACATATAGCACGTTCCTTTAAGCAAGCACTTTCTCATTCCAAATAGCAAGTTACTATGTAGGAGCAAGATTGTATAGGACTTTCAAAGATGCCCAGAACTGAGCTAAACTTGCTATGTCTCCAACTCCTAGAAATAACTTCATGCCCCATCTCTCTTACTTCCAGCTAGTAAGGATCACTATAATTCCTAACAAAGTTTTGACACAGATTCCCAATTCGGGCATTCAGAACATATCGCACGTTGCTGTAAGCAAGCACATTCTCATTCAAAGTTGCAAGTTACTATGTAGGAACAAGTTTGTATAGGTTTTTCAAAGATGCCCAGAACTGAGCTAAAGTGGGTATGTCTCCAACTTCTAGAAAAAACTTCATGCCCCATCTGTCTTACTTCCAGCTAGTAAGGATCACATAATTTCTAACAAAGTTTTGACACAGATTCCCAATTCGGGCATTCAGAACATATAGCTCGTTGCTGTAAGCAAGCACATTCTCATTCAAAGTTGCAAGTTAGTATGTAGGAACAAGTTTCTATAGGTATTTCAAAGATGCCCAGAACTGAGCTAAACTTGGTGTGTCTCCAACTCCTAGAAATAACTTCAGGCCCCATCTCCCTCACTTCCAGCTAGTAAGGATCACATAATTCCTAACAAAGTTTTGACACAGATTCCGAATTCGGGCATTCACAACATATAGCACGTTGCTTTAAGCAGATATTTTCTCATTCCAAGTAGCAAGTTACTATGTAGGAACAAGTTTGTATAGGTATTTCCAAGAAGCCCAGAACTGAGCTAAACTTGTGATGTCTCCAAATCCTAGAAATAACTTCATGCCCCATCTCCGTTACTTCCAGCTAGTAAGGATCACATAATTCCAAACAAAGTTTTGACACAGATTCCCAATTCGGGCATTCAGAACATATAGCACGTTGCTTTAAGCAAGCAATTTCTCATTCCAAGTAGCAAGTTACTATGTAGGAACAAGTTTGTATAGGTATTTCAAAGATGCCCAGAACTGAGCTAAACTTGGTGTGTCTCCAAATCCTAGAAATAACTTCATGCCCCATCTCCCTTACTTCTAGCTAGTAAGGATCACATAATTCCTAATAAAGTTTTGACATAGATTCCCAATTCGGGCATTCAGAACATATAGCACGTTGCTGTAAGCAAACACTGTCTCATTCCAAGTAGCAAGTTACTATGTAGGAACAAGTTTGTATAGGTATTTCAAAGATGCCCAGAACTGAGCTAAACTTGGTATGTCTCCAACTCGTAGAAATAACTTCATGCCACATCTCCCTAACTTCCAGCTAGTAAGGATCACATAATTCCTAACAAAGTTTTGACACAGATTCCCAATTTGGGCATTCAGATCATAGAGCACGTTACTTTAAGCAAGCACTTTCTCATTCCAAGTAGGAAGTTACTATGTAGGAACAAGTTTGTATAGGTATTTCAAAGATGCCCAGAACTGAGCTAAACTTGGTATGTCTCCAACTCCGAGAAATAACTTCATGCCCCATCTCCCTTACTTCCAGCTAGTAATGATCACATAATTCCTAACAAAGTTTTGACACAGATTTCCAATTCGGACATTCAGAACATATGTCACGTTGCTTTAAGCAAGCACTTTCTCATTCCAAGTAGCAAGTTACTATGAAGGAACTAGTTTGTATAGGTATTTCAAAGATGCCCAGAATTGAGCTAAAGTGGGTATGTCTCCAACTCCTAGAAATATCTTCATGACACATCTCCCTTACTTCCAGCTAGAAAGGATCACATAATTCCCAACAAAGTTTTGACACAGATTCCCAATTCGGGCATTCAGAACATATAGCACGTTGCTGTAAGCAAGCACATTCTCATTCAAAGTTGCAAGTTACTATGTAGGTACAAGTTTGTATAGGTGTTTCAAAGATGCACAGAACTGAGCTAAACTTGGTATGTCTGCCACTCCTAGAAATAACTTCATGCTCCTTCTCCCTTACTTCCAGCTAGTAAGGATCACATAATTCCTAACAAAGTTTTGACACAGATTCCTAATTCGGTCATTCAGAACATACAGCATGTTGCTTTAAGCAAGCACTTTCTCATTGCAACTCGCAGGTTACTATCTTGGAACAAGTTTGTATAGGACTTTCAAAAATGCCCAGAACTGAGCTAAAGTGGGTATGTCTCCAACTCCTAGAAATATCTTCATGCCCCATCTACCTTACTTCCAGCTAGTAAGGATCACATAATTTCTAACAAAGATTTGACACAGATTCCCAATTTGGGCATTCAGAAAATATAGCACGTGGATTTAAGCAAGCACTTTCTCATTCCAAGTAGCAAGTTACTATGTAGGAACAAGATTGTATAGACTTTCAAAGATGCCCAGAACTGAGCTAAAAGTTGTATGTCTCCAACTCCTAGAATTAACTTCATGCCCCATCTGCCTTACTTCCAGCTAGTAAGGATCAGATAATTTCTAACAAAGTTTTGACACAGATTCCCAATTCGGGCATTCAGAACATATAGCACGTTGCTGTAAGCAAGCACATTCTCAATCAAAGTTGCAAGTTACTATGTAGGAACAAGTTTCTATCGGTATTTCAAAGATGCCCAGAACTGAGCTATAGTTGGTATGTCTCCAACTCCTAGAAATAACTTTATGCCCCATCTCCCTTACTTCCAGCTAGCAAGGATCACATAATTCCTAACAAAGTTTTGACACAGATTCCCAATTCGGGCATTCAGATAATACAGCACGTTGCTTTAAGCAAGCACTTTCTCATTCCAAGTAGCAAGTTACTATGTAGGAACAAGTTTGTACAGGTATTTCAAAGATGCCCAGAACTGAGATAAACTTGGTATGTATCCAACTCCTAGAAATAACTTCATGCCCCATCTCCCATACTTCTAGCTCGTAAGGATCACATAATTCCTAACAAATATTTGACACAGATTCCAAATTCGGGCATTCAGAACATATAGCACGTTGCTGTAAGCAAGCACATTTTCATTCAAAGATGCAAGTTACTATGTAGGAGCAAGTTTGTATAGGACTTTCAAAAATGCCCAGAATTGAGCTAAACTTGGTAGGTCTCTAACTCCTATAAATAACTTCATGCCCCATTTCCCTTACTTCCAGCTAGTAAGGATCACATAATTCCTAACAAAGATTTGACACAGATTCCCAATTCGGGCATTCAGAACATATAGGACGTTGCATTAAGCAAGCACTTTCTCATTCAAAGTTGCAAGTTACTATTTAGGAACAAGTTTGTATAGGTATTTCAAAGATGCCCAGAACTGAGCTAAAGTGGGTATGTCTCCAACTCCTAGAAATAACTTCAAGCCCCATCTGCCTTACTTCCAGCTAGTAAGGATCACATAATTTCTAACAAAGTTTTGACAGAGATTCCCAATTCGGGCATTCAGAACATATAGCACGTTGCTGTAAGCAAGCACATTCTCATTCAAAGTAGCAAGTTACTATGTAGGAACAAGTTTCTATAGGTATTTCAAAGATGCCCAGAACTGAGCTAAACTTGGTGTGTGTCCAACTCCTAGAAATAACTTCATGCCCCATCTCCGTTACTTCCAGCTAGTAACGATCACATAATTCCAAACAAAGTTTTGACACAGATTCCCAATTCGGGCATTCAGAACATATAGCACGTTGCTTTATGCGAGCACTTTCTCATTCCAAGTAGCAAGTTACTATGTAGGAACAAGTTTGTATAGGTATTTCAAAGATGCCCAGAACTGAGCTACATTTAGTGTGTCTCCAACTCCTAGAAATAACTTCATGCCCCATCTCCCTTACTTCCAGCTAGTAAGGATCACATAATTCCTAAGAAAGTTTTGACACAGATTCCCAATTTGGGCATTCAGATCATAGAGCACGTTACTTTAAGCAAGCACTTCCTCATACCAAGTAGGAAGTTACTATGTAGGAACAAGTTTGTATAGGTGTTTCAAAGATGCCCAGAACTGAGCTAAACTTTGTATGTCTCCAACTCCGAGAAATAACTTCATGCCCCATCTCCCTTACTTCCAGCTAGTAAGGATCACATAATTCCTAACAAAGTTTTGACACAGATTTCCAATTCGGGCATTCAGAACATATAGCACGTTGCTTTAAGCAAGCACTTTCTCATTCCAAGTAGCAAGTTACTATGTAGGAACAAGTTTGTATAGGTATTTCAAAGATGCCCAGAATTGAGCTAAAGTGGGTATGTCTCCAACTCCTAGAAATATCTTCATGACTCATCTCCCTTACTTCCAGCTCGTAAGGATCACATAATTCCTAACAAAGTTTTGACACAGATTCCCAATGGGGCATTCAGAACATACAGCACGTTGCTGTAAGCAAGCACATTCTCATTCGAAGTTGCAATTTACTATGTAGGAACAAGTTTGTATAGGTATTTCAAAGATGCACAGAACTGAGCTAAACTTGGTATGTCTCCCACTTCTAGAAATAACATCATGCCCCATTTCCCTCACTTCCAGCTAGTAAGGATCACATAATTCCTAACAAAGTTTTGACACAGATTCCTAATTCGGGCATTCAGAACATACAGTATGTTGCTTTAAGCAAGCATTTTCTCATTACAACTCGCAGGTTACTATCTTGGAACAAGTTTGTATAGGACTTTCAAAGATGCCCAGAACTGAGCTTAAGTGGGTATGTCTCCAACTCCTAGAAATATCTGCATGTCCCATATCCCTTACTTCCAGCTAGTAAGGATCACATAATTTCTAACAAAGTTTTGACACAGATTCCCAATTCGGGCATTCAGAACATTTAGCATGTAGCTTTAAGCAAGCACTTTCTCATTCCAAGTAGCAAGTTACTATGTAGGAACAAGATTGTATAGGACTTTCAAAGATTCCCAGAACTGAGCTAAACTTGGTATGTCTCCAACTCCTAGAAATAACTTCATGCTCCATCTCACTTACTTCCAGCTAGTAAGGATCACATAATTCCTAACAAAGTTTTGACACAGATTCCAAATTCGGGCATTCAGAACATATAGCACGTTGCTGTAAGCAAGCACATTCTCATTCAAAGATGCAAGTTACTATGTAGGAACAAGTTTGTATAGGTATTTCAAAGATGCCCAGATCTGAGCTAAAGTGGGTGTGTCTCCAACTCCCAGAAATAACTTCATGCCCCATCTCCCTTACTTCCAGCTAGTAAGGATCACATAATTTCTAACAAAGTTTTGACACCGATCCCAATTCGGGCATTCAGAACATTTAGCACGTTGCTTTAAGCAAGCACTTTCTCATTCCAAGTAGCAAGTTACTATGTAGGAACAAGATTGTATACGACTTTCAAAGATGCCCAAATCTGAGCTAAACTTGGTATGTCTCCAACTCCTAGAAATAACTTCATGCCCCATCTGCCTTACTTCCTGCTAGTAAGGATCACGTAATATCTAACAAAGTTTGACACAGATTCCCAATTCGGGCATTCAGAACATATAGCACGTTGCTGTAAGCAAGCACATTCTCATTCAAAGATGCAAGTTACTATGTAGAAACAAGTTTGTATAGGTATTTCAAAGATGCCCAGAATGAGCTAAATTGGTATGTCTCCAACTCATAGAAATAACTTCATGCCCTATCTCCCTTACTTCCATCTAGTAAGTATCACATAATTCCTAACAAAGTTTTGACACAGATTCCCAATTCGGGCATTCAGAACACACAGCACGTTGCTTTAAACAAGCACTTTCTCATTCCAAGGAGCAAGTCACTATGAAGGAACAAGTTTGTATAGGTATTTCAAAGATGCCCAGAACTGATCTAAACTTGGTGTGTCTCCAACTCCTAGAAATAACTTCATGCCACATCTCCCTCACTACCAGCTAGTAAGGATCACATAATTCCTAACAAAGATTAGACGGAGATTCCCAATTCGGGCATTCAGAACATATCGCACGTTGCTTTAAGCAAACACTTTCTCATTCCAAGTAGCAAGTTACTATGTAGGAACAAGTTTGCATAGCTATTTCAAAGATGCCCAGAACTGAGGTAAACTTGGTGTGTCTCCAACTCCTAGAAATAACTTCATGACCCATCTCCCTTACTTCCAGCTAGTAAGGATCACATAATTCCTAACAAAGTTTTGACACAGATTCCCAATGCGGGCATTCAGAACATGTCGCACGTTGCTTTAAGCAAGCACTTTCTCATTACAAGTAGCAAGTTACTATGTAAGAACAAGTGTGTATAGGTATTTAGAAGATGCCAAGAACTGAGCTAAAGTGGGTATGTCTCCACCTCCTAGAAATAACTTCCTGCCCCATCTCCCTTACTTCCAGCTAGTAAGGATCACATAATTCCTAACAAAGTTTTGACACAGATTCCCAATTCGGGCATTGAGAACATATAGCACATTGCTTTAGGCAAGCCCTTTCTCATTCCAAGGAGCACGTTACTATGTAGGAACAAGTTTGCATAGGTATTTCAAAGAAGCCCATAACTGAGCTAAACTTGGTATGTATCCAACTCCTCGAAGTAACTTCAGGCCCCATCTCCCTCACTTCCAGCTAGTAAGGATCACATAATTCCTAACAAAGATTTTACACAGATTCCCAATTCGGGCATTCAGAACATATAGCACGTTGCTTTAAGCAAACATTTTCTCTTTCCAAGTAGCAAGTTACTATGTAGGAACAAGTTTGCATAGCTATTTTAAAGATGCCCAGAACTGAAATAAACTTTGTATGTCTCCAAATCCTAGAAATAACTTCATGCCCCATCTCCCTTACTTCCAGCTAGTAAGGATCACATAATTCCAAACAAAGTTTTGACACAGATTCCCAATTCGGGCATTCAGATCATAGAGCACGTTACTTTAAGCAAGCACTTTCTCATTCCAAGTAGGAAGTTACTATGTAGGAACAAGTTTGTATAGGTATTTCAAAGATGCCCAGAACTGAGCTAAACTTGGTATGTTTCCAACTCCGAGAAATCACTTCATGCCCCAGCTCCCTTACTTCCAGCTAGTAAGGATCACATAATTTCTAACAAAGATTTGACACAGATTCCCAATTCGGGCATTCAGAACATTTAGCACGTTGCTTTAAGCAAGCACTTTCTCATTCCAAGTAGCAAGTTACTATGTAGGAACAAGTATGTATACGACTTTCAAAGATGCCCAAAACTGAGCTAAACTTCGTATGTCTCCAACTCCTAGAAATAACTTCATGCCCCATCTGCCTTACTTCCTGCTAGTAAGGATCACGTAATATCTAACAAAGTTTGACACAGATTCCCAATTCGGGCATTCAGAACATATCGCACGTTGCTGTAAGCAAGCACATTCTCATTCAAAGATGCAAGTTACTATGTAGGAACAAGTTTGTATAGGTATTTCAAAGATGCCCAGAACTGAGCTAAACGTTGTATGTCTCCAACTCCTAGAAATAACTTCATGCCCCATCTCCCTTACTTCCAGCTAGCAAGGATCACATAATTCCTAACAAAGTTTTGACACAGATTCCTAATTCGTGCATTCAGAACATATAGCACGTTGCTGTAAGCAAGCACATTCTCATTCAAAGTTGCAAGTTTCTATGTAGGAACAAGTTTGTATAGGTTTTCAAAGATGCCCAGAACAGAGTTAAAGTGGGTATGTCTCCAACTCCTAGAAATATCTTCTTGCCCCATCTGCCTTACTTCCAGCTAGTAAGGATCACATAATTCCTAACAAAGTTTTGACAAAGATTCCGAATTCGGGCATCAGAACATATAGCACGTTGCTTTATGCAGACATTTTCTCATTCCAAGTAGTAAGTTACTATGTAGGAACAAGTTTGTATAGGTATTTCAAAGAAGCCCAGAACTGAGCTAAACTTGGTGTGTCTCCAACTCCCAGAAATAACTTCATGCCCCATCTCCCTTACTTCCAGCTAGTAAGGATCACATAATTCCAAACAAAGTTTTGACACAGATTCCCAATTCGGGCATTCAGATCATAGAGCACGTTACTTTAAGCAAGCACTTTCTCATTCCAAGTAGGAAGTTACTATGTAGGAACAAGTTTGTATAGGTATTTCAAAGATGCCCAGAACTGAGCTAAACTTGGTATGTTTCCAACTCCGAGAAATAACTTCATGCCCCATCTCCCTTACTTCCAGCTAGTAAGGATCACATAATTTCTAACAAAGTTTTGACACCGATCCCAATTCGGGCATTCAGAACATTTAGCACGTTGCTTAAAGCAAGCACTTTCTCATTCCAATTAGCAAGTTACTATGTAGGAACAAGATTGTATACGACTTTCAAAGATGCCCAAAACTGAGCTAAACTTGGTATGTCTCCAACTCCTAGAAATAACTTCATGCCCAATCTGCCTTACTTCCTGCTAGTAAGGATCACGTAATATCTAACAAAGTTTGCCACAGATTCCCAATTCGGGCATTCAGAACATATAGCACGTTGCTGTAAGCAAGCACATTCTCATTCAAAGATGCAAGTTACTATGTAGAAACAAGTTTGTATAGGTATTTCAAAGATGCCCAGAATGAGCTAAATTGGTATGTCTCCAACTCCTAGAAATAACTTCATGCCCCATCTGCCTTACTTCCATCTAGTAAGGATCACATAATACCTAACAAAGTTTTGACACAGATTCCCAATTCGGACATTGAGAACATACAGCACGTTGCTTTAAACAAGCACTTTCTCATTCCAAGGAGCAAGTCACTATGAAGGAACAAGTTTGTATAGGTATTTCAAAGATGCCCAGAACTGAGCTAAACTTGGTGTGTCTCCAACTCCGAGAAATAACTTCATGCCCCATCTCCCTCACTTCCAGCTAGTAAGGATCATATAATTCCTAACAAAGATTTGACGGAGATTCCCAATTCGGGCATTCAGAACATATCGCACGTTGCTTTAAACAAACACTTTCTCATTCCAAGTAGCAAGTTACTATGTAGGAACAAGTTTGCATAGCTATTTCAAAGATGCCCAGAACTGAGGTAAACTTGGTGTGTCTCCAACTCCAAGAAATAACTTCATGACCCATCTCCCTTACTTCCAGCTAGTAAGGATCACATAAATCCTAACAAAATTTTGACACAGATTCCCAATTCGGGCATTCAGAACATGTCGCACGTTGCTTTAAGCAAGCACTTTCTCATTACAAGTAGCAAGTTACTATGTAGGAACAAGTTTGTATAGGTATTTAAAAGATGCCAAGAACTGAGCTAAAGTGGGTATGTCTCCAACTCCTAGAAATAACTTCCTGCCCCATCTCCCTTTCTTCCAGCTAGTAAGGATCACATAATTCCTAACAAAGTTTTGACACAGATTCCCAATTCGGGCATTGAGAACATATAGCACATTGCTTTAGGCAAGCACTTTCTCATTCCAGGGAGCACGTTACTCTGTAGGAACAAGTTTGCATAGGTATTTCAAAGAAGCCCATAACTGAGCTAAACTTGGTATGTATCCAACTCCTAGAAGTAACTTCAGGCCCCATCTCCCTCACTTCCAGCTAGTAAGGATCACATAATTCCTAACCAAGTTTTGACACAGATTCCCAATTCGGGCATTCAGAACATATAGCACGTTGCTTTAAGCAAACATTTTCTCATTCCAAGTAGGAAGTTACTATGTAGGAACAAGTTTGTATAGGTATTTCAAAGATGCCCAGAACTGAGCTAAACTTGGTATGTTTCCAACTCCGAGAAATAACTTCATGCCCCATCTCCCTTACTTCCAGCTAGTAAGGATCACATAATTTCTAACAAAGTTTTGACACAGATTCCCAATTCGGGCATTCAGAACATTTAGCACGTTGCTTTAAGCAAGCACTTCCTCATTCCAAGTAGCAAGTTACTATGTAGGAACAAGAATGTATACGACTTTCAAAGATGCCCAAAACTGAGCTAAACTTGGTATGTCTCAAACTCCTAGAAATAACTTCATGCCCCATCTGCCTTACTTCCTGCTAGTAAGGATCACGTAATATCTAACAAAGTTTGACACAGATTCCCAATTCGGGCATTCAGAACATATAGCACGTTGCTGTAAGCAAGCACATTCTCATTCAAAGATGCAAGTTACTATGTAGAAACAAGCTTGTATAGGTATTTCAAAGATGCCCAGAATGAGCTAAATTGGTGTGTCTCCAACTCCTAGAAATAACTTCATGCCCCATCTCCCTTACTTCCATCTAGTAAGGATCACATAATTCCTAACAAAGTCTTGACACAGATTCCCAATTCGGGCATTGAGAACATACAGCACGTTGCTTTAAACAAGCACTTTCTCATTCCAAGGAGCAAGTCACTATGAAGGAACAAGTTTGTATAGGTATTTCAAAGATGCGCAGAACTGAGCTAAACTTGGTGTGTCTCCAACTCCTAGAAATAACTTCATGCCCCATCTCCCTCACTTCCAGCTAGTAAGGATCACATAATTCCTAACAAAGATTTGACGGAGATTCCCAATTCGGGCATTCAGAACATATCGCACGTTGCTTTAAGCAAACACTTTCTCATTCCAAGTAGCAAGTTACTATGTAGGAACAAGTTTGCAAAGCTATTTCAAAGATGCCCAGAACTGAGGTAAACTTGGTGTGTCTCCAACTCCTAGAAATAACTTCATGACCCATCTCCCTTACTTCCAGCTAGTAAGGATCACATAATTCCTAACAAAGTTTTGACACAGATTCCCAATTCGGGCATTCAGAACATGTCGCACGTTGCATTAAGCAAGCACTTTCTCATTACAAGTAGCAAGTTACTATGTAGGAACAAGTTTGTATAGGTATTTAAAAATTGCCAAGAACTGAGCTAAAGTGGGTATGTCTCCAACTCCTAGAAATAACTTCCTGCCCCATCTCCCTTACTTCCAGCTAGTAAGGATCACATAATTCCTAACAAAGTTTTGACACAGATTCCCAATTCGGGCATTGAGAACATATAGCACATTGCTTTAGGCAAGCACTTTCTCATTCCAAGGAGCACGTTACTATGTAGGAACAAGTTTGCATAGGTATTTCAGAGAAGCCCATAACTGAGCTAAACTTGGTATGTATCCAACTCCTAGAAGTAACTTCAGGACCCATCTCCCTCACTTCCAGCTAGTAAGGATCACATAATTCCTAACAAAGATTTTACACAGATTCCCAATTCGGGCATTCAGAACATATAGCACGTTGCTTTAAGCAAGCACTTTCTCATTCCAAGTAGCAAGTTACTATGTAGGAACAAGTTTGTATAGGTATTTCAAAGATGCCCAGAACTGAACTAAACTTGGTGTGTCTCCAACTCCTAGAAATAACTTCATGCCCCATCTCCCTTACTTCCAGCTAGTAAGGATGACATAATTCCTAAAATAGTTTTGACATAGATTCCCAATTCGGGCATTCAGAACATATAGCACGTTGCTGTAAGCAAACACTGTCTCATTCCAAGTAGCAAGTTACGATGTAGGAACAAGTTTGTATATGTATGTCAAAGATGCCCAGAACTGAGCTAAACTTGGTATGTCTCCAACTCCTAGAAATAACTTCATGCCACATCTCCCTTACTTCCAGCTAGTAAGGATCACATAATTCCTAACAAAGTTTTGACACAGATTCCCAATTCGGGCATTCAGTACATATAGCACGTTGCTGTAAGCAAGCACATTCTCATTCAAAGTTGCAAGTTGCGATGTAGGAACAAGTTTGTATAGGTATTTCAAAGATGCCCAGAACTGAGCTAAACTTGGTATGTTTCCAACTCCGAGAAATAACTTCATGCCCCATCTCCCTTACTTCCAGCTAGTAAGGATCACATAATTTCTAACAAAGTTTTGACACCGATCCCAATTCGGGCATTCAGAATATTTAGCACGTTGCTTAAAGCAAGCACTTTCTCATTCCAATTAGCAAGTTACTATGTAGGAACAAGATTGTATACGACTTTCAAAGATGCCCAAATCTGAGCTAAACTTGGTATGTCTCCAACTCCTAGAAATAACTTCATGCCCAATCTGCCTTACTTCCTGCTAGTAAGGATCACGTAATATCTAACAAAGTTTGCCACAGATTCCCAATTCGGGCATTCAGAACATATAGCACGTTGCTGTAAGCAAGCACATTCTCATTCAAAGATGCAAGTTACTATGTAGAAACAAGTTTGTATAGGTATTTCAAAGATGCCCAGAATGAGCTAAATTGGTATGTCTCCAACTCCTAGAAATAACTTCATGCCCCATCTGCCTTACTTCCATCTAGTAAGGATCACATAATACCTAACAAAGTTTTGACACAGATTCCCAATTCGGACATTGAGAACATACAGCACGTTGCTTTAAACAAGCACTTTCTCATTCCAAGGAGCAAGTCACTATGAAGGAACAAGTTTGTATAGGTATTTCAAAGATGCCCAGAACTGAGCTAAACTTGGTGTGTCTCCAACTCCTAGAAATAACTTCATGCCCCATCTCCCTCACTTCCAGCTAGTAAGGATCATATAATTCCTAACAAAGATTTGACGGAGATTCCCAATTCGGGCATTCAGAACATATCGCACGTTGCTTTAAACAAACACTTTCTCATTCCAAGTAGCAAGTTACTATGTAGGAACAAGTTTGCATAGCTATTTCAAAGATGCCCAGAACTGAGGTAAACTTGGTGTGTCTCCAACTCCAAGAAATAACTTCATGACCCATCTCCCTTACTTCCAGCTAGTAAGGATCACATAAATCCTAACAAAATTTTGACACAGATTCCCAATTCGGGCATTCAGAACATGTCGCACGTTGCTTTAAGCAAGCACTTTCTCATTACAAGTAGCAAGTTACTATGTAGGAACAAGTTTGTATAGGTATTTAAAAGATGCCAAGAACTGAGCTAAAGTGGGTATGTCTCCAACTCCTAGAAATAACTTCCTGCCCCATCTCCCTTTCTTCCAGCTAGTAAGGATCACATAATTCCTAACAAAGATTTGACACAGATTCCCAATTCGGGCATTGAGAACATATAGCACATTGCTTTAGGCAAGCACTTTCTCATTCCAGGGAGCACGTTACTATGTAGGAACAAGTTTGCATAGGTATTTCAAAGAAGCCCATAACTGAGCTAAACTTGGTATGTATCCAACTCCTAGAAGTAACTTCAGGCCCCATCTCCCTCACTTCCAGCTAGTAAGGATCACATAATTCCTAACCAAGTTTTGACACAGATTCCCAATTCGGGCATTCAGAACATATAGCACGTTGCTTTAAGCAAACATTTTCTCATTCCAAGTAGGAAGTTACTATGTAGGAACAAGTTTGTATAGGTATTTCAAAGATGCCCAGAACTGAGCTAAACTTGGTATGTTTCCAACTCCGAGAAATAACTTCATGCCCCATCTCCCTTACTTCCAGCTAGTAAGGATCACATAATTTCTAACAAAGTTTTGACACAGATTCCCAATTCGGGCATTCAGAACATTTAGCACGTTGCTTTAAGCAAGCACTTCCTCATTCCAAGTAGCAAGTTACTATGTAGGAACAAGAATGTATACGACTTTCAAAGATGCCCAAAACTGAGCTAAACTTGGTATGTCTCAAACTCCTAGAAATAACTTCATGCCCCATCTGCCTTACTTCCTGCTAGTAAGGATCACGTAATATCTAACAAAGTTTGACACAGATTCCCAATTCGGGCATTCAGAACATATAGCACGTTGCTGTAAGCAAGCACATTCTCATTCAAAGATGCAAGTTACTATGTAGAAACAAGCTTGTATAGGTATTTCAAAGATGCCCAGAATGAGCTAAATTGGTGTGTCTCCAACTCCTAGAAATAACTTCATGCCCCATCTCCCTTACTTCCATCTAGTAAGGATCACATAATTCCTAACAAAGTCTTGACACAGATTCCCAATTCGGGCATTGAGAACATACAGCACGTTGCTTTAAACAAGCACTTTCTCATTCCAAGGAGCAAGTCACTATGAAGGAACAAGTTTGTATAGGTATTTCAAAGATGCCCAGAACTGAGCTAAACTTGGTGTGTCTCCAACTCCTAGAAATAACTTCATGCCCCATCTCCCTCACTTCCAGCTAGTAAGGATCACATAATTCCTAACAAAGATTTGACGGAGATTCCCAATTCGGGCATTCAGAACATATCGCACGTTGCTTTAAGCAAACACTTTCTCATTCCAAGTAGCAAGTTACTATGTAGGAACAAGTTTGCAAAGCTATTTCAAAGATGCCCAGAACTGAGGTAAACTTGGTGTGTCTCCAACTCCTAGAAATAACTTCATGACCCATCTCCCTTACTTCCAGCTAGTAAGGATCACATAATTCCTAACAAAGTTTTGACACAGATTCCCAATTCGGGCATTCAGAACATGTCGCACGTTGCATTAAGCAAGCACTTTCTCATTACAAGTAGCAAGTTACTATGTAGGAACAAGTTTGTATAGGTATTTAAAAATTGCCAAGAACTGAGCTAAAGTGGGTATGTCTCCAACTCCTAGAAATAACTTCCTGCCCCATCTCCCTTACTTCCAGCTAGTAAGGATCACATAATTCCTAACAAAGTTTTGACACAGATTCCCAATTCGGGCATTGAGAACATATAGCACATTGCTTTAGGCAAGCACTTTCTCATTCCAAGGAGCACGTTACTATGTAGGAACAAGTTTGCATAGGTATTTCAGAGAAGCCCATAACTGAGCTAAACTTGGTATGTATCCAACTCCTAGAAGTAACTTCAGGCCCCATCTCCCTCACTTCCAGCTAGTAAGGATCACATAATTCCTAACAAAGATTTTACACAGATTCCCAATTCGGGCATTCAGAACATATAGCACGTTGCTTTAAGCAAGCACTTTCTCATTCCAAGTAGCAAGTTACTATGTAGGAACAAGTTTGTATAGGTATTTCAAAGATGCCCAGAACTGAACTAAACTTGGTGTGTCTCCAACTCCTAGAAATAACTTCATGCCCCATCTCCCTTACTTCCAGCTAGTAAGGATGACATAATTCCTAAAATAGTTTTGACATAGATTCCCAATTCGGGCATTCAGAACATATAGCACGTTGCTGTAAGCAAACACTGTCTCATTCCAAGTAGCAAGTTACGATGTAGGAACAAGTTTGTATAGGTATGTCAAAGATGCCCAGAACTGAGCTAAACTTGGTATGTCTCCAACTCCTAGAAATAACTTCATGCCACATCTCCCTTACTTCCAGCTAGTAAGGATCACATAATTCCTAACAAAGTTTTGACACAGATTCCCAATTCGGGCATTCAGTACATATAGCACGTTGCTGTAAGCAAGCACATTCTCATTCAAAGTTGCAAGTTGCGATGTAGGAACAAGTTTGTATAGGTATTTCAAAGATGCACAGAACTGAGCTAAACTTGGTATGTCTCCCACTCCTAGAAATAACTTCATGCTCCTTCTCCATTACTTCCAGCTAGTAAGGATCACATAATTCCTAACAAATATTTGACACAGATTCCTAATTCGGGCATTCAGAACATACAGCATATTGCTTTAAGCAAGCACTTTCTCATTACAACTCGCAGGATACTATCTTGCAACAAGTTTGTATAGGACTTTCAAAGATGCCCAGAACAGAGCTAAAGTGGGTATGTCTCCACCTCCTAGAAATGTCTTCATGCCCCATCTCCCTTACTTCCAGCTAGTAAGGATTACATAATTTCTAACAAAGTTTTGACACAGATTCCCAATTCGGGCATTCAGAACATATAGCACGTTGCTTTAAGCAAGAACTTTCTCATTCCAAGTAGCAAGTTACTATGTAGGAACAAGATTGTATAGGACTTTCTAAGATGCCCAGAACTGAGCTAAACTTGGTATGTCTCCAACTCCTAGAAATAACTTCATGCCCCATCTCCCTTACTTCCAGCTAGTAAGGATCACTATAATTCCTAACAAAGTTTTGACACAGATTCCCAATTCGGGCATTTAGAACATATCGCACGTTGCTGTAAGCAAGCACATTCTCATTCAAAGTTGCAAGTTACTATGTAGGAACAAGTTTGTATAGGTTTTTCAAAGATGCCAAGAACTGAGCTAAAGTGGGTATGTCTCCAACTCCTAGAAATAACTTCATGCCCCATCTGCCTTTCTTCCAGCTAGTAAGGATCACATAATTTCTAACAAAGTTTTGACACAGATTCCCAATTCGGGCATTCAGAACATATCGCACGTTGCTGTAAGCAAGCACATTCTCATTCAAAGTTGCAAGTTACTATGTAGGAACAAGTTTGTATAGGTTTTTCAAAGATGCCCAGAGCTGAGCTAAAGTGGGTATGTCTCCAACTCCTAGAAATATCTTCATGCCCCATCTGCCTTACTTCCAGCTAGTAAGGATCACATAATTCCTAACAAAGTTTTGACACAGATTCCCAATTCGGTCATTCAGAACATATAGCACGTTGCTTTAAGCAGACATTTTCTCATTCCAAGTAGCAAGTTACTATGTAGGAACAAGTTTGTATAGGTATTTCAAAGAAGCCCAGAACTGAGCTAAAGTTGTGATGTCTCCAAATCCTAGAAATAACTTCATGCCCCATCTCCCTTACTTCCAGCTAGTAAGGATCACATAATTCCAAACAAAGTTTTGACACAGATTCCCAATTCGGGCATTCAGAACATATAGCACGTTGCTTTAAGCAAGCACTTTCTCATTCCAAGTAGCAAGTTACTATGTAGGAACAAGTTTGTATAGGTATTTCAAAGATGCCCAGAACTGAGCTAAACTTGGTGTGTCTCCAACTCCCAGAATTAACTTCATGCCCCATCTCACTTACTTCCACCTAGTAAGGATCACATAATTCCTAACAAAGTTTTGACACAGATTCCCAATTCGGGCATTCAGAACATATAGCACGTTGCTGTAAGCAAGCACATTCTCATTCAAAGTTGCAAGTTACTATGTAGGAACAAGTTTGTATAGGTATTTCAAAGATGCCCAGAACTGAGCTAAACTTGGTATGTCTCCCACTCCTAGAAATAACTTCATGCTCCTTCTCCCTTACTTCCAGCTAGTAAGGATCACATAATTCATAACAAAGTTTTGACACAGATTCCTAATTCGGGCATTCAGAACATACAGCATGTTGCTTTAAGCAAGCACTTTCTCATTACAACTCGCAGGTTACTATCTTGGAACAAGTTTGTATAGGACTTTCAAAGAGGCCAAGAACTGAGCTAAAGTGGGTATGTCTCCAACTCCTAGAAATATCTTCATGCCCCATCTCCCTTACTTCCAGCTAGTAACGATCACATAATTTCTAACAAAGACTTTACAAAGATTCCCAATTCGGGCATTCAGAACATATAGCACGTTGCTTTAAGCAAACACTTTCTCATTCAAAGTAGCAAGTTACTATGTAGGAACAAGTTTGTATAGGTATTTCAAAGATCCCCAGAACTGAGCTAAACTTGGTATGTCTCCAAGTTCTAGAAATAACTTCATGCCCCATTTCCCTTACTTCCAACTAGTAAGGATCACATAATTCCTGACAAAGTTTTGACACAGATTCCCAAATCGGGCATTCAGAACATATTGCACGTTGCTTTCAACAAGCACTTTCTCATTCCAAGTAGGAAGTTACTATGTAGGAACAAGTTTGTATAGGTATTTCAAAGATGCCCAGAACTGAGCTAAACTTGGTATGTCTCCAACTGCTAGAAATAACTTTATGCCCCATCTCCCTTACTTCCAGCTTGTAAGAATCACATAATTCTTAACAAAGTTTTGACACAGATTCCCAATTCGGGCATTCAGAACATATAGCACGTTGCTGTAAGCAAGCACATTATCATTCAATGTTGCAAGTTACTATGTAGGAACAAGCTTGTGTAGGTATTTCAAAGATGCCCAGAACTGAGCTAAACTTGGTATGTCTCCAAATCCTAGAAATAAATTCATGCTCCATCTCCCTTACTTCTTCTAGTAAGGATCACATAATTCCTAACAAAGTTTTGACACAGATTCCCAATTCGGGCATTCAGAACATATAGCACGTTGCTTTAAGCAAGCACTTTCTCATTCCAAGGAGCACGTTACGATGTAGGAACCAGTTTGTATAGGTATTTCAAAGATGTCCAGAACTGAGCTAAACTTGGTATGTCTCCCACTCCTAGAAATAACTTCATGCTACATCTCCCTTACTTCTTCTAGTAAGGATCACATAATTCCTAACAAAGTTTTGACACAGATTCCCAATTCGGTCATTCAGAACATATAGCACATTGCTTTAAGCAAGCACTTTCTCATTCCAAGGAGCACGTTACTATGTAGTAACAAGTTTGTATAGGTATTTCAAAGATGCCCAGAACTGAGCTAAACTTGGTATGTCTCCAACTCCTAGAAATAACTTCATGCCCCATCTCCCTTACTTCCAGCTAGTAAGGATCACATAATTCCTAACAAAATTTTGACACAGATTCCCAATTCGGGCATTCAGATCATATAGCACGTTGCTTTAAGCAAGCACTTTCTCATTCCAAGTAGCAAGTTACTATGTAGGAACAAGATTGTACAGGTATTTCAAAGATGCCCAGAAGTGAGATAAAATTGGTGTATATCCAACTCCTAGAAATAACTTCACGCCCCATCTCCCTTACTTCCAGCTACTAAGGATCACATAATTCCTAACCATGTTTTGACACAGATTCCCAATTCGGGCATTCGGAACATATAGCACGTTGCTTTAAGCAAGCACTTTCTCATTCCAACTATCAAGTTACTATCTAGGAACAAGTTTGTATAGGACTTTCAAAGATCCCCAGAACTTAGCTAAAGTGGGTATGTTTCCAACTCCTAGAAATACCTTCATGCCCCATCTCACTTACTTCCAGCTAGTAAGGATCACATAATTCCTAACAAAGTTTTGACTCAGATTCCTAAATCGGGCATTCAAAACATATAGTATGTTCTTTTAAGCAAGCTCTTTCTCATTCCAAGTAGTAAGTTACTATGTGGGAACATGTTTGTATAGGTATTTCAAAGATGCCCAGAACTGAGTTTAAGTGGGTATGTCTCCAACTCCTAGAAATAACTTCATGCCCCATCTCCCTTACTTCCAGCTAGTAAGGAACACATAATTCCTAACAAAGTTTTGACACAGATTCCAATTTCGGGCATTCACAACATATAACACGTTGCTTTAAGCAAGCACTTTCTCATTCCAACTAGAAAGTTACTATCTAGGAACAAGTTTGTATGGGATTTTCAAGGATCCCCAGAACTGAACCTAACTTGGTATGTCTCCAACTCCTAGAAATAACTTCATGCCCCATCTCCCTTACTTCCAGCTAGTAAGGATCACATAATTCCTAACAAAGTTTAGACACAGATTCCCATTTCGGGCATTCAGAATGTATAGTACGTTGCTTTAAGCAAGCACTTTCTCATTCCAAGTAGCAAGTTACTATGTGGGAACAAGTTTGTATAGCTATTTTAAAGATGCCAGAACTGAGCTAAACTTGGTATGTCTCCAACTCCTAGAAGTAACTTCATGCCCCATCTCCCTTACTCGCAGCTAGTAAGGATCACATAATTCCTAACAAAGATTTGACACAGATTCCCAATTCGGGCATTCAGAACATATAGCACGTTGCTGTAAGCAAGCACATTCTCATTCAAAGTTGCAAAATACTATATAGGAACAAGTTTGCATAGGACTTTCAAAGATCCCCAGAACTGAGCTAAATTTGGTATGTCTCCAACTCCTAGAAATAACATCAGGCCCCATCTCCCTTACTTCCAGCTAGTAAGGATCACATAATTCCTAACAAAATTTTGACACAGATTCCCAATTCGGGCATTCAGAACATATAGCACGTTGCTTTAAGCAAACATTTTCTCATTCCAAGTAGCAGGTTACTATGTAGGAACAATTTTGTATAGCTTTTTCAAAGATGCCCACAACTGAGCAAAACTTGGTATGTCTCCAACTCCTACAAGAAACTTCATGCCCCATCTCCCTTACTTCCAGCTAGTAAGGATCACATAATTCCTAACAAAGTTTGACACAGATTCCCTACTCGGGCATTCAGAACATATAGCACGTTGCTTTAAGCAAGCACTTTCTCATTCCAAGTAGCAAGTTACTATGTAGGAACAAGTTTGTATAGCTATTTCAAAGATGCCCAGAACTGAGCCAAACTTGGTATGTCTCCAACTCCTAGAAATAAATTCATGCCCCATCTCCATTACTTCCAGCTAGTAAGGATCACATAATTCCTAACAAAGTTTTGACACAGATCCCCAATTCGGGCATTCAGAACATATACCACGTTGCTTTAAGCAAGCACTTTCTCATTCCAAGTAGCAAGTTACTCTGTAGGAACAAGTTTGTATAGGTATTTCAAAGATGCCAAGGACTGAGCTAAACTTGGTATGTCTACAACTCCTAGAAGTAACTTCATGCCCCATCTCCCTTACTTCCAGCTACTAAGGATCACATAATTCCTAACAATGTTTTGACACAGATTCCGAATTCGGGCATTGAAAACATATAGTACGTTGCTGTAAGCAAGCACTTTCTCATTCAAAGTTGCAAGATCATATGTAGGAACAAGTTTGTATAGGTATTTCAAAGATGCCCAGAACTGAGCTAATCTTGGTATGTCTCCAACTCCTAGAAATAACTTCATGCCCCATCTCCCTTACTTCCATCTAGTAAGGATCACATAATTACTAACAACGATTTGACACAGATTCCCAATTCGGGCATTCCGAACATGTAGCACGTTGCTTTAAGCAAGCACTTTCTCATTCCAAGTAGCAAGTTACTATGTAGGAACAAGTTTGTATAGCTATTTCAAAGATGCCCAGAACTGAGCTAAAGTTGGTATGTCTCCAACTCCTAGAAATAACATCAGGCCCCATCTCCCTTACTTCCAGCTAGTAAGGATCACATAATTCCTAACAAAGTTTTGACACAGATTCCCAATTCGAGCATTCAGAACATATAGCACGTTGCGTTAAGCAAACATTTTCTCATTCCAAGTAGCAGGTTACTATGTAGGAACAATTTTGTATAGCTTTTTCAAAGATGCCCACAACTGAGCAAAACTTGGTATGTCTCCAACTCCTACAAGAAACTTCATGCCCCATCTCCCTTACTTCCAGCTAGTAAGGATCACATAATTCCTAACAAAGTTTGACACAGATTCCCTACTCGGGCATTCAGAACATATAGCACGTTGCTTTAAGCAAGCACTTTCTCATTCCAAGTAGCAAGTTACTATGTAGGAACAAGTTTGTATAGCTATTTCAAAGATGCCCAGAACTGAGCTAAACTTGGTATGTCTCCAACTCCTAGAAATAAATTCATGCCCCATCTCCATTACTTCCAGCTTGTAAGGATCACATAATTCCTAACAAAGTTTTGACACAGATCCCCAATTCGGGCATTCAGTACATATACCACGTTGCTTTAAGCAAGCACTTTCTCATTCCAAGTAGCAAGTTACTCTGTAGGAACAAGTTTGTATAGGTATTTCAAAGATGCCAAGGCCTGAGCTAAACTTGGTATGTCTCCAACTCCTAGAAGTAACTTCATGCCCCATCTCCCTTACTTCCAGCTAGTAAGGATCACATAATTCCTAACAAAGTTTTGACACAGATTCCCAATTCGGGCATTGAAAACATATAGTACGTTGCTGTAAGCAAGCACTTTCTCATTCAAAGTTGCAAGATCATATGTAGGAACAAGTTTGTATAGCTATTTCAAAGATGCCCAGAACGGAGCTAATCTTGGTATGTCTCCAACTCCTAGAAATAACTTCATGCCCCATCTCACTTACTTCCATCTAGTAAGGATCACATAATTACTAACAACGATTTGACACAGATTCCCAATTCGGGCATTCCGAACATGTAGCACGTTGCTTTAAGCAAGCACTTTCTCATTCCAAGTAGCAAGTTACTATGTAGGAACAAGTTTGTATAGCTATTTCAAAGATGCCCAGAACTGAGCTAAACTTGGTATGTCTCCAACTCCTAGAAATAACTTCATGCCCCATCTCCCTTACTCCCAGCTAGTAAGGATCACATAATTCCTAACAAAGATTTGACACAGATTCCCAATTCGGGCATTCAAAACATATAGCACGTTGCTGTAAGCAAGCACTTTCTCATTCAAAGTTGCAAGATACTATATAGGAACAAGTTTGCATAGGACTTTCAAAGATCCCCAGAACTGAGCTAAAATTGGTATGTCTCCAACTCCAAGAAATAACATCAGGCCCCATCTCCCTCACTTCCAGCTAGTAAGGATCACATAATTCATAACAAAGTTTTGACACAGATTCCCAATTCGGGCATTCAGAACATATAGCACTTTTCTTTAAGCAAACATTTTCTCATTTCAAGTAGCAAGTTACTATGTAGGAACAATTTTGTATAGCTTTTTCAAAGATGCCCACAACTGAGCTAAACTTGGTATGTCTCCAACTCCTACAAGAAACTTCATGCCCCATCTCCCTTACTTCCAGCTAGTAAGGATCACATAATTCCTAACAAAGTTTGACACAGATTCCCAATTCGGGCATTCAGAACATATAGCACGTTGCTTTAAGCAAGCACTTTCTCATTCCAAGTAGCAAGTTACTATGTAGGAACAAGTTTGTATAGGTATTTGAAAGATGCCCAGAACTGAGCTAAACTTGGTATGTCTCCAACTCCTAGAAATGTCTTCATGCCCCAACTCCCTTACTTCCAGCTAGTAAGGATCACATAAGTCCTAACAAAGTTTTGACACAGATCCCCAATTCGGGCATTCAGAACATATACCACGTTGCTTTAAGCAAGCACTTTCTCATTCCAAGTAGCAAGTTACTCTGTAGGAACAAGTTTGTATAGGTATTTCAAAGATGAACAAAACTGAGCTAAACTTGGTATGTCTCCAACTCCTAGAAATAACTTCATGCCCCATCTCCCTTACTTCCAGCTAGTAAGGATCACATAATTCCTAACAAAGTTTTGACACAGATTCCCATTTCGGGCATAAGAACGTATAGTACGTTGCTGTAAGCAAGGACTTTCTCATTCAAAGTTGCAAGTTACTATGTAGGAACAAGTTTGTATAGGTATTTCAAAGATGCCCAGAACTGAGCTAATCTTGGTATGTCTCCAACTCCTAGAAATAACTTCATGCCCCATCTCCCTTACTTCCAGCTAGTAAGGATCACATAACTCCTAACAAAGTTTTGACACAGATTCCCAATTCGGGCAATCAGAACATATAGCACGTTGCTTTAAACAAGCACTTTCTCTTTCCAACTAGCAAATTACTATGTAGGAACAAATTTGTATAGGTATTTCAAAGATGCCCAGAACTGAGCTAAACTTGGTATGTCTCCAACTCCTAGAAATATCTTCATGACCCATCTCCGTTACTTCCAGCTAGTAAGGATCACATAATTCCTAACAAAGTTTTGACACAGATTCCCAATTCGGGCAATCAGAACATATAGCACGTTGCTTTAAACAAGCACTTTCTCATTCCAACTAGCAAATTACTATGTAGGAACAAATTTGTATAGGTATTTCAAAGATGCCCAGAACTGAGCTAAACTTGGTATGTCTCCAACTCCTAGAAATAACTTCATGACCCATCTCCCTTACATCCAGCTAGTAAGGATCACATAATTCCTAACAAAGTTTAGACACAGATTCCCATTTCGGGCATTCAGAACGTACAGCACGGTGCTGTAAGCGAGCACTTTCTCATTCAAAGTTGCAAGTTACTATGTAGGAACAAGTTTGTATAGGTATTTCAAAGAAGCCCAAAACTGAGCTAAACTTGGTATGTCTCCAACTCCTAGAAATAACTTCCTGCCCCATCTCCCTTACTTCCAGCTAGTAAGGATCACATAATTCCTAACAAAATTTAGACACAGATTCCCATTTCGGGCATTCAGAACGAATAGTACGTTGCTGTAAGCGAGCACTTTCTCATTCAAAGTTGCAAGTTACTATGTAGGAACAAGTTTGTATGGGTATTTCAAAGATGCCCAGACCTGAGCTAATCTTGGTATGTCTCCAACTCCTAGAAATAACTTCATGCCCCATCTCCCTTACTTGCAGCTAGTAAGGATCACATAATTCCTAACAAAGTTTTGACACAGATTCCCAATTCGGGCATTCAGAACATATAGCACGTTGCCTTAAGCAAGCAATTTCTCATTCCAACTAGCAAGTTACTATGTAGGAACAAGTTTGTATAGGTATTTCAAAGATGCCCTGAACTGAGCTAAACTTGGTATGTCTCCAACTACTAGAAATAACTTCATGCCGCATCTCCCTTACTTCCATCTAGTAAGGATCACATAATTCCTAACAAAGATTTGACACAGATTTCCAATTCGGGCATTCCGAACATGTAGCACTTTGCTTTAAGCAAGAACTTTCTCATTCCAAGTAGCAAGTTACTATGTAGGAACAAGTTTGTATAGCTATTTCAAAGATGCCCAGAACTGAGTTAACCTTGGTATGTCTCCAACTGCTAGAAGTAACTTCATGCCCCATCTCCCTTACTTCCAGCTAGTAAGGATCACATAATTCCTAACAAAGTTTTGACACAGATTCGCAATTCGGGCATTCAGAACATAGAGCACGTTGCTTTAAGCAAGCACTTTCTCATTTCAACTAGCAAGTTACTATGTAGGAACAAGTTTGCATAGGTCTTTCAAAGGTGCCCAGAACTGAGCTAAACTTGGTATGTCTCCAACTCCCAGAAATAACTTCATGCCCCCTCTCCCTTACTTCCAGCTAGTAAGGATCACATAATTCCTAACAAAGTTTTGACACAGATTCCCAATTCGGGCATTCAGAACATAGAGCACGTTGCTTTAAGCAAGCACTTTCTCATTCCAACTAGCAAATTACTATGTAGGGACAAGATTGTATAGGTATTTCAAAGATGCCCAGAACTGAGCTAAAGTGGGTATGTCTCCAACTCCTAGAAATAACTTCATTCCCCATCTCCCTTACTTCCAGCTGGTAAGGGTCACATAATTCCTAACAAAGTTTGGACACAGATTCCCAATTCGGGAATACAGAACATAGAGCACGTTGCTTTAAGCAAGGACTTTCTCATTCCAAGTAGCAAGTTACTATGTAGGAACATGTTTGTATAGGTATTTCAAAGATACCCAGAACTGAGCTAAAGTGGTTATGTTTCGAACTCCTAGAAATAACTGCATGCCCCATCTCCCTTACTTCCAGCTAGTAAGGATCACATAATTCCTAACAAAGTTTTGACACAGATTCCAAATTCGAGCATTCAGAACATATTGCACGTTGCTTTAAGCAAGCACTTTCTCATTCCAAGTAGCAAGTTTCTATGTAGGAACTAGTTTGTATAGGTGTATCAAAGATGCCCAGAACTGACCTAAAGTGGGTATGTCTCCTACTGCTAGAAATAACTTCGCGCTCCATCTCCCTTACTTCCATCTAGTAAGGATCAGATAATTCCTAACAAAGTTTTGACACAGAATCCTAATTCGGGCATTCAGAACATATAGCACGTTGCTTTAAGCAAGCACTTTCTCATTTCAAGTAGCAAGTTACTATGTAGGAACATTTTGTATAGGACTTTCAAAGATCCCCAGAACTGAGCTAAGTTGGTATTTCTCCAACTCCTAGAAATAACTTCATGCCTCATGTCCCTTACTTCCAGCTAGTCAGGATGACATAATTCCTAATAAAATTTTGACACAGATTCCCAAATAGGGCATTCAGAAAATATAGCACGTTGCTTTAAGCAAGCACTTTCTCATTTCTAGTAGCAAGTTACTATGTAGGCACAAGTTTGTTTAGGTATTTCAAAGATGCCCAGAACTGAGCTAAACTTGGTATGTCTCCAACTCCTAGAAATAACTTCATGGCCCATCTACCTTACTTTCAGCTAGTACGGATCACATAATTCCTAACAAAGTTTTGACACAGATTCCCAATTCGGGCATTCAGAACATATAGCACGTTGCTTTAAGGAAGCACTTTCTCATTCTAATTAGCAAGTTACTATCTAGGAACAAGTTTGTATAGGACTTTCAAAGATCCCCAGAAGTAAGCTAAAGTGGGTATGTCTCCAACTCCTAGAAATAACTTCATTCCCCATCTCCCTTACTTCCAGCTGATAAGGGTCACATAATTCCTAACAAAGTTTGGACACAGATTCCCAATTCGGGAATACAGAACATAGAGCACGTTGCTTTAAGCAAGGACTTTCTCATTCCAAGTAGCAAGTTACTATGTAGGAACATGTTTGTATAGGTATTTCAAAGATACCCAGAACTGAGCTAAAGTGGTTATGTTTCGAACTCCTAGAAATAACTTCATGCCCCATCTCCCTTACTTCCAGCTAGTAAGGATCACATAATTCCTAACAAAGTTTTGACACAGATTCCAAATTCGAGCATTCAGAACATATTGCACGTTGCTTTAAGCAAGCACTTTCTCATTCCAAGTAGCAAGTTTCTATGTAGGAACTAGTTTGTATAGGTGTTTCAAAGATGCCCAGAACTGACCTAAAGTGAGTATGTCTCCTACTGCTAGAAATAACTTCACGCTCCATCTCCCTTACTTCCATCTAGTAAGGATCAGATAATTCCTAACAAAGTTTTGACACAGAATCCTAATTCGGGCATTCAGAACATATAGCACGTTGCTTTAAGCAAGCACTTTCTCATTTCAAGTAGCAAGTTACTATGTAGGAACATTTTGTATAGGACTTTCAAAGATCCCTAGAACTGAGCTAAGTTGGTATTTCTCCAACTCCTAGAAATAACTTCATGCCTCATGTCCCTTACTTCCAGCTAGTCAGGATGACATAATTCCTAACAAAATTTTGACACAGATTCCCAAATCGGGCATTCAGAAAATATAGCACGTTGCTTTAAGCAAGCACTTTCTCATTCCTAGTAGCAAGTTACTATGTAGGCACAAGTTTGTTTAGGTATTTCAAAGATGCCCAGAACTGAGCTAAACTTGGTATGTCTCCAACTCCTAGAAATAACTTCATGGCCCATCTACCTTACTTTCAGCTAGTACGGATCACATAATTCCTAACAAAGTTTTGACACAGATTCCCAATTCGGGCATTCAGAACATATAGCACGTTGCTTTAAGCAAGCACTTTCTCATTCTAATTAGCAAGTTACTATCTAGGAACAAGTTTGTATAGGACTTTCAAAGATCCCCAGAAGTAAGCTAAAGTGGGTATGTCTCCAACTCCTAGAAATAACTTCATGCCCCTTCTCCCTTACTTCCAGCTAGTCAGGATCACATAATTC
Organism: Diceros bicornis minor; assembly: GCF_020826845.1. NCBI lineage: Eukaryota > Metazoa > Chordata > Mammalia > Perissodactyla > Rhinocerotidae > Diceros > Diceros bicornis. Next base: position 90,281 of record NW_026691081.1, on the reverse strand, counting down.
CTAGCAAAGATTTGACACAGATTCCCATTTCGGGCATTCAGAACATATAGCACAGTGCTGTAAGCAAGCACTTTCTCATTAAAAGTTGCAAGTTACTATCTAGGAACAAGTTTGTATAGGACTTTCAAAGATCGTCAGAACAGAGCTAAAGTGGGTATGTCTCCAACTCCTAGAAATAACTTCATGCCCCATGTCCCTTACTTCTAGCTAGTCAGGATCACATAATTCTTAACAAATTTTTGACACAGATTCCCAATTCGGGTATTCAGGACATATAGTACGTTGCTTTAAGCCAGAACTTTCTCATTCCAAGTAGCAAGTTACTATGTAGGAACAAGTTTGTATAGGACTTTCAAAGATCCCCAGAACTGAGCAAAAGTGTGTTTGTCTCCAGCTCCTAGAAATAACTTCATGCCCCATCTCCCTTACTTCCAGCTAATAAGGATCACAAAATTCCTAACAAAGTTTTGACACAGATTCCCATTTCGAGCATTCAGAACATATAGCACGATGCTGTAATCAAACACTTTCTCATTCAAAGTTGCAAGTTACTATCTAGGAACAAGTTTGTATAGGACTTTCAAAGATCCCCAGAAGTGAGCAAATGTGGGTATGTCTCCAACTCCTAGAAATAACTTCATGCCCCATCTTCCTTACTTCCAGCTAGTAGGGATCACATAGTTCCTAACAATGTTTTGACACAGATTACCAATTCGGGCATTCAGAACCTATAGCACGTTGGTTTTCACCAAGCACTTTCTCATTCCAAGTAGCAAGTTACTATGTAGGAACAAGTTTGTACAGGACTTTCAAAGATCCCATTACAGAGCTTAAGTGGGTATTTCTCCAACTCCTAGAAATAACTTCATGACCCATCTCCCTTACTTCCACCTGGTGAGGATCACATAATTCCTAACAAAGTTTTGACAGATTCCCAATTCGGGCATTCAGAACATATAGCACGTTGCTTTAAGCAAGCACTTTCTCATTCCAAGTAGCAAGTTACCATGCAGGAACAAGTTTGTATAGGACTTTCAAAGATCGCCAGAACAGAGCTAAAGTGGGTATGTCTCCAACTCCTAGAAATAACTTCATGCCCCATCTCCCTTACTTCCAGCTAGTCAGGATCACATAATTCCTAACAAAGTTTTGACACAGATTCCCAATTCTGGCATTCAGTACATATAGCACGTATCTTTAAGCAAGCGCTTTCTCATTCTAACTAGCAAGATACTATCTAGGAAGAAGTTTGTATAGGAGTTTCAAAGATCCCCAGAACAGAGCTAAAGAGGGTAAGACTCCAAATCCTAGAAATAACTTCATGCCCCATCTCCCTTACTTCCAGGTAGTAGGGATCACATATTTCCTTACAAAGTTTTCACACAGAATCCCAATTTGGGCATTCAGAACATATAGCACGTCGCTTTAAGCAAGTACTTTCTCATTCCAAGTAGCAAGTTACTATGTAGGAACAAGTTTGTATAGGTATTTCAAAGATGCCCAGAACTCAGCTAAACTTGGTATGTCTCCAACTCCTAGAAATATCTTCATGCACCATCTCCCTTACTTCCAGCTAGTAAGGATCACATAATTCCCAACAAAGTTTGGACACAGATTCCCAATATTGACATTCAGAACATATAGCATGTTGCTGTAAGCAAGCACCTTCTCATGCCAAGTTGCAAGTTACTATCTAGGAACAAGTTTGTATATGACATTCAAAGATCCCCCGAACTGAGCTAAAGTGGGTATGTCTCCAACCCCTAGAAATAACTTCAAGCCCCATCTCCCTTACTTCCAGCTAGTAGGGATCACATAATTCCTAACAAAGTTTTGACACAGATTCCCAATTCCGGCATTCAGAACATATAGCACGTTGCTTTAAGCAAGCACTTTCTCATTCCAATTTGCATGATTCTTTTAAGGAACAAGATTGTATAGGACTTTCAAAGATCCCCAGAATCGAGCTAAAGTGTGTATGTCTCCAACTCCTAGAAATAACTTCATGCCCCATCTCCCTTACTTCCAGCTAGTGAGGATAACATAATCCCTAACAAAGTTTTGGCACAGATTCCCATTACGGGCATTCAGAACATATAGCACGTTGCTGTAAGCAAGCACTTTCTCATTCTAACTAGCAAGTTACTATCTAGGAACAAGTTTGTATAGGACTTTCAAAGATGCCCAGAAGTAAGCTAAAGTGGGTATGTCTTCAACTCTTAGAAATAACTTCATGCCCCATCTCCCTTGCTTCCAGCTAGTAAGGATCACATAATTCCTAACAAAGTTTTGACACAGATTCCCATTTCGGGCATTCAGAACATGTAGCACGTTGCTTTAAGCAAGCACTTTCTCATTCCAAATAGCAAGTTACTATGCAGGAACAAGTTTGTATAGGACTTTCAAAGATCACCAGAACAGAGCTAAAGTGGGTATGTCTCCAACTTCTAAAAATAATTTCATGCCCCATCTTCCTTACTTCCAGCTAGTAAGGATCACATAATTCCTAACAAATTTTTGACACAGATTCCCAATTTGGGCATTCACAACATATAGCACGTTGCTGTAAGCAAGCACTTTCTTGTTCCATGTTGCAAGATACTTTTAAGGAACAAGATTGTATAGGACTTTCAAAGATCCCCAGAGCTGAGCTAAAGTCTGTATATCTCCAACTCCTAGAAATAACTTCATCGCCCATCTCCCTTACTTCCAGCTACTAAGGATCACATAATTCCTAACAAAGTTTTGACACAGATTCCCATTACGGGCATTCAGAGCATTTAGCAAGTTGCTGTAAACAAGCACCTTCTCATTCCAAGTTGCAAATTACTATGTAGGAAGAAGTTTGTATAGGACTTTCAAAGATCCCCAGAATTGAGCTAAATTGGGTATGTCTCCAACTCCTAGAAATAACTTCATGCCCCATCTCCCTTACTTCCAGCTAGTAAGGATCACATAATTCCTAACAAAGTTTTCACACAGATTCCCATTTCGGGCATTCAGAACATAGAGCACGTTGCTGTAAGCAAGCACTTTCTCATTCAAAGTTGCAAGTTACTATCTAGGAACAAATTTGTACAGGACTTTCAAAGATCGCCAGAACAGAGCTAAAGTGGGTATGTCTCCAACTCCTAGAAATGACTTCATGCCCCATCTCCCTTAGATCCAGCTAGTCAGGATCACATAATTCCTAACAAAATTTTGGCACAGATTCCAAATTCGGGCATTCAGAACATATAGCACGTTGCTTTAAGCAAGCACTTTCTCATTCTAACTAGCAAGTTACTATGTAGGAACAAGTTTGTATAGGACTTTCAAAGATCCCCAGATGTGAGTAAATGTGGGTATGTCTCCAACTCCTAGAAATAACTTCATGCCCCATCTCGCTTACTTCCAGCTAGTAGGGATCACATAGTTCCTAACAATGTTTTGACCCATATTACCAATTCGGGCATTCAGAACCTATAGCACGTTGCTTTCAGCAAGCACTTTCTCATTCCAAGTAGCAAGTTACTATGCAGGAACAAGTTTGTATAGTACTTTCAAAGATCCCAGAACTGAGCTAAAGTGGGTAAGTCTCCAACTCCAAGAAATAACTTCATGCCCCATCTTCCTTACTTCCAGCTAGTAGGGAATAAATAATTCCTAACAAAGTTTTGACACAGATTCCCATTTCGGGCATTCAGAACATATAGCACGTTGCTGTAATCAAGCACTTTCTCATTCAAAGTTGCAAGTTGCTATTTAGGAACAAGTTTGTGTAGGACTTTCCAAGATCCCCAGAACAGAGCTAAAGTGGGTATGTCTCCAACTCCTAGAAATAACTTCATGCACCATCTCCCTTACTTCCAGCTAGTCAGGATCACATAATTCCTAACAAAGTTTTGACACAGATTCCCATTTCGGGCATTCAGAACATATAGCACGTTGCTTTAAGCAAGCACTTTCTCATTCCATGTATCTAGTTACTATGTAGGAACAAGTTTGTATAGGACTTTCAAAGATCCCTAGAACTGAGCTAAAGAGGGTATGTCTCCAACTCCTAGAAATAACTCCATGCCCCATCTCCCTTATTTCCAGCTAGTAGGGATCACATAATTCCTAACAAAGTTTTGACACAGATTCCCAATACTGGCATTCAAAACATATACCATGTTGCTTTAAGCAAGCACTTTCTCATTCTAAGTTGCATGTTACTATGTAGGAACAAGTTTGTATAGGACTTTCAAAGATCCCCAGAACTGAGCTAAAGTGGGTATGTCTCCAACTCCTAGAAATAACTTCATGCCCCATCTCCCTTACTTCCAGCTAGTAAGGATCACATAATTCCTAACAAAGTTTTGACACAGATTACCAATATGGGCATTCAGAACATATACCTCGTTGCTGTAAGCAAGCACCTTCTCATTCCAAGTTGCAAGTTACTATCTTGGAACAAGTTTGTATAGGATATTCAAAGATCCCCAGAACTGAGCTAAAGTGGGTATGTCTCCAACTCCTAGAAATAACTTCATGCCCCATGTCCCTTACTTCTAGCTAGTCAGGATCACATAATTCTTAACAAATTTTTGACACAGATTCCCAATTCGGGTATTCAGAACATATAGTACGTTGCTTTAAGCCAGAACTTTCTCATTCCAAGTAGCAAGTTACTATGTAGGAACAAGTTTGTATAGGACTTTCAAAGATCCCCAGAACTGAGCAAAAGTGTGTTTGTCTCCAACTCCTAGAAATAACTTCATGCCCCATCTCCCTTACTTCCAGCTAATAAGGATCACAAAATTCCTAACAAAGTTTTGAACAGATTCCCATTTCGAGCATTCAGAACATATAGCACGATGCTGTAATCAAACACTTTCTCATTCAAAGTTGCAAGTTACTATCTAGGAACAAGTTTGTATAGGACTTTCAAAGATCCCCAGAAGTGAGCAAATGTGGGTATGTCTCCAACTCCTAGAAATAACTTCATGCCCCATCTCCCTTACTTCCAGCTAGTAGGGATCACATAGTTCCTAACAATGTTTTGACACAGATTACCAATTCGGGCATTCAGAACCTATAGCACGTTGGTTTTCACCAAGCACTTTCTCATTCCAAGTAGCAAGTTACTATGTAGGAACAAGTTTGTACAGGACTTTCAAAGATCCCATTACAGAGCTTAAGTGGGTATTTCTCCAACTCCTAGAAATAACTTCATGCCCCATCTCCCTTACTTCCACCTGGTGAGGATCACATAATTCCTAACAAAGTTTTGACAGATTCCCAATTCGGGCATTCAGAACATATAGCACGTTGCTTTAAGCAAGCACTTTCTCATTCCAAGTAGCAAGTTACCATGCAGGAACAAGTTTGTATAGGACTTTCAAAGATCGCCAGAACAGAGCTAAAGTGGGTATGTCTCCAACTCCTAGAAATAACTTCATGCCCCATCTCCCTTACTTCCAGCTAGTCAGGATCACATAATTCCTAACAAAGTTTTGACACAGATTCCCAATTCGGGCATTCAGTACATATAGCACGTATCTTTAAGCAAGCGCTTTCTCATTCTAACTAGCAAGATACTATCTAGGAAGAAGTTTGTATAGGAGTTTCAAAGATCCCCAGAACAGAGCTAAAGAGGGTAAGACTCCAAATCCTAGAAATAACTTCATGCCCCATCTCCCTTACTTCCAGGTAGTAGGGATCACATAATTCCTTACAAAGTTTTCACACAGAATCCCAATTTGGGCATTCAGAACATATAGCATGTCGCTTTAAGCAAGTACTTTCTCATTCCAAGTAGCAAGTTACTATGTAGGAACAAGTTTGTATAGGTATTTCAAAGATGCCCAGAACTCAGCTAAACTTGGTATGTCTCCAACTCCTAGAAATATCTTCATGCACCATCTCCCTTACTTCCAGCTAGTAAGGATCACATAATTCCCAACAAAGTTTGGACACAGATTCCCAATATTGACATTCAGAACATATAGCATGTTGCTGTAAGCAAGCACCTTCTCATGCCAAGTTGCAAGTTACTATCTAGGAACAAGTTTGTATATGACATTCAAGGATCCCCCGAACTGAGCTAAAGTGGGTATGTCTCCAACCCCTAGAAATAACTTCAAGCCCCATCTCCCTTACTTCCAGCTAGTAGGGATCACATAGTTCCTAACAATGTTTTGACACAGATTACCAATTCGGGCATTCAGAACCTATAGCACGTTGGTTTTCACCAAGCACTTTCTCATTCCAAGTAGCAAGTTACTATGTAGGAACAAGTTTGTACAGGACTTTCAAAGATCCCATTACAGAGCTTAAGTGGGTATTTCTCCAACTCCTAGAAATAACTTCATGACCCATCTCCCTTACTTCCACCTGGTGAGGATCACATAATTCCTAACAAAGTTTTGACAGATTCCCAATTCGGGCATTCAGAACATATAGCACGTTGCTTTAAGCAAGCACTTTCTCATTCCAAGTAGCAAGTTACCATGCAGGAACAAGTTTGTATAGGACTTTCAAAGATCGCCAGAACAGAGCTAAAGTGGGTATGTCTCCAACTCCTAGAAATAACTTCATGCCCCATCTCCCTTACTTCCAGCTAGTCAGGATCACATAATTCCTAACAAAGTTTTGACACAGATTCCCAATTCGGGCATTCAGTACATAAAGCACGTATCTTTAAGCAAGCGCTTTCTCATTCTAACTAGCAAGATACTATCTAGGAAGAAGTTTGTATAGGAGTTTCAAAGATCCCCAGAACAGAGCTAAAGAGGGTAAGACTCCAAATCCTAGAAATAACTTCATGCCCCATCTCCCTTACTTCCAGGTAGTAGGGATCACATAATTCCTTACAAAGTTTTCACACAGAATCCCAATTTGGGCATTCAGAACATATAGCACGTCGCTTTAAGCAAGTACTTTCTCATTCCAAGTAGCAGGTTACTATGTAGGAACAAGTTTGTATAGGTATTTCAAAGATGCCCAGAACTCAGCTAAACTTGGTATGTCTCCAACTCCTAGAAATATCTTCATGCACCATCTCCCTTACTTCCAGCTAGTAAGGATCACATAATTCCCAACAAAGTTTGGACACAGATTCCCAATATTGACATTCAGAACATATAGCATGTTGCTGTAAGCAAGCACCTTCTCATGCCAAGTTGCAAGTTACTATCTAGGAACAAGTTTGTATATGACATTCAAAGATCCCCCGAACTGAGCTAAAGTGGGTATGTCTCCAACCCCTAGAAATAACTTCAAGCCCCATCTCCCTTACTTCCAGCTAGTAGGGATCACATAATTCCTAACAAAGTTTTGACTCAGATTCCCAATTCCGGCATTCAGAACATATAGCACGTTGCTTTAAGCAAGCACTTTCTCATTCCAATTTGCATGATTCTTTTAAGGAACAAGATTGTATAGGACTTTCAAAGATCCCCAGAATCGAGCTAAAGTGTGTATGTCTCCAACTCCTAGAAATAACTTCATGCCCCATCTCCCTTACTTCCAGCTAGTGAGGATCACATAATCCCTAACAAAGTTTTGGCACAGATTCCCATTACGGGCATTCAGAACATATAGCACGTTGCTGTAAGCAAGCACTTTCTGATTCTAACTAGCAAGTTACTATCTAGGAACAAGTTTGTATAGGACTTTCAAAGATGCCCAGAAGTAAGCTAAAGTGGGTATGTCTTCAACTCCTAGAAATAACTTCATGCCCCATCTCCCTTGCTTCCAGCTAGTAAGGATCACATAATTCCTAACAAAGTTTTGACACAGATTCCCATTTCGGGCATTCAGAACATGTAGCACGTTGCTTTAAGCAAGCACTTTCTCATTCCAAATAGCAAGTTACTATGCAGGAACAAGTTTGTATAGGACTTTCAAAGATCACCAGAACAGAGCTAAAGTGGGTATGTCTCCAACTTCTAAAAATAATTTCATGCCCCATCTTCCTTACTTCCAGCTAGTAAGGATCACATAATTCCTAACAAATTTTTGACACAGATTCCCAATTTGGGCATTCACAACATATAGCACGTTGCTGTAAGCAAGCACTTTCTTATTCCATGTTGCAAGATACTTTTAAGGAACAAGATTGTATAGGACTTTCAAAGATCCCCAGAACTGAGCTAAAGTCTGTATATCTCCAACTCCTAGAAATAACTTCATCGCCCATCTCCCTTACTTCCAGCTACTAAGGATCACATAATTCCTAACAAAGTTTTGACACAGATTCCGATTACGGGCATTCAGAGCATTTAGCAAGTTGCTGTAAACAAGCACCTTCTCATTCCAAGTTGCAAATTACTATGTAGGAACAAGTTTGTATAGGACTTTCAAAGATCCCCAGAATTGAGCTAAATTGGGTATGTCTCCAACTCCTAGAAATAACTTCATGCCCCATCTCCCTTACTTCCAGCTAGTAAGGATCACATAATTCCTAACAAAGTTTTCGCACAGATTCCCATTTCGTGCATTCAGAACATAGAGCACGTTGCTGTAAGCAAGCACTTTCTCATTCAAAGTTGCTAGTTACTATCTAGGAACAAATTTGTACAGGACTTTCAAAGATCGCCAGAACAGAGCTAAAGTGGGTATGTCTCCAACTCCTAGAAATGACTTCATGCCCCATCTCCCTTAGATCCAGCTAGTCAGGATCACATAATTCCTAACAAAATTTTGGCACAGATTCCCAATTCGGGCATTCAGAACATATAGCACGTTGCTTTAAGCAAGCACTTTCTCATTCTAACTAGCAAGTTACTATGTAGGAACAAGTTTGTATAGGACTTTCAAAGATCCCCAGAAGTGAGTAAATGTGGGTATGTCTCCAACTCCTAGAAATAACTTCATGCCCCATCTCCCTTACTTCCAGCTAGTAGGGATCACATAGTTCCTAACACTGTTTTGACCCAGATTACCAATTCGGGCATTCAGACCATATAGCACGTTGCTTTCAGCAAGCACTTTCTCATTCCAAGTAGCAAGTTACTATGTAGGAACAAGTTTGTACAGGACTTTCAAAGATCCCATTACAGAGCTTAAGTGGGTATGTCTCCAACTCCTAGAAATAACTTCATGCCCCATCTCACTTACTTCCACCTGGTAAGGATCACATAATTCCTAACAAAGTTTTGACAGATTCCCAATTCGGGCATTCAGAACATATAGCACGTTGCTTTAAGCAAGCACTTTCTCATTCCAAGTAGCAAGTTACCATGCAGGAACAAGTTTGTATAGGACTTTCAAAGATCGCCAGAACAGAGCTAAAGTGGGTATGTCTCCAACTCCTAGAAATAACTTCATCCCCCATCTCTCTTACTTCCAGCTAGTCAGGATCACATAATTCTTAACAAAGTTTTGACACAGATTCCCAATTCGGGCATTCAGTATATATAGCACGTATCTTTAAGCAAGCGCTTTCTCATTCTAACTAGCAAGATACTATCTAGGAAGAAGTTTGTATAGGAGTTTCAAAGATCCCCAGAACAGAGCTAAAGAGGGTAAGACTCCAAATCCTAGAAATAACTTCATGCCCCTGCTCCCTTACTTCCAGGTAGTAGGGATCACATAATTCCTAAAAAAATTTTGACACAGATTCTTAATTCGGGCATTCAGAACACATAGCACGTTGCTTTAAGCAAGCATTTTCTCATTCCAAGTTGCATGTTACTATGTCAGAACAAGTTTGTATAGGACTTTCAAAGATCCCCTGAACTGAGCTAAAGTGGGTATGTCTCCAACTCCTAGAAACAACTTCATGCCCCATCTCCCTTACTTCCAGCTAGTAAGGATCACATAATACCTAACAAAGTTTTGAACACAGATTCCCAATTCGGGCATTCAGAACATATAGCACGTTGCTGTAAGCAAGCACATTCTCATTCAAAGATGCAAGTTACTATATAGGAACAAGTTTGTATAGGTATTTCAAAGATGCCCAGAACTGAGCTAAACTTGGTATGTCTCCAACTCCTAGAAATAACTTCATGCCCCATGTCACTTACTTCCAGCTAGTAAGGATCACATAATTCCTAACAAAGTTTTGACACAGATTCCCACTTCGGGCATTCAGAACATATAGCACGTTGCTGTAAGCAAGCACATTCTCATTCAAAGTTGCAAGTTACTATGTAGGAACAAGTTTGTATAGGTATTTCAAAGATGCCCAGAACTGAGCTAAACTTGGTATGTCTCCATCTCCTAGAAATAACATCATGACCCATCTCCCTTACTTCCAGCTAGTAAGGATCACATAATTCCTAACAAAATTTGACACAGATTCCCACTTCGGGCATTCAGAACATATAGCACGTTGCTTTAAGCAAGCACTTTCTCATTCCAATTTGCATGATACTTTTAAGGAACAAGATTGTATAGGACTTTCAAAGATCCCCAGAATCGAGCTAAAGTGTGTATGTCTCCAACTCCTAGAAATAACTTCATGCCCCATGTCCCTTACTTCCAGCTAGTGAGGATCACATAATCCCTAACAAAGTTTTGGCACAGATTCCCATTACGGGCATTCAGAACATATAGCACGTTGCTGTAAGCAAGCACTTTCTGATTCTAACTAGCAAGTTACTATCTAGGAACAAGTTTGTATAGGACTTTCAAAGATGCCCAGAAGTAAGCTAAAGTGGGTATGTCTTCAACTCCTAGAAATAACTTCATGCCCCATCTCCCTTGCTTCCAGCTAGTAAGGATCACATAATTCCTAACAAAGTTTTGACACAGATTCCCATTTCGGGCATTCAGAACATGTAGCACGTTGCTTTAAGCAAGCACTTTCTCATTCCAAATAGCAAGTTACTATGCAGGAACAAGTTTGTATAGGACTTTCAAAGATCACCAGAACAGAGCTAAAGTGGGTATGTCTCCAACTTCTAAAAATAATTTCATGCCCCATCTTCCTTACTTCCAGCTAGTAAGGATCACATAATTCCTAACAAATTTTTGACACAGATTCCCAATTTGGGCATTCACAACATATAGCACGTTGCTGTAAGCAAGCACTTTCTTATTCCATGTTGCAAGATACTTTTAAGGAACAAGATTGTATAGGACTTTCAAAGATCCCCAGAACTGAGCTAAAGTCTGTATATCTCCAACTCCTAGAAATAACTTCATGCCCCATCTCCCTTACTTCCAGCTACTAAGGATCACATAATTCCTAACAAAGTTTTGACACAGATTCCGATTACGGGCATTCAGAGCATTTAGCAAGTTGCTGTAAACAAGCACCTTCTCATTCCAAGTTGCAAATTACTATGTAGGAACAAGTTTGTATAGGACTTTCAAAGATCCCCAGAATTGAGCTAAATTGGGTATGTCTCCAACTCCTAGAAATAACTTCATGCCCCATCTCCCTTACTTCCAGCTAGTAAGGATCACATAATTCCTAACAAAGTTTTCGCACAGATTCCCATTTCGTGCATTCAGAACATAGAGCACGTTGCTGTAAGCAAGCACTTTCTCATTCAAAGTTGCTAGTTACTATCTAGGAACAAATTTGTACAGGACTTTCAAAGATCGCCAGAACAGAGCTAAAGTGGGTATGTCTCCAACTCCTAGAAATGACTTCATGCCCCATCTCCCTTAGATCCAGCTAGTCAGGATCACATAATTCCTAACAAAATTTTGGCACAGATTCCCAATTCGGGCATTCAGAACATATAGCACGTTGCTTTAAGCAAGCACTTTCTCATTCTAACTAGCAAGTTACTATGTAGGAACAAGTTTGTATAGGACTTTCAAAGATCCCCAGAAGTGAGTAAATGTGGGTATGTCTCCAACTCCTAGAAATAACTTCATGCCCCATCTCCCTTACTTCCAGCTAGTAGGGATCACATAGTTCCTAACACTGTTTTGACCCAGATTACCAATTCGGGCATTCAGACCATATAGCACGTTGCTTTCAGCAAGCACTTTCTCATTCCAAGTAGCAAGTTACTATGTAGGAACAAGTTTGTACAGGACTTTCAAAGATCCCATTACAGAGCTTAAGTGGGTATGTCTCCAACTCCTAGAAATAACTTCATGCCCCATCTCACTTACTTCCACCTGGTAAGGATCACATAATTCCTAACAAAGTTTTGACAGATTCCCAATTCGGGCATTCAGAACATATAGCACGTTGCTTTAAGCAAGCACTTTCTCATTCCAAGTAGCAAGTTACCATGCAGGAACAAGTTTGTATAGGACTTTCAAAGATCGCCAGAACAGAGCTAAAGTGGGTATGTCTCCAACTCCTAGAAATAACTTCATCCCCCATCTCTCTTACTTCCAGCTAGTCAGGATCACATAATTCTTAACAAAGTTTTGACACAGATTCCCAATTCGGGCATTCAGTATATATAGCACGTATCTTTAAGCAAGCGCTTTCTCATTCTAACTAGCAAGATACTATCTAGGAAGAAGTTTGTATAGGAGTTTCAAAGATCCCCAGAACAGAGCTAAAGAGGGTAAGACTCCAAATCCTAGAAATAACTTCATGCCCCTGCTCCCTTACTTCCAGGTAGTAGGGATCACATAATTCCTAAAAAAATTTTGACACAGATTCTTAATTCGGGCATTCAGAACACATAGCACGTTGCTTTAAGCAAGCATTTTCTCATTCCAAGTTGCATGTTACTATGTCAGAACAAGTTTGTATAGGACTTTCAAAGATCCCCTGAACTGAGCTAAAGTGGGTATGTCTCCAACTCCTAGAAACAACTTCATGCCCCATCTCCCTTACTTCCAGCTAGTAAGGATCACATAATACCTAACAAAGTTTTGAACACAGATTCCCAATTCGGGCATTCAGAACATATAGCACGTTGCTGTAAGCAAGCACATTCTCATTCAAAGATGCAAGTTACTATATAGGAACAAGTTTGTATAGGTATTTCAAAGATGCCCAGAACTGAGCTAAACTTGGTATGTCTCCAACTCCTAGAAATAACTTCATGCCCCATGTCACTTACTTCCAGCTAGTAAGGATCACATAATTCCTAACAAAGTTTTGACACAGATTCCCACTTCGGGCATTCAGAACATATAGCACGTTGCTGTAAGCAAGCACATTCTCATTCAAAGTTGCAAGTTACTATGTAGGAACAAGTTTGTATAGGTATTTCAAAGATGCCCAGAACTGAGCTAAACTTGGTATGTCTCCATCTCCTAGAAATAACTTCATGACCCATCTCCCTTACTTCCAGCTAGTAAGGATCACATAATTCCTAACAAAATTTGACACAGATTCCCACTTCGGGCATTCAGAACATATAGCACGTTGCTGTAAGCAAGCACATTCTCATTCAAAGTTGCAAGTTACTATGTAGGAACAAGTTTGTATAGGTATTTCAAAGATGCGCAGAACTGAGCTAAACGTTGTATGACTCCGGCTCCTGGAAATAACTTCATGCCCCAACTCCCTTACTTCCAGCTTGTAAGGATCACATAATTCCTAACAAAGATTTGACACAGATTCCCAATTCAGGCATTCAGAACATATAGCACGTTGCTGTAAGCAAGCACATTCTCATTCAAAGTTGCAAGTTACTATGTAGGAACAAATTTGTATAGGTATTTCAAAGATGCCCAGAACTGAGCTAAACTTGGTATGTCTCCAGCTCTTAGAAATAACATCATGCCCCATCTCCCTTACTTCCATCTAGTAAGGATCACATAATTCCTAACAAAGTTTTGAGACAGATTCCCAATTCGGGCATTCAGAACATATAGCACAATGCTATAAGCAAGCACATTCTCATTCAAAGTAGCAAGTTACTATGTAGGAACATGTTTGTATAGGTATTTCAAAGATGCCCAGAACTGAGCTAATCGTTGTATGTGTCCAACCTCTAGAAATAACTTCATGCCCGATCTCCATTACTTCCATCTAGTAAGGATCACATAATTCCTACCAAAGTTTTGACACAGATTCCCAATTCGGGCATTCAGAACATATAGCACGTTGCTGTAAGCAAGAACATTCTCATTCAAAGTTGCAAGTTACTATGTAGGAACAAGTTTGTATAGGTATTTCAAAGATGCCCAGAACTGAGCTAAACTTGGTATGTGTCCAACCTCTAGAAATAACTTCATGCCCCATCTCCCATACTTCCAGCTAGTAAGGATCACATAATTCCTAACAAAGTTTTGACACAGATTCCCAAATCGGGCATTCAGAACATATAGCACGTTGCTGTAAGCAAGCACATTCTCATTCAAAGTTGCAAGTTACTATGTAGGAACAAGTTTGTATAGGTATTTCAAAGATGCCCAGAACTGAGCTAAACGTTGTATGTCTCCAACTCCTAGAAATAACTTCATGCCCCATCTCCCTTACTTCCAGCTAGTAAGGATCACATAATTCCTAACAAAGTTTTGAACACAGATTCCCAATTCGGGCATTCAGAACATATAGCACGTTGCTGTAAGCAAGCACATTCTCATTCAAAGATGCAAGTTACTATGTAGGAACAAGTTTGTATAGGTATTTCAAAGATGCCCAGAACTCAGCTAAACTTGGTATGTCTCCAAACCCTAGAAATAACTTCATGCCCCATCTCCCTTACTTCCAGCTAGTAAGGATCACATAATTCCTAACAAATTTTTGACACAGATTCCCAATTCGGGCATTCAGAACATATAGCACGTTGCTGTAAACAAGCACATTCTCATTCACAGTTGCAAGTTACTATGTAGGAACAGGTTTGTATAGGTATTTCAAAGATGCCCAGAACTGAGCTAACCTTGGTATGTCTCCAACTCCTAGAAATAACTTCATGCCCCATCTCCCTTACTTCCAGCTAGTAAGGATCACATAATTCCTAACAATGATTTGACACAGATTCCCAATTCGGGAATTCAGAACATATAGCACGTTGCTGTAAGCAAGCACATTCTCATTCAAAGTTGCAAGTTACTATGTAGGAACAAGTTTGTAAAGGTATTTCAAAGATGCCCAGAACTGAGCTAAACGTTGTATGTGTCCAACTCCTAGAAATAACTTCATGCCCCAACTCCCTTACTTCCAGCTAGTAAAGATCACATAATTCCTAACAAAGTTTTGACACAGATTCCCAATTCGGGCATTCAGAACATATAGCACGTTGCTGTAAGCAAGCACATTCTCATTCAAAGTTGCAAGTTACTATGTAGGAACAAGTTTGTATAGGTATTTCAAAGATGCCCAGAACTGAGCTAAAGTGGGTATGTCTCCAACTCCAACAAATAACTTCATGCCCCATCTCCCTTACTTCCAGCTAGTAAGGATCACATAATTGCTAACAAAGTTTTGACACAGATTCCCAATTCAGGCATTCAGAACATATAGCACGTTGCTGTAAGCAAGCACATTCTCATTCAAAGTTGCAAGTTACTATGTAGGAACAAGTTTGTATAGGAGATTCAAAGATCCCCAGAACTGAGCTACAGTGGGTATGTCTCCAACCCCTAGAAATAACTTCATGCCTCATCTCCCTTACTTCCAGCTAGTAGGGATCACATAATTCCTAACAAAGTTTAGACACTGATTCCCAATTCGGGCATTCAGAACATATAGCACGTTGCTTTAAGCAAGCACTTTCTTATTCCATGTTGCAAGATACTTTTAAGGAACAAGATTGTATAGGACTTTCAAAGATCCCCAGAACTGAGCTAAAGTCTGTATATCTCCAACTCCTAGAAATAACTTCATCGCCCATCTCCCTTACTTCCAGCTACTAAGGATCACATAATTCCTAACAAAGTTTTGACACAGATTCTCAATTCGGGCATTCAGAACGTATAGCACGTTGCTGTAAGCAAGCACATTCTCATTCAATGTTGCAAGTTACTATGTAGGAGCAAGTTTGTATAGGTATTTCAAAGACGCCCAGAACTGAGCTAAACTTGGTATGTGTCCAACCTCTAGAAATAACTTCATGCCCGATCTCCATTACTTCCATCTAGTAAGGATCACATAATTCCTAACAAAGTTTTGACACTGATTCCCAATTCGGGCATTCAGAACATATAGCACATTGCTGTAAGCAAGCACATTCTCAATCAAATTTGCAAGTTACTATGTAGGAACAAGTTTGTATAGGTATTTCAAAGATGCCCAGAACTGAGCTAAACTTGGTATGTGTCCAACTCCTAGAAATAACTTCATGCCCCAACTCCCTTACTTCCAGCTACTAAGGATCACATAATTCCTAACAAAGTTTTGACACAGATTCCCACTTCGGGCATTCAGAACATATAGCACGTTGCTGTAAGCAAGCACATTCTCATTCAAAGTTGCAAGTTACTATGTAGGAACAAGTTTGTATAGGTATTTCAAAGATGCCCAGAACTGAGCTAAACTTGGTATGTGTCCAACCTCTAGAAATAACTTCATGCCCCATCTCCCATACTTCCAGCTAGTAAGGATCACATAATTCCTAACAAAGTTTTGACCCAGATTCCCAATTCGGGCATTCAGAACATGTAGAACGTTGCTGTAAGCAAGCACATTCTCATTCAAAGTTGCAAGTTACTATGTAGGAACAAGTTTGTATAGGTATTTCAAAGATGCCCAGAACTGAGCTAAACTTGGTATGTCTCCAACTCCTAGAAATAACTTCATGCCCCATCTCCCTTACTTCCAGCTAGTAAGGATCACATAATTCCTAACAAAGTTTTGACACAGATTCCCACTTCGGGCATTCAGAACATAGAGCACGTTGCTGTAAGCAAGCTCATTCTCATTCAAAGTTGCAAGTTACTATGTAGGAACAAGTTTGTATAGGTATTTCAAAGATGCCCAGAACTGAGCTAAACTTGGTATGTGTTCAACTCCTAGAAATAACTTCATGCCCCAACTCCCTTACTTCCAGCTTGTAAGGATCACATAATTTCTAACAAAGTTTTGACACAGATTCCCACTTCTGGCGTTCAGAACATATAGCACGTTGCTGTAAGCAAGCACATTCTCATTCAAAGTTGCAAGTTACTATGTTGGAACAAGTTTGTATAGGTATTTCAAAGATGCCCAGAACTGAGCTAAACTTTATATGTCTCCAGCTCCTAGAAATAACTTCATGCCCCAACCCCCTTACTTCCAGCTTGTAAGGATCACATAATTCCTAACAAAGATTTGACACAGATTCCCAATTCGGGCATTCAGAACATATAGCACGTTGCTGTAATCAAGAACATTCTCATTCAAAGTTGCAAGTTACTATGTAGGAACAAGTTTGTATAGGTATTTCAAAGATTCCCAGAACTGAGCTAAACGTTGTATGTGTCCAACCTCTAGAAATAACTTCATGCCCGATCTCCATTACTTCCATCTAGTAAGGATCACATAATTCCTAACAAAGTTTTGACACAGATTCCCAATTCGGGCATTCAAAACATATAGCACAATGCTGTAAGCAAGCACATTCTCATTGAAAGTTGCAAGTTACTATGTAGGAACAAGTTTGTATAGGTATTTCAAAGATGCCCAGAACTGAGCTAAACTTGGTATGTCTCCAACTCCTAGAAATAACTTCATGCCCCATCTCCCTTACTTCCAGCTAGTAAGGATCACATAATTCCTAACAAAGTTTTGACACAGATTCCCACTTCGGGCATTCAGAACATATAGCACGTTGCTGTAAGCAAGCACATTCTCATTCAAAGTTGCAAGTTACTATGTTGGAACAAGTTTGTATAGGTATTTCAAAGATGCCCAGAACTGAGCTAAAGGTTGTATGTCTCCAACTCCTAGAAATAACTTCATGCCCCATCTCCCTTACTTCCATCTAGTAAGGATCACATAATTCCTAACAAAGTTTTGATACAGATTCCCAATTCGGGCATTCAGAACATATAGCACAATGCTGTAAGCAAGCACATTCTCATTGAAAGTTGCAAGTTACTATGTAGGAACAAGTTTGTATAGGTATTTCAAAGATGCCCAGAACTGAGCTAAACGTTGTATGTGTCCAACCTCTAGAAATAACTTCATGCCCGATCTCCATTACTTCCATCTAGTAAGGATCACATAATTCCTAACAAATTTTTGACACAGATTCCCAATTCGGGCATTCAAAACATATAGCACAATGCTGTAAGCAAGCACATTCTCATTGAAAGTTGCAAGTTACTATGTAGGAACAAGTTTGTATAGGTATTTCAAAGATGCCCAGAACTGAGCTAATCTTGGTATGTGTCCAACCTCTAGAAATAATTTCATGCCCCATCTTCCATACTTCCAGCTAGTAAGGATCACATAATTCCTAACAAAGTTTTGACACAGATTCCCAATTCGGGCATTCAGATCATGTAGCACGTTGCTGTAAGCAAGCACATTCTCATTCAAAGTTGCAAGTTACTATGTAGGAACAAGTTTGTATAGGTATTTCAAAGAAGCCCAGAACTGAGCTAACCTTGGTATGTCTCCAACTCCTAGAAATAACTTCATGACCCATCTCCCTTACTTCCAGCTGGTAAGGATCACATAATTCCTAACAAAGTTTTGACACAGATTCCCAATTCGGGCATTCAGAACATATAGCACGTTGCTGTAAGCAAGCACTTTCTCATTTCAAGTAGAAAGTTACTATGTAGGAACAAGTTAGTATAGGTATTTCAAAGATGCCCAGAACTGCGATAAAGTAGTTATGTCTCCAACTCCTAGAAATAACTTCATGCCCCATCTCACTTACTTCCAGCTAGCAAGAATCACATAATTCCTAACAAAGTTTTGACACAGATTCCCAATTCGGGCATTCAGAACATATAGCACGTTGCTTTAAGCAAACATTTTCTCATTCCAAGTAGCAAGTTACTATGTAGGAACAAGTTTGTATAGGTATTTCAAAGATGCCCAGAACTGAGCTAAACTTGGTATGTCTCCAACTCCTAGAAATAACATCATGCCCCATCTCCCTTACTTCCAGCTAGTAAGGATCACATAATTCCTAACAAAGTTTTGACACAGATTCCCAATTCGGGCATTCAGCACATATAGCACGTTGCTGTAAGCAAGCACATTCTCATTCAAAGTTGCAAGTTTCTATGTAGGAACAAGTTTGTATAGGTATTTCAAAGATGCCCAGAACTGAGCTAAACTTGGTATGTGTCCAACCTCTGGAAATAACTTCATGCCCCAACTCCCTTACTTCCAGCTAGTAAGGATCACAAAATTCCTAACAAATTTTGACACAGATTCCCAATTCGGGCATTCAGAACATATAGCACGTTGCTGTAAGCAAGCACATTCTCATTCAAAGATGCAAGTTACTATGAAGGAACAAGTTTGTATAGGTATTTCAAAGATGCCCAGATCTGAGCTAAACGTTGTATGTCTCCAACTACTAGAAATAACTTCATGCCCCATCTCCCTTACTTCCATCTAGTAAGGATCACATCATTCCTAACAAAGTTTTGACACAGATTCCCAATTCGGGCATTCAGAACATATAGCACGTTGCTGTAAGCAAGCACATTCTCATTCAAAGTTGCAAGTTACTATGTAGGAACAAGTTTGTATAGGTATTTCAAAGATGCCCAGAACTGAGCTAAACTTTGTATGTGTCAAACTCCTAAAAATAACTTCATAGCCGAACGCCTTTACTTCCAGCTAGTAAGGATCACATAATTCCTAACAAAGTTTTGACACAGATTCCCTATTCGAGCATTCAGCACATATAGCACGTTGCTGTAAGAAAGCACATTCCAAGTCAAAGTTGCAAGATACTATGTAGGAACAAGTTTGTATAGGTATTTCAAAGATGCCCAGAACTGTGCTAAACTTGGTATGTGTCCAACTCCTAGAAATACCTTCATGCCCAAACTCCCTTACTTCCAGCTAGTAAGGATCACATAATTCCTAACAAAGTTTTGACACGGATTCCAAATTCGGGCATTCAGAACATATAGCACGTTGCTGTAAGCAAGCACATTCTCATTCAAAATTGCAAGTTACTATGTAGGAACAAGTTTGTATAGGTATTTCAAAGATGCCCAGAACTGAGCTAAACGTTGTATGTCTCCAACTCCTAGAAATAACTTCATGCCCCATCTCCCTTACTTCCATCTAGTAAGGATCACATAATTTCTAAGAAAGTTTTGACACAGATTCCGAATCGGGCATTCAGAACATATAGCACGTTGCTGTAAGCAAGCACATTCTCATTCAAAGTTGCAAGTTACTATGTAGGAACAAGTTTGTATAGGTATTTCAAAGATGCCCAGAACTGAGCTAAACTTGGTATGTCTCCAACTCCTAGTAATAACTTCATGCACCATCTCCCTTACTTACAGCTGGTAAGGATCACATAATTCCTAACAAAGTTTTGACACAGAATCCCAATTCAGGCACTGAGAACATATAGCACGTTGCTGTAAGCAAGCACATTCTCATTCAAAGTTGCAAGATAATATGTAGGAACAAGTTTGTATAGGTATTTCAAAGATGCCCAGAACTGAGCTAAACGTTGTATGTCTCCAACTCCTAGAAATAACTTCATGCCCCATCTCCCTTACTTCCATCTAGTAAGGATCTCATAATTTCTAACAAAGTTTTGACACAGATTCCCAATTCGGGCATTCAGAACATATAGCACGTTGCTGTAAGCAAGCACATTCTCATTTAAAGTTGCAAGTTACTATGCAGGAACAAGTTTGTATAGGTATTACAAAGATGCCCAGAACTGAGCTAAACGTTGCATGTCTCCAACTCCTAGAAATAACTTTATGCCCCATCTCCCTTACTTCCAGCTAGTAAGGATCACATTACTCCTAACAAAGTTTTGACACAGATCCCCAATTCGGGCATTCAGAACATATAGCACGTTGCTGTAAGCAAGCACATTCTCATTCAAAGTTGCAAGTTACTATGTAGGAACAAGTTTGTATAGGTATTTCAAAGATGCCTAGAACTGAGCTACACGTTCAATGTCTCCAACTCCTAGAAATAACTTCATGCCCCGTCTCCCTTACTTCCATCTAGTAAGGATCACATAATTTCTAACAAAGTTTTGACACAGATTCCCAATTCCGGCTTTCAGAACATTTAGCACGTTGCTGTAAGCAAGCACATTCTCATTCAAAGTTACAAGTTACTATGTAGGAACAAGTTTGTATAGGTATTTCAAAGATGCCCAGAACTGAGCTAAACGTTGTATGTCTCCAACTCCTAGAAATAACTTTATGCCCCATCTCCCTTACATCCAGCTAGTAAGGATCACATTACTCCTAACAAAGTTTTGAAACAGATTCCTAATTCGGGCATTCAGAACATATAGCACGTTGCTGTAAGCAAGCATATTCTCATTCAAAGTTGCAAGTTACTATGTAGGAACAAGTTTGTATAGGTATTTCAAAGATGCCTAGTACTGAGCTACACGTTGTATGTCTCCAACTCCTAGAAATAACTTCATGCCCCGTCTACCTTACTTGCATCTAGTAAGGATCACATAATTTCTAACAAAGTTTTGACACAGATATCCCAATTCGGGCATTGAGAACATATAGCACCTTGATTTAAGCAAGCACTTTCTGATTCCAAGTAGCAAGTCACTATGTAGGAACAAGATTGTATAGGTATTTCAAAGAAACACAGATCTCAGCTAAATTGGTATGTCTCCAACTCCTAGAAATAACTTCATGCCCCATATCGCTTACTTCCAGCTAGTAAGGATCACATAATTCCTAAGAATGTTTTGACACAGATTCCCAATTCGGGCATTGAGAACATATAGCACCTTGCTTTAAGCAAGCACTTTCTGATTTCAAGTAGCAACTCACTATGTAGGAACAAGATTGTATAGGTATTTCAAAGAAGCCCAGAACTGAGCTAAACTTGATATGTCTCCAACTCCTAGAAATAACTTCATGCCCCATCTCCCTTACTTCCAGCTAGTAAGGATCACATAATTCCTAAGAAAGTTTTGACACAGATTCCCAATTCGGGCATTCAGAACATATAGCACGTTGCTTTAAGCAAGCACTTTCTCATTCCAAGTAGCAAGTTGCTATGTAGGAACAAGTTTGTAAAGCTATTTCAAAGATGCCCAGAACTGAGCTAAACTTGGTATGTCTCCAACTCCTAGAAATAACTTCATGCCCCATCTCCAGTACTTCCAGCTAGTAAGGATCACATAATTCCTAACAAAGTTTTGACACAGATTCCCAATTTGGGCATTCAGAACATATAGAACATTGCTTTAACCAAGCACTTTCTCATTCCAAGTAGCAAGTTATTATGTAGGAACAAGTTTGTATAGGTATTTCAAAGATGCCCACAACTGAGCTAAACTTGGTGTGTCTCCATCTCCTAGAAATAACTTCAGGCCCCATCTCCCTCAATCCAGCTAGTAATGATAACATAATTCCTAACAAAGTTTTGACACATATTCCGAATTCGGGCATTCAGAACATATAGCACGTTGCTTTAAGCAAACATTTTCTCATTCCAAGTAGCAAGTTACGATGTAGGAACAAGTTTGTATAGGTATTTCAAAGATGCCCAGAACTGAGCTATACTTGATATGTCTCCAACTCCTAGAAATAACTTCATGCCCCATCACCCTTACTTCCAGCTAGTAAGGATCACATAATTCCTAACAAAGTTTTGACACAGATTCCCAATTCGGGCATTCACAACATGTAGCACTTTGCTTTAATCAAGCACTTTCTCATTCCAAGTACCAAGTTACTATGTAGGAACAAGTTTGTATAGGTATTTCAAAGATGTCAAGAACTGAGCTAAAGTGGGTATGTCTCCAACTCCTAGAATTAACTTCATGCTTCATCTCCCTTACTTCCATCTAGTAAGGATCACATAATTCCTAACAAAGATTTGACACAGATTCCCAATTCGGGCATTCAGAACATATAACACCTTGCTGTATGCAAACACTGTCTCATTCCAAGTAGCAAGTTACTATGTAGGAACAAGTTTGTATAGCTATTTCAAAGATGCCCAGAACTGAGCTAAACTTGGTATGTCTACAACTCCTAGAAATAACTTCATGACCCATCTCCCTTACTTCCAGCTGGTAAGGATCACATAATTCCTAACAAAGTTTTGACACAGATTCCCAATTCGGGCATTCAGAACATATAGCACGTTGCTGTAAGCAAGCACTTTCTCATTTCAACTAGAAAGTTACTATGTAGGAACAAGTTAGTATAGGTATTTCCAAGATGCCCAGAACTGCGATAAAGTAGGTATGTCTCCAACTCCTAGAAATAACTTCATGCCCCATCTCACTTACTTCCAGCTAGCAAGGATCACATAATTCCTAACAAAGTTTTGACACAGATTCCCAATTCGGGCATTCAGAACATATAGCACGTTGCTTTAAGCAAACATTTTCTCATTCCAAGTAGCAAGTTACTATGTAGGAACAAGTTTGTATAGGTATTTCAAAGATGCCCAGAACTGAGCTAAACTTGGTATGTCTCTAACTCCTAGAAATAACTTCATGCCCCATCTCCCTTACTTACAGCTAGTAAGAATCACAAAACTCCTAACAAAGTTTTGACCCACATTCCCAATTCGGGCATTCAGAACATATAGCACGTTGCTTTAAGCAAACATTTTCTCATTTCAAGTAGCAAGTTACTATGTAGGAACAAGTTTGTATAGGTATTTCAAAGATGCCCAGAACTGAGCTAAACTTGGTATGTCTCCAACTCCTAGAAATAACTTCATGCCCCATCTCCCTTACTTCCAGCTAGTAAGGATCACATAATTCCTAACAAAGTTTTGACACAGATTCCCAATTCTGGCATTCAGAACATATAGCACGTTGCTTTAAGCAAACATTTTCTCATTCCAAGTAGCAAGTTACTATGTAGGAACAAGTTTGTATAGGTATTTCAAAGATGCCCAGAACTGAGCTAAACTTGGTATGTTTCCAACACCTAGAAATAACTTCATGCCCCATCTCCCTCACTTCCAACTAGTAAGGATCACATAACTCCTATCACTGTTTTGACACAAATTCCCAATTCGGGCATTCAGAACATATAGCACGTTGCTGTATGCAAGCACTTTCTCATTCAATGTTGCACGTTAATATGTAGGAGCAAGTTTGTATAGGACTTTCAAAGGTCCCCAGAACTGAGCTAAACTTGTTATGTCTCCAACTCCTAGAAATAACTTCATGCCCCATCTCCCCTGCTTACAGCTAGTAACGATCACATAATTCCTAACAATGTTTTGACACAGATTCCCAATTCGGGCATTCAGAACATATAGCACGTTGCTTTAAACAAGTACTTTCTCATTCCAAGGAGCAAGTCACTATGTAGGAACAAGTTTGTATAGGTATTTCAAAGATGCCCAGCACTGAGCTAAAGTGGGTATGTCTCCAACTCATGGAAGTAACTTCATGCCCTATCTCGCTTACTTCCATCTACTAAGGATCAAATAATTCCTAACAAAGTTTTGACACAGATTTCCAAATCGGGCATTCAGAACATATAGCACGTTGCTTTAAGCAAGCTCTTTCTCATTCCCAGTAGCAAGTTTCTATGTAGGAACAAGTTTGTATAGGTATTTCAAAGATGGCCAGAACTGAGCTAAACTTGGCATGTCTCCAACTCCTAGAAATAACTTCATGCCCCATCTCCCTTACTTCCAGCTAGTAAGGATCACATAACTCCTTACAAAGTTTTGACACAGATTCGCAATTCGGGCATTCAGAACATATAGCACGTTGCTTTAAGCAAGCACTTTCTCATTCCAAGTAGCAAGTTACTATGTAGGAACAAGTTTGTTTAGCTATTTCAAGGAAGCCCAGAACTGAGCTAAACGTGGTATGTCTCCAACTCCTAGAAATAACTTCATGCCCCATCTCCCTTACTTCCAGCTAGTAACGATCACATAACTCCTATCAATGTTTTGACACAAATTCCCAATTCGGGCATTCAGAACACATAGCACGTTGCTGTAAGCAAGCACTTTCTCATTCAATGTTGCAGGTTACTATGTAGGAGCAAGTTTGTATAGGACTTTCAAAGATCCCCAGAACTGAGCTAAACTTGGTATGTCTCCAACTCCTAGGAATATCTTCATGCCCCATCTCCTCTACTTCCAGCTAGTAAGGATCACAAAATTCCTAACAAATTTTTGACACAGATTCACAATTCGGGCATTCAGAACATATAGCACGTTGCTTTAAACAAGCACTTTCTCATTCCAAGCAGCAAGTTACTATGTAGGAACAAGTTTGTATAGGTATTTCAAAGATGCCGAGAACTGAGCCAAACTTGCTATGTCTCCAACTCCTAGAAATAACATCGGGCCCCATCTCCCTCACTTCCAGCTAGTAAGGATCACATTATTCCTAACAAAGTTTTGACAAAGATTCCCAATTCGGGCATTCAGAAAATATAGCATATTGCTTTAAGCGAACATTTTCTCATTCCAAGTAGCACGTTAATATGTAGGAACAAGTTTGTATAGCTATTTCAAAGATGCCCAGAACTGAGCTAAATTGGTATGTCTCCAACTCCTAGAAATAACTTCATGCCCCATCTCCCTTACTTGCAGCGAGTAAGGATCACATAATTCCTAACAAAGTTTTGACACAGATTCCCAATTCGGGCATTGAGAACATATAGCACCTTGCTTTAAGCAAGCACTTTCTCATTCCAAGGAGCAAGTCACTATGTAGGAAAAAGATTGTATAGGTACTTCAAAGATGCCCAGAACTGAGCTAAACTTGGTATGTCTCTAACTCCTGGAAATAACTTCATGCCCCATCACCCTTACTTCCAGCTAGTAAGGATCACATAATTCCTAACAAAGTTTGACACAGTTTCCCAAATCGGGCATTCAGAATATATCGCACGTTCCTTTAAGCAAACATTTACTCATTCCAAGTAGCAAGTTAATATGTAGGAACAAGTTTGTATAGGTATTTCAAAGATGCCCAGAACTGAGGTTAACTTGGTGTGTCTCTAACTCCTAGAAATAACATCATGTCATATCACCCACACTACCATCTAGTAAGGATCACATAATTCCTAACAAAGTTTTGACACAGATTCCCAATTCGGGCATTCAGAACATATAGCACGTTGCTTTAAGCAAGCACGTTCTCATTCCAAGTAGCAAGTTACTATGTAGAAACAAGTTTGTATAGGTATTTCAAAGATGCCCAGAACTGAGCTATGCTTGATATGTCTCCAACTCCTAGAAATAACTTCATGCCCCATCTCCCTTACTTCCAGCTAGTAACGATCACATAATTCCTAACAAAGTTTTGACACAGATTCCCAATTCGGGCATTCAGAACATATAGCACGTTACTGTCAGCAAGCACTTTCTCATTCCAAGTAGCAAGTTGCTATGTAGAAACAAGTTTGTAAAGCTATTTCAAAGATGCCCAGAACTTAGCTAAACTTGGTATGTCTCCAACTCCTAGAAATAACTTCATGCCCCATCTCCAGTACTTCCAGCTAGTAAGGATCACATAATTCCTAACAAAGTTTTGACACAGATTCCCAATTTGGGCATTCAGAACATATAGAACATTGCTTTAACCAAGCACTTTCTCATTCCAAGTAGCAAGTTACTATGTAGGAACAAGTTTGTATAGGTATTTCAAAGATGCCCACAACTGAGCTAAACTTGGTGTGTCTCCAACTCCTAGAAATAACTTCAGGCCCCATCTCCCTCAATCCAGCTAGTAAGGATCACATAATTCCTAACAAAGTTTTGACACAGATTCCGAATTCGAGCATTCAGAACATATAGCACGTTGCTTTAAGCAAACATTTTCTCATTCCAAGTAGCAAGTTACGATGTAGGAACAAGTTTGTATAGGTATTTCAAAGATGCCCAGAACTGAGCTATACTTGATATGTCTCCAACTCCTAGAAATAACTTCATGCCCCATCACCCTTACTTACAGCTAGTAAGGATCACATAATTCCTAACAAAGTTTTGACACAGATTCCCAATTCGGGCATTCACAACATGTAGCACTTTGCTTTAATCAAGCACTTTCTCATTCCAAGTACCAATTTACTATGTAGGAACAAGTTTGTATAGGTATTTCAAAGATGTCAAGAACTGAGCTAAAGTGGGTATGTCTCCAACTCCTAGAATTAACTTCATGCTTCATCTCCCTTACTTCCATCTAGTAAGGATCACATAATTCCTAACAAAGATTTGACACAGATTCCCAATTTGGGCATTCAGAACATATAACACCTTGCTGTATGCAAACACTGTCTCATTCCAAGTAGCAAGTTACTATGTAGGAACAAGTTTGTATAGCTATTTCAAAGATGCCCAGAACTGAGCTAAACTTGGAATGTCTCCAACTCCTAGAAATAACTTCATGCCCCATCTGCCTTACTTCCAGCTAGTAAGGATCACATAATTCCTAACAAAGTTTTGACACAGATTCCCAATTCGGGCATTCAGAACATATAGCACGTTGCTTTAAGCAAGCACTTTCTCATTCCAAGTAGCAAGTTACTATGTAGGAACAAGTTTGTATAGGTATTTCAAAGATGCCCAGAACTGAGCTAAACTTGGTATGTCTACAACTCCTAGAAATAACTTCATGACCCATCTCCCTTACTTCCAGCTTGTAAGGATCACATAATTCCTAACAAAGTTTTGACACAGATTCCCAATTCGGGCATTCAGAAAATATAGCACGTTGCTGTAAGCAAGCACTTTCTCATTTCAACTAGAAAGTTACTATGTAGGAACAAGTTAGTATAGGTATTTCAAAGATGCCCAGAACTGCGATAAAGTAGGTATGTCTCCAACTCCTAGAAATAAATTCATGCCCCATCTCACTTACTTCCAGCTAGCAAGGATCACATAATTCCTAACAAAGTTTTGACACAGATTCCCAATTCGGGCATTCAGAACATATAGCACGTTGCTTTAAACAAGCACTTTCTCATTCCAAGGAGCAAGTTACTATGTAGGAGCAAGTTTGTATAGGACTTTCAAAGGTCCCCAGAACTGTGCTAAACTTGTTATGTCTCCAACTCCTATAAATAACTTCATGCCCCATCTCCCCTGCTTACAGCTAGTAACGATCACATAATTCCTAACAAACTTTTGACACAGATTCCCAATTCGGGCATTCAGAACATATAGCACGTTGCTTTAAACAAGCACTTTCTCATTCCAAGGAGCAAGTCACTATGTAGGAACAAGTTTGTATAGGTATTTCTAAGACGCCCAGCACTGAGCTAAAGTGGGTATGTCTCCAACTCCTAGAAGTAACTTCATGCCCTATCTCGCTTAGTTCCATCTACTAAGGATCAAATAATTCCTAACAAAGTTTTGACACAGATTTCCAAATCGGGCATTCAGAACATATAGCACGTTGCTTTAAGCAAGCACTTTCTCATTTCAACTAGCAGGTTACTATGTAGGAATAAGTTTGTATAGGTATTTCAAAGATGCCCAGAACTGAGCTAAACTTGGTATGTCTCCAACTCTTAGAGATAACATCATGCCCCATCTCCCTTACTTCCAGCTAGTAAGGATCACATATTTCCTAACAAAGTTTTGACACAATTCCCAATTCGGGCATTCAGAACATATACCACATTGCTTTAAGCAAGCACTTTCTCATTCCAAGTAGCAAGTTACTATGTAGGAACAAGTTTGTATAGGTATTTCAAAGATGCCCTGAACTGAGCTAAACTTGGTATGTCTCCAACTCCTAGAAATAACTTCATGCCCCATCTCCCTCACTTCCAACTAGTAAGGATCACATAACTCCTATCAATGTTTTGACACAAATTCCCAATTCGGGCATTCAGAACATATAGCACGTTGCCTTAATCAAGCACTTTCTCAATCAATGGTGCAGGTTACTATGTAGGAGCAAGTTTGTAGAGGACTTTCAAAGATCCCCAGAACTGAGCTAAACTTGGTATGTCTCCAACTCCTAGAAATAACTTCATGCCCCATCTCCTCTACTTCCAGCTAGTAAGGATCACATAATTCCTAACAAATTTTTGACACAGATTCCCAATTCGGGCATTCAGAACATATAGCACGTTGCTTCAAACAAGCACTTTCTCATTCCAAGGAGCAAGTCACTATGTAGGAACAAGTTTGTATAGGTATTTCAAAGATGCCGAGAACTGAGCCATACTTGGTATGTCTCCAACTCCTAGAAATAACTACATGCCCCATCTCCCTTACTTCCAGCTAGTATCATCACATAATTCCTAACAAAGTTCTGACACAGATTCCCAATTCGGGCATTCAGAACATATAGCACGTTGCTTTAAGCAAGCACTTTCTCATTCCAAGTAGCAAGTTACTATGTAGGAAAAAGTTTGTATAGGTATTTCAAAGATGCCCAGAACTGAGCTAAATTTGGTGTGTCTCCAACTCCTAGAAATAACTTCAGGCCCCATCTCCCTCAATTCCAGCTAGTAAGGATCAAATAATTCCTAACAAAGTTTTGACACAGATTCCCAATTCGGGCATTCAGAACATATAGCACGGTTGCTTTAAGCAAGCACTTTCTCATTCCAACTAGCAGGTTACTATGTAGGAACAAGTTTGTATAGGTATTTCAAAGATGCCCAGAACTGAGCTAAACTTGGTATGTCTCAAACTCTTAGAGATAACATCATGCCCCATCTCCCTTACTTCCAGCTAGTAAGAATCACATAATTCCTAACAAAGTTTTGACACAGATTCCCAATTCGGGCATTCAGAACATATACCACGTTGCTTTAAGCAAGCACTTTCTCATTCCTAGTAGCAAGTTACTATGTAGGAACAAGTTTGTATAGGTATTTCAAAGATGTCCAGAACTGAGCTAAACTTGGTATGTCTCCAACTCTTAGAGATAACATCATGCCCCATCTCACTTACTTCCAGCTAGTAAGGATCACATAATTCCTAACAAAGTTTTGACACAGATTCCCAATTCGGGCATTCAGAACATATACCACATTGCTTTAAGCAAGCACTTTCTCATTCCAAGTAGCAAGTTACTATGTAGGAACAAGTTTGTATAGGCGTTTCAAAGATGCCCAGAACTGAGCTAAACTTGGTGTGTCTTCAAGTCCTAGAAATAACTTCAGGCCCCAACTCTCTCACTTCCAGCTAGTAAGGATGACATAATTCCTAACAAAGTTTTGAGACAGATTCCGAATTCGGGCATTCAGAACATATAGCACGTTGCTTTAAGCAAACATTTTCTCATTCCAAGTAGCAAGTTACTATGTAGGAACAAGTTTGTATAGCTATTTCAAAGATGCCCAGTACTGAGCTAAATTTGGTATGTCTCCAACACCTAGAAATAACTTCATGCCCCATCTCCCTTACTTCCAGCTAGTAAGGATCACATAGTTCCTTACAAAATTTTGACACAGATTCGCAATTCGGGCATTCAGAACATATAGCACGTTGCTTTAAGCAAGCACTTTCTCATTCCAAGTAGCAAGTTACTATGTAGGAACAAGTTTGTTTAGGTATTTCAAGGAAGCCCAGAACTGAGCTAAACGTGGTATGTCTCCAACTCCTAGAAATAACTTCATGCCCCATCTCCCTCACTTCCAACTAGTAAGGATCACATAACTCCTATCAATGTTTTGACACAAATTCCCAATTCGGGCATTCAGAACACATAGCACGTTGCTGTAAGCAAGCACTTTCTCATTCAATGTTGCAGGTTGCTATGTAGGAGCATGTTTGTATAGGACTTTCAAAGATCCCCAGAACTGAGCTAAACTTGGTATGTCTCCAACTCCTAGAAATAACTTCATGCCCCATCTCCTCTACTTCCAGCTAGTAAGGATCACAAAATTCCTAACAAATTTTTGACACAGATTCACAATTCGGGCATTCAGAACATATAGCACGTTGCTTTAAACAAGCACTTTCTCATTCCAAGCAGCAAGTTACTATGTAGGAACAAGTTTGTATAGGTATTTCAAAGATGCCGAGAACTGAGCCAAACTTGCTATGTCTCCAACTCCTAGAAATAACATCGGGCCCCATCTCCCTCACTTCCAGCTAGTAAGGATCACATTATTCCTAACAAAGTTTTGACAAAGATTCCCAATTCGGGCATTCAGAAAATATAGCATGTTGCTTTAAGCGAACATTTTCTCATTCCAAGTAGCACGTTAATATGTAGGAACAAGTTTGTATAGCTATTTCAAAGATGCCCAGAACTGAGCTAAATTGGTATGTCTCCAACTCCTAGAAATAACTTCATGCCCCATCTCCCTTACTTGCAGAGAGTAAGGATCACATAATTCCTAACAAAGTTTTGACACAGATTCCCAATTCGGGCATTGAGAACATATAGCACCTTGCTTTAAGCAAGCACTTTCTCATTCCAAGGAGCAAGTCACTATGTAGGAAAAAGATTGTATAGGTACTTCAAAGATGCCCAGAACTGAGCTAAACTTGGTATGTCTCTAACTCCTGGAAATAACTTCATGCCCCATGACCCTTACTTCCAGCTAGTAAGGATCACATAATTCCTAACAAAGTTTGACACAGTTTCCCAATTCGGGCATTCAGAATATATCGCACGTTCCTTTAAGCAAACATTTACTCATTCCAAGTAGCAAGTTTCTATGTAGGAACAAGTTTGTATAGCTATTTCAAAGATGCCCAGAACTGAGGTAAACTTGGTGTGTCTCTAACTCCTAGAAATAACTTCATGTCATATCACCCACACTACCATCTAGTAAGGATCACATAATTCCTAACAAAGTTTTGACACAGATTCCCAATTCGGGCATTCAGAACATATAGTACGTTGCTTCAAGCAAGCTCTTTCTCATTCCAAGTAGCAAGTTTCTATGTAGGAACCAGTTTGTATAGGTATTTCAAAGATGCCCAGATCTGAGCTAAACTTGGTATGTCTCCAACGGCTAGAAATAACTTTATGCCCCATCTCCCTTACATTAAGCTAGTAAAGATCACATAATTCCTAACAAAGTTTCGACACAGATTCCCAATTCGGGCATTCAGAACATATAGCACGTTGCTTTAAGCAAGCACATTCTGATTCAAAATTGCAAGTTAATATGTAGGAACAAGTTTCTATAGGACTTTTAAAGATCCCCAGAACTGAGCTAATCTTGGTATGTCTCCAACTCCTAGAAATAACTTCATGCCCCAACTCCCTTACTTCCAGCTAGTAAGGATCACATAATTCCTAACAAAATTTTGACACAGATTCCCAATTCGGGCATTCAGAACATATACCACGTTGCTTTAAACAAGCACTTTCTCATTCCAAGGAGCAAGTTACTATGTAGGAACAAGTTTGTATAGCTATTTCAAAGATGGCGAAAACTGAGCTAAACTTGGTATGTCTCCAACTCCTAGAAATAACTTCATGCCCCATCTCCCTTACTTCCAGCTAGTAAGGATCACATAATTCCTAACAAAGTTTTGACACAGATTCCAAATTTGGGCATTCAGAACATATAGCACGTTGCTTTAAGCAAGCACGTTCTCATTCCAAGTAGCAAGTTACTATGTAGGAACAAGTTTGTATAGGTATTTCAAAGAAGCCCAGAACTGAGCTAAACTTGGTATGTCTCCAACTCCTAGAAATAACTTCATGCCCCATCTCCCTTACTTTCAGCTAGTAAGGATCACATAATTCCTAACAAAGTTTTGACACACATTCCCAATTCGGGCATTCAGAACATATAGCACGTTTCTTTAAGAAAACATTTACTCATTCCAAGGAGCAAGTTACTATGTAGGAACAAGTTTGTATAGCTCTTTCAAAGATGCCGAGAACTGAGCTAAACTTGGTGTGTCTCCAACTCCTAGAAATAACTTCATGCCCCATCTCCCTTACTTCCAGCTAGTAAGGATCACATAACTCCTAAAAAAGTTTTGACACAGATTCCAAATTCGGGCATTCAGAACATATAGCACGTTGCTTTAAGCAAGCACTTTCTCATTCCAAGTAGCAAGTTACTATGTAGGAACAAGTTTGTATATGTATTTCAAGGAAGCCCAGAACTGAGCTAAACGTGGTATGTCTCCAACTCCTAGAAATAACATCATGCCCCATCTCGCTTACTTCCATCTAGTAAGGATCACATAATTCCTAACAAAGTTTTGACACAGATTCCCAATTCGGGCATTCAGAACATATACCACGTTGCTTTAAGCAAGCACTTTCTCTTGCCAAGTAGCAAGTTACTATGTAGGAACAAGTTTGTATAGGTATTTCAAAGATGCCCCGAACTGAGCTAAACTTGGTATGTCTCAACTCCTAGAAATAACTTCATGCCCCATCTCCCTTACTTCCAGCTAGTAAGGATCACATAATTCCTAACAAAGTTTTGACACAGATTCCCTAT
Source organism: Diceros bicornis minor (assembly GCF_020826845.1). Lineage (NCBI taxonomy): Eukaryota > Metazoa > Chordata > Mammalia > Perissodactyla > Rhinocerotidae > Diceros > Diceros bicornis. Next base: position 56,987 of record NW_026691081.1, on the reverse strand, counting down.
TCGGGCATTCTGAACATATAGCACGTTGCTTTAAGAAAACATTTTCTCATTCCAAGTAGCAAGTTTCTATGTAGGAACAAGTTTGTATAGGTATTTCAAAGATGCCCAGTACTGAGCTAAACTTGGTATGTCTCCAACTCCTATAAATATCTTCATGCCCCATCTCCCTTACTTCCAACTAGTAAGGATCACATAAATCCTAACAATGTTTTGACACAGATTCCAATTCCGGCATTAAGAACATATAGTACGTTGCTTTAAGCAAGCTCTTTCTCATTCCAAGTAGCAAGTTTCTATGTAGGAACAAGTTTGTATAGGTATTTCAAAGATGCCCAGAACTGAGCTAAACTTGGTATGTCTCCAACTCCTAGAAATAATTTCATGCCCCATCTCCCTTACTTCCAGCTAGTAAGGATCACATAATTCCTAACAAAGTTTTGACACAGATTCCCAATTCGGGCATTCAGAACATATAGCACGTTGCTTTAAGCAAGCACTGTCTCATTCCAAGTAGTAAGTTACTATGTACGAACAAGTTTGTATAATTTTTTCAAAGATGCCCAGAACTGAGCTAAACCTTGTATGTATCCAACTCTAGAAATAACTTCATGCCCCATCTCCCTTACTTCCAGCTAGTAAGGATCACATAATTCCTAACAAATTTTTGACACAGATTCCCAATTCGGGCATTCAGAACATATAGCACGTTGCTTTAAGCAAGCACTTTCTCATTCCAAGTAGCAAGTTACTATGTAGGAAAAAGTTTGTATAGGTATTTCAAAGATGTCCAGAACTGAGCTAAAGTTGGTATGTCTCCGACTCCTAGAAATAACTTCATGCCCCATCTCCGCCACTTCCAGCTAGTAAGGATCACATAATTCCTAACAAAGTTTTGACACAGATTCCCAATTCGGGCATTCAGAACAATAAGCACGTTGTTTTAAGCAAGCACTTTCTCATTCCAAGTAGCAAGTTACTATGTAGGAACAAGTTTGTATAGGTGTTTCAAAGATGCCAAGAACTGAGCTAAAGTGGGTATGTCTCCAACTCCTAGAAATAACTTCATGCTCCATCTCCCTTACTTCCAGCTAGTAAGGATCACATAATTCCTAAGAAAGTTTTGACACTGATTCCTAATTCGGGCATTCAGAACATAAAGCACGTTGCAGTAAGCAAGCACATTCTCATTCAAAGTTGCAAGTTACTATGTAGGAACAAGTTTGTATAGGTATTTCAAAGATCCACAGAACTGAGCTAAACTTGGTATGTCTCCAACTCCTAGAAGTAACTTCATGCCCCATCTCCCTTACTTCCAGCTAGTAAGGATCACATAATTCCTAACAAAGTTTTGACACACATTCCCAATTCGGGATTCAGAACATATAGCACGTTGCTTTAAGAAAACATTTACTCATTCCAAGGAGCAAGTTACTATGTAGGAACAAGGTTGTATAGCTCTTTCAAAGATGCCCAGAACTGAGCTAAACTTGGTATGTCTCCAACTGCTAGAAATAACTTCATGCCCCATCTCCCTTACATTCAGCTAGTAAAGATCACATAATTCCTAACAAAGTTTCGACACAGATTCCCAATTCGGGCATTCAGAACATATAGCACGTTGCTGTAAGCAAGCACATTCTCATTCAAAGTTGCAAGTTACTATGTAGGAACAAGTTTGTATAGGACTTTCAAAGATGCCCAGAACTGAGCTAAACTTGGTAAGTCTCCAACTCCTAGAAATAACTTCATGCCCCATCTCCCTTCCTTCCAGCTAGTAAGAATCACATAATTCCTAACAAAGTTTTGACGCAGATTCCCAATTCGGGCATTCAGAACATATAGCACGTTGCTTTAAGCAAGGACTTTCTCATTCAAACTTTCAAGTTACTATGCAGGAATAAGTTTGTATAGGTGTTTCAAAGAAGCCTAGAACTGAGCTAAACTTGGTATGTCTCCAACTCTTAGAAATAACATCCTGCCCCATCTCCCTTACTTCCATCTATAAAGGATAACATAATTCCTAACAAAGTTTTGACACAGATTCCCAATTCGGGCATTCAGAATATTTAGCACGTTGTTTAAGCAAGCACTTTCTCATTCCAAGTAACAAGTTACTATGTAGGAACAAGTTTGTATAGGTATTTCAAAGATGCCCAGAACTGAGCTACACTTGTTATGCCTCCAACTCCTAGAAATAACTTCATGACCCATCTCCCTTACTTCCAGCTAGTAAGGATCACATAATTCCTAACAAAGTTTTGACACAGATTCCCAATTCGGGCATTCAGATCATTTAGCACGTTGTTTTAAGCAAGCAGTTTCTCATTCCAAGTAACAAGTTACTATGTAGGAACAAGTTTGTATAGGTATTTCAAAGATGCCCAGAACTGAGCTATACTTGGTATGTCTCCAACTGCTAGAAATAACTTCATGCCACATCTCCCTTTCTTCCAGCCAGTAAGGATCACATAATTCCTAACAAACTTTTGACACAGATTCCCAATTCGGGCATTCAGATCATAGAACACGTTGCTTTAAGCAAGCACTTTCTCATTCCAAGTAGCAAGTTACTATGTAGGCAAAAGTTTGTATAGGTATTTCAAAGATGTCCAGAACTGAGCTAAAGTGGGTATGTCTCCGACTCCTAGAAATAACTTGGTGCCCCATCTCCGCCACTTCCAGCTAGTAAGGATCACATAATTCCTAACAAAGTTTTGACTCAGATTCCCAATTCGGGCATTCAGAAAATATAGCACGTTTCTTTAAGGAAGCACATTCTCATTCAAAGTTGCAAGTTACTATCGAGGAACAAGTTTGTATAGGACTTTCAAAGAGCCCCGGAACTGAGCTACACTTGTTATGCCTCCAACTCCTAGAAAGAACTTCATGACCCATCTCCCTTACTTCCAGCTAGTAAGGATCACATAATTCCTAACAAAGTTTTGACACAGATTCCCAATTCGGGCATTCAGCACATAGAGCACGTTGCTTTAAGCAAGCATTTTCTCATTCCAAGTAGCAAGTTACAATGTAGGAACAAGTTTGTATAGCTATTTCAAAGATGCCCAGAACTGAGGTAAACTTGGTGTGTCTCCAACTCCTAGAAATACTTCATGTCCTATCTCCCTTACTTCCAGCTAGTAAGGATCACATAATTCCTAACAAAGTTTTGACACAGATTCCCAATTCGGGCATTCAGAACATGTAGCACGTTGCTTTAAGCAAGCACTTTCTCATTCCAATGAGCACGTTACTATGTAGGAAAATGTTGGTATAGGTATTTCAAAGAAGCCCATAACTGAGCTAAACTTGGTATTTCTCCAACTCTTAGAAATAACTTCATGCCCCATCTCCCTTACTTTCAGCTAGTAAGGATCACATAATTCTTAACAAAGTTACGACACAGATTCCCAATTAGGGCATTCAGAACATATAGCACGTTGCTTTCAGCAAGCACTATCTCATTCCAAGTAGCAAGTCACTATGTAGGAACAAGTTTGTATAGTTATTTTAAAGATGCCCAGAACTGAAGTAAACTTGGTATGTCTCCAACTCCTAGAAATAACTTCACGCCCCATCTCCCTTACTTCCAGCTGGTAGTTCCTAACAAAGTTTTGACACAGATACCCAATTCGGGCATTCAGAACATATAGCACCTTGCTTTAAGCAAGCACTTTCTCATTCCAAGTTGCAAGTTACTATGTATGAACAAGTTTGTATAGGACTTTCAAAGATTCCCTGAACTGAGCTAAAGTGTGTATATCTTCAACTCCTAGAAATAACTTAATGCGCCAGGTCCCTTAGTTCCAGCTAGTAAGGATCACATAATTCCTAACAAAATTGTGACAGAGATTCCCAATTCGGGGATTCAGAACATATAGCACGTTGCTTTAAGCAAGCACTTTCTCATTCCAAGTTGCAAGTTACTATCGAGGAACTAGTTTGTATAGGACTTTCATAGATTCCCAGAACTGAGCTAAAGTGGGCATGTCTCCAACTCCTAGAAATAACTTCATGCCCCATCTCCCTTACTTCCAGCTAGTAAGGATCACATAATTCCTAACAAAGTTTTGACACACATTCCCAATTTGGGAATTCAGAACATAGAGCACGTTGCTTTAAGCAAGCACATGCTCATTCCAACTTGCAAGTTACTATGTAGGAACAAGTTTGTATAGGACTTTCAAAGATTCCCTGAACTGAGCTAAAGTGTGCATGTCTTCAACTCCTAGAAATAACTTAATGCGCCAGCTCCCTTACTTCCAGCTAGTAAGGATGACATAATTCCTAACAAAATTGTGACAGAGATTCCCAATTCGGGCATTCAGAACATATAGCACGTTGCTTTAAGCAAGCACTTTCTCATTCCAAGTTGCAAGTTACTATCTAGGAACAAGTTTGTATAGGACTTTCAAAGATTCCCAGAACTGAGCTAAAGTGGTCATTTCTCCAACTCCTAGAAATAACTTCATGCCCCATCTCCATTACTTCCAGCTAGTAAGGATCACATAATTTCTAACAAAGGTTTGACACAGATTCCCAATTCGGGCATTCAGAACATATAGCACGTTGCTTTAAGCAAACACATGCTCATTCCAAGTTGAAGTTACTATGTAGAAATAAGTTTGTATAGGACTTTCAATGATTCCCAGAACTGAGCTAAAGTGGTATGTCTCCAACTCCTAGAAATAACTTCATGCCCCATCTCCCTTATTTCCAGCTAGTAAGGATCACATAATTCCTAACAAAGTTTTGACACAGATTCCCAATTCGGGCATTCAGAACATATAGCACGTTGCTTTAAGCAAGCAATGTCTCATTCGAAGTTGCAAGTTACTCTCTAGGAACAAGTTTGTATAGGACTTTCAAAGATTCCCAGAACTGAGCTAATGTGGGTGTGTCTCCATCTCCTAGAAATAACTTCATGCCCCATCTCCCTTACTTCCAGATACTAAGGATCACATAATTCCTAACAAAGTTTTGCTACAGATTCCCAATTCGGGCATTCAGAACATATAGAACGTTGGTTAAGCAAGCACATGCTCATTCCAAGTTGCAAGTTATAATGTAGGAACAAGTTTGTATAGGACTTTCAAAGATTCCCAGAACTGAGCTAAAGTGGGTGTGTCTCCATCTCCTAGAAATAACTTCATGCCCCATCTCCCTTAGTTCCATCTCATAAGGATCACATAATTCCTAACAAAGTTCTGACACAGATTCCCAATTCGGCCATTCAGAACATATAGCACGTTGCGTTAAGCAAGCACTTTCTCATTCCAAGTCGCAAGTTACTATCGAGGAACAAGTTTGTATAGGACTTTCAAAGATTCCCAGAACTGAGTTAAACTGGGTATGTCTCCAACTCCTAGAAATATCTTCATGCCCCATCTCCCTTACTTCCATCTAGTAAGGATCGCATAATTACTGACAAAGATTTGACACAGATTCCCAATTCGGCCATTCAGAACATATAGCACGTTGCTTTAAGCAAGCACATGCTCATTCCAAGTTGCAAATTACTATCTAGGAACTAGTTTGTATAGGACTTTCAAAGATTCCCAGAACTGAGCTGAAGTGGGTATTTCTCCAGCTCCCAGAAATAACTTCCTGACCCATCTCCCTTACTTCTATCTAGTAAGCATCACATGATTCCTAAAATTTTTGACACAGATTGCCAATTCGGGCATTCAGAACATGTAGCACGTTGCTTTAAGCAACCAGTTTCTCATTCCAATTTGCAAGTTACTATCTAGGAACAAGTTTGTATAGGACTTTCAAAGATCCCCAAAAGTGAGCTAAAGTGGGTATGTCTCCAACTCCTAGAAATAACTTCAGGCCCCATCTCCCTCACTTCCAGCTAGTAAGGATCACATAATTCCTAACAAAGTTTTGACACAGATTCCGAATTCGGGCATTCAGAACATATAGCACGTTGCTTTAAGCAAACATTTTCTCATTCCAAGGAGCAAGTTACTATGCAGGAACAAGTTTGTATAGCTATTTTAAAGCTGCCCAGAACTGAAGTAAACTTTGTATGTCTCCAACTCCTAGAAATAACTTCATGCCCCATCTCCCTTACTTCCAGATACTAAGGATCACATAATTCCTAACAAAGTTTTGCTACAGATTCCCAATTCTGGCATTCAGAACATATAGAACGTTGGTTAAGCAAGCACATGCTCATTCCAAGTTGCAAGTTACAATGTAGGAACAAGTTTGTATAGGACTTTCAAAGATTCCCAGAACTGAGCTAAAGTGGGTATGTCTCCAACTCCTGGAAATAACTTCATGCCCCATCTCCCTTACCTCCATCTAGTAAGGATCTCATAATTCCTAACAAAGTTTTGACACAGATTTCCAATTCGGGCATTCAGAACATATAGCACTTTGGTTTAAGCAAGATCTTTCTCATTCCAAGTTGCAAATTACTATGTAGGAACAAGTTTGTATAGGACTTTCAAAGATTCCCAGAACTGAGCTAAAGTGGGTATGTCTCCAACTCCTAGAAATAACTTCATGCCCCATCTCCCTTACCTCCATCTAGTAAGGATCACATAATTCCTAACAAAGTTTTGACACAGATTTCCAATTCGGACATTCAGAATATATAGCACGTTGCTTTAAGCAAGCACTTTCTCATTCCAAGTTGCAAGTTACTATGTAGGAACAAGTTTGTATAGGACTTTCAAAGATTCCCAGAACTGAGCTCAAGTGTGTATGTCTCCAACTCCTAGAAATAACTTCATGCCCAATGTCTCTTACTTCCATCTAGTAAGGATCACATATTTCCTAACAAAGTTTTGACACAGATTCCCAATTCGGGCATTGAGAACATATAGCACGTTGCTTTAAGCAAGCACTTTCTCATTCCAAGTTGCAAGCTGCTGTGTAGAAACAAGTTTGTATAGGAATTGCAATGATTTCCAGAACTGAGCTAAAGTTGGTATATCTCTATCTCCTTGAAAAAACTTCATGCCACTTCTCCCTAACTTCCATCTAGTAAGGAGCTGGTATTTCCTAAACAAGATTTGGCACAGATTCCCTTTTTGAGCATAGAGAAGAAATAGCCTGTTCCTTTGAAGAAACACATTCTGATTCCATGTTGCATGTTGCTGTACAGCAATAAGTTTGTATAGGACTTGCAAAGATGGCCACAGCTGTGAAAATCGGGATATGACTCCAACTCCAGGATATAACTTCATGCCGCATCTCCCTTACTTCCAGCTAGTAAGAATCACAGAAATTCTAAAGAAGATTTGGAACAGATTCATGTTTGGTGCATTGAGAAGAAATAGCATGTTCTTTTGAAGAAGCACTTTCTGATTCCAGTTGCAAGTTGCTATCTAGCAACAAGTTTGTATAGGACTTGCAAAGATTCCCAGAAGTGAGCTAAAGGGGGTATTTCTCCAACTCCTAGAAATAACTTCATGCCCCATCTCCCTTACTTCCAGCTAGTAAGGATCACATATTTCCTCAACAAGATTTGACACAGATTCCCTTTTTGGGCATTGAGAAGAAATAACCCGTTCCTTTGAAGAAACACATTCTGATTCCAAATTGCAAGTTGCTGTCTAGCAATAAGTTTGTATAGGCCTTGCAATGATGCCCACAGCTGGGAAAAACCGGGTATGACTCCAACTCCTGGAAATAACTTCATGCCCCATCTCCCTTACTTCCAGCTAGTAAGGATCACATAAATCCTAAAGAAGATTTGGAACAGATTCATGTTTGGTGCATTGAGAAGACATAGCTTGTTCTTTTGAAGAAGCACTTTCTGATTCCAGTTCCAATTTGCTATCTAGCAACAAGTTTGTATAGGACTTGCAAATATTCCCAGAACTGAGCTAAGGGGGTATGTCTCCAACTCCTAGAAATAACTTCATGCCCCATCTCCCTTACTTCCATCTAGTAAGGATCACTTAATTCCTAACAATGTTTTGACACAGATTCCCAATTCGGGCATTCAGAACATATTGGATGTTGCTTTAAGCAAGCACTTTCTCATTCCAAGTTGCAAGCTGCTGGGTAGAAACAATTTGTATATGACTTGCAATGATTTCCAGAACTGAGCTAATGTGGCTATATCTCTATCTCCTAGAAAAAACTTCATGCCCCATCTCCCTAACTTCCACCTAGTAAGGATCATATATTTCCTAAACAAGATTTGGCACAGATTCCCTTTTTGGGCATTGAGAGGAAATAACCCGTTCCTTTGAAGAAACACATTCTGATTCCAAATTGCAAGTTGCTGTCTAGCAGTAAGGTTGTATAGGCCTTGCAATGATGCCCACATCTGGGAAAAACTGGGTATGACTCCAACTTCTGGAAATAACTTCATGCCCCTTCTCCCTTACTTCCAGCTAGTAAGGATCACATAAATCCTAGAGAAGATTTGGAACAGATTCATGTTTGGTGCATTGAGACAAATAGCATGTTGTTTTGAAGAAGCACGTTCTGATTCCAGTTGCAAGTTGCTCTCTAGCAACAAGTTTATATAGGTATTTCAAAGATGCCCAGAACTGAGCTAAAGTGGGTATGTCTCCAACTCCTAGAAATAACTTCATGCCCCAACTCCCTTACTTCCAGCTAGTAAGGATCACATAATTCCTAACAAAGTTTTGACACAGATTCCCAATTCGGGCATTCAGAACATATAGCACGTTGCTGTAAGCAAGCACTTTCTCATTCCAAGTTCAAGCTGCTATGTAGAAACAAGTTTGTATAGGACTTTCAATGATTGCCAGAACTGAGCTAAAGTGGGTAAGTCTCTATATCCTACAAATAACTTCATGCCCCATCTGCCTTACTTCCATCTAGTAAGGATCACATATTTCCTAAACAAGATTTGGTACAGATTCCCTTTTTGGGCATTGAGAAGAAATAGCCCGTTCCTTTGAAGAAACACATTCTGAGTACAAATTGCAAGTTGCTGTCTAGCAATAAGTTTGTATAGCCCTTTCAAAGATGCCCGCAGCTGGGAAAAACTGGGTATGACTCCAACTCCAGGAGATAACTTCATGCCCCATCTCTCTTGCTTCCATCTTGTCAGGATCACATAATTCGTAAAAATGTTTGGACCCAGATTCCCAATTCGGACATTCAGAACATATAGCACGTTACTTTCAGCAAGCACGTTCTCATTTAAAGTGCCAGCTGCTGTGTAGACACAAGTTTGTATAGGACTTAGAACGATGGCCAGAACTGAGCTAATGTGCGTATTTCTCTATTTCCTAAGAATAACTTCATGCCCCATCTCACTTACTTCCATCTAGCAAGGATCACATATTTCCTAAACAAGATTTGGCACATATTCCCTTTTTGCACATTGAGAAGAAATAGCCCGTTCCTTTGAACAAACACATTCTGATTCCAAATTGCAAGTTGCTGTTTAGCAATCAGTTTGTATGGGACTTGCAAAGACGCCCACATCTGAGAAAATCAGGGTATGACTCCAACTTCAGGAAATCACTTCATGCCCCATCTCCCTTACTTCCAGCTAGTAAGGATCTCATAAATCCGAAAGAATATTTGGAACAGATTCAAGTCTGCGACATTGAGAGGAAATAGCACGTTCCTTTGAAGAAGCACTTTCTGATTCCAAGTTGCAAAATGCTATCTAGCAACAAGGTTGTATAGGACTTCCAAAGATTCCCAGAACTGAGCTACAATGGGTATGTCTCCACTCCTACAAAAAAATTCATGCCCCATCTCCCTTACTTCCACCTAATAAAGATCACATATGACTATAAAAGGAAGTAAGGGAGATCGGGCATGAAGTTATTTCTAGGAGTTGGAGACATTCTCACTCTAGTTCCGTTCTGGGAAGATTTGCAAGTCCTATACAAACTTGTTGCTAGACAGCAACTTGTAACTTGGACTCAGAACGTGCTTCTTCAAAGGAAATTGCTATTTATCTTCATTGCACCAAACATGAATCTGTTCCAAAACTTCTTTAGGATGTATGTGATCCTTACTAGATGAAGTAAGGGAGAAGGGGCATGATGTTATTTCCAGGATTTGGAGTCAGACCCAGTTTTTCTCAACTGTGGGCATCTTGGAAGTCCTATACAAACTTATTGCTAGAAGGCAACTTGCATCTTGGAATCAGAATGTGTTTCTTCAAAGGAACGGGCTCTTTCTTTTCAATGCCCCAATTAGAAATCTGTTACAAAACTTGTTTAAGATTTATGTGATCCTTACTAGATGGAAGTAAGTGAGATGGGACTTGAAGTTATTTCTAGGAGATAGAGACATACCCGCTTTAGCTCAGTTCTAGCAATCTTTGCAAGGCCTATACAAACTTGTTTCTACACAGCAGCTTGCCAGCTGCAATGAGACTGTGCTTGCTCAAAGCAACGTGCTACTCATTCCCAATGCCCTAATTGGGAATCTCTGTCACAATTTTTTAGGACTTATGTGATCCTTACTAGATGGAAGTAAGGGAGATTAGGCATGAAGTTATTTCTAGGAGTTGGCGACATTCCCACGCTAGCTCAGTTCTGGGAATCTTTGCAAGTCCTATACAAACTTGTTGCTAGACAGCAACTTGCAACTTGGACTCAGAACGTGCTTCTCCAAAGAACGTGCTATTTCTCTTCAGTGCACCAAATATGAATCTGTTCTAAAATTTCTTTAGGATTTATGTTATCCTTACTAGCTGGAAGTAAGAGAGATGTGGCATGTTGTTATTTCCAGGAGTTGGAATCATACCCCGTTTTTCTCAGCTGTGGGCATCTTGGAAGTCTTATACAAACTTATTGCTAGAAGGCAACTTGCAACTTTGAATCAGTATGTGTTTAGACCTGCCAAAAAGGCAGATCTTTTAGCCAGAGAAGGCAAATTACCAGACAGTGTGGATCCTGGCGACTGCGCCAAAACTGACGGGAGAAGAGGGAGAATCTCCCTCTGTGCTTTTCCTTTAGGTTCTTATGGCTAGCCAAATAATTACCAAGACAGGTTAGTAGGAAAAAATATTATCATGTTTAATAACATGTATACATGGGAGAAAGCAGGGACACTGCGTTTCTCAACACAATAGCAGAAATTCTCGTCTTAAATACCATGTTCAGCCAATGACAAAGGAGGACTTTGGGGGTGGAGGGAGTCAGTTAAAGGAGATTACCACTAAAGCACAGTAAACCAGAGTACGGTTATTATGCAGCTTTAAGGCCTCAACTTCCACATTGATAAGCCTTTAGAAATGAGGCCATCCTGCTCTCTTCTCAAAACAGAGACGGATATACCTTTACAAAGGGGATTTCCCTTATAAATGTAAATGATTGTCTGGCAACTCCTGGAAGGGTCATACAGAGAATGTGGCCAGAGAGACAGAACGTCTGATAAGATGGGCTTGTTGGTGCCTTTCCTATTGCAACATTTACCCTAGGTTATCTTTACATACATCATGATAGATCTGTTCCAGAAAGGAACCACCATGTCAAATACGTTAGGCAGTTAGTGGGGGAGGTCAAATGTCCCTAGATAAAACAACCAAGGTAAAGAAAGAGATTTCAGGGTGGCCAAATCTTGGGCTCCCACAAAAACCTAAAATTTGGGTTTACGTGCTGTCTGAAAGAGTGTAACCCAACTTTTCTCCACTACAGATTTGAGCAGCTTTTAAATATCTAAGTATACAAAAGGATTAGAAAGGAAAATAGATCCAACTGAAAGGAATTTCGGATGGAACAATGAAATGATGCTGAAGTAAGCCAGCGCACTGAAAAGAGTTTCAGAAAGACCTGCAGTCTCTAAAGGCAGTGGGCAACGTATCCATCAGGTTTCAAGTAGAAAGGGAAATGGGAACAATTGTCTGTCATCTCATGTCCAGGAGATGACAAGCAACAGTCTCTCAGAGAAGAAAAAGATTTCTTTCCAACCGGTCGAACCAGCCACCTGGGCCAGGCCCCTTTCAAGTGGACGAGTTCCAGAGGAGAGAGCCCCGGGGCCTGCCGCCAAGTTTCCTGGGGCGTGTGCTGGGCCCCCTCAGAGGACCAGGCAGCCTGGCAGCCTGTGTGCCAGAGCTGAGATCTGGCGGCCTCCCACACCCGGTTCCCTGTCCTGCCCCGTCCTCCCGAGGGAGGCCGATGGTCCTGGCAGTGGCGAGTGGGGTGGGGCTGGCTGTGAAGCTTTCCTGGGATGCCCCGGGAGAGGGCGCCGGGGGATGGGCTGCCCCTGGCCAGGTCTGAGGCACTGACCCAGCTCAGGGCTGTCGGGGGCGGAGAGAGAAGCCCCTCCGCCTCTTCCCTGAAGCTTCTTATGGCTGGCCAAATCCTTCACAAGACAGGTTCGCTGGAGAAAATAATACCCAGCTTAAGAACACGTGTACAGGGGAGAAACCCGCGAAACTGAGTCTCTCAACACAATGGCAGAGATTCTCCTCCTATCTCCAGCTGCAGACAAAGGAGGATGTTGGGGGTGCGGTTTGGGCATGTGAGACTGGACAAGACAATTGTCATGGAGAGGGACATGTAGACGATTGGATTGTCTGAACCGGTTCCCCTGCAGTGGGGTCAGGCCCGGAAGGGACAGCATGGAGGTGACCATGAAGGGGCCTCTCTGTGGTGTGGTTGGCCCCGGGGGGCCGCGCCTGGGGATGGGGATGGAGGGGGGAAGTGGGATGGCCTGTGATGGTGCTCAGGGCAAGCTGCCCCAGGAAGCACCTCTCTGGTATGCGGATTATTTCGAGCTGAAGACAATAAGGACATTTGACCTCCCCCACTATCTGCCTAAAAAAAATCTGACCTGGTGGCTCATTCCTGGAACAGATCTTCCATCATGATGGCTATAAAGATAATGTAAAATAGATGTTGCAATGGGAGGGGCACACAGCCCCTTTTATCAAAAAACTCTATCTCTCCCTGACCAAATTATCAATAGATGACCCTGAAAAGAATTGTCCTCCTGCCCTCTGAAGTCCCAGGCCACTACCCACCCCTAACACGTTCCTTCGCCTTTAGCTGCAATACTTAAGCAAGCTGCTTAGACAGAGGGATGAGTTGCTCATTTCTGAGCTTTTCCCATGTATACATGTTATTAAACTTGGTATTATTTTCTCCTGCTAACCTGTCTTGTTGATTGTTTGGCCAGCCAGAAGAACCTTAAGGGAAAGGGCAGAGGGAGATTCTCCCTCTTCCCCCGACAGTTTTGGCGTAGTCGCCAGAAGCCATACTGGCTGGCAAGTTGCCTTCTCTGACTGGAAGACCTGCCTTCTCCCTGGACTACTGCAGATGGTGAGATACGGGAACGCCTGACGAAAGCCGGCAAAAGGTAAGACTTCTTACCACGTCAGCCTCCCGGAATCTCTATCTGCGGAGTCCGGCAGAAGGAAGTGGTGAGAATTTTTTCTCTTTCTAAATTTAGATTGGCAGGAGAAAATATTTGGGAAACTAGTTTCTTGGGCTTTTAGTGACTCTTGGTTTAAATTTGGTAGAGTACTCTTGGTTTTTTATCTTGATCCCTTTTCCTCCCAAAAGTAGTCTCTGTTTTTCTCTTTTGTCTGTGTCTTTTGTCATAAGAAGGAAATACCATAGGGTAGGACGCAGGCATAGGCCCTATAAGCCTGCTGTCCGGGCCGGCCCCACAGACTGGTGAGTTTGCGGGTCTCACCAGACCGGCGTCTACAAACTTTGCTGTGGGTTATTATGCACATGAAGTGAAGGCCATTGCCAAGGGCATCTTGGAAGCCAAAAATGCCGCAAATTTAAGTGGGCGCGGGTCGAGCAGTTGAGAGCCATTAGGGCGCTCGCCACTTTCAGAAGACTCCCGTGACAGGATAAGTTGGATCACGGAACGGGGTAGATGACACAGGTCCCCCGCCAACTGCAAGAAAATGTCTGTGCAACGATGAGGTACTCTGTAAAGCACACAGTCCCCGACCCCGCGGCACCTCCCCCGCTAGGTATTATTCTGGCTCCAAGAGACCTAAGGCATGACTAAAGCTGTCATTGTGCACATAAGAAAAAAAAAAAACCGGATGAGGTTTTTCCTTCTGTCTTGTTCTGTGTCCTGAGAAAACTTGGCTTTGTGACCAGTGAGAATATTCTCCTTGGTCTCCACCATGCGGAAGGTGCGTTTACTGGGGTGCACCTTGGTGGCCAGTCGAGTAGACTGGGGTTCCGAACTGTCTCTGTCCAGCTGTGCCAAGCTCTCAGGGGAGTCTGAATATCTTTGGGAGTGAATTCTGTGGATCATGGGGGCTACATCATCTGCGCCCTCACCAGGGACGCCTCTTGCGTCCATGGGAAAGATTTATTCTAAGCGTGGAAATTTACCTCCGGGTCTTTCCTTAAAAAGGCTTATTGGTTCGAGTCACTATTGGAATAAATATACAAATGAAGATCCTACTCGTCAATGGCCAGACGACGGATCCTTTGAATTGGAAAAACTTCTAAATTGGGGAAAAAAATGTTTTGAGAGCTCTCACATAATTGCTTAATTGGTACCTAAGAATTAAGGCCAGAAAAAGGAAGGGAAAAATTTGACTAGTCTTAAGACCTTGACTCAGGTTTCAATTGAATTGAGAACATGTAAAAGTGTAAGTGTTGATAAGATTATAAAGGTTGGAATGTTTGAGCTAATTTTATACAAAGAGGTTACATCAACTTTGCCTGAGTATGTTTTAAAATGTCTGACTGGGAATGCTTCTCTTGTCCAAAATTAGAAGACCAAGACCTATTGATAAAAATCTTAATGATAATTATGTTTAAAGGTATAAGAGGTGATGAAATTTACATAAAATTTTGTAGAAAAAAGCTGATGTTATTTCTATTACAGAACTGGTTAACAAAAATAGTAATTTAAATGATGGCTAATTTTATCTGAAGTCTTATGAAGTCTTATAGGCAATCTAAATAATTATTGGGAATAAGTAACTAAATAGTTGTGAAAAGGATGAATGTTGGATGAACTTTAAACAATAATTATGTGTTATGGTGGTTACAGCTTCCAAACTCTTTTTGGTGACTTAAATCTTGAGAGTTTTGCTGTTTTATGATAAAAATTCTCTGAGTATCATCATTTCCAAATAAGATAAGATATTAGACATTGATTGCTAAATGTACATTTGTCTACTTTTGGCTTTTCATTACAGGAAAACTGAAAGGTGTTTTGGGTCTATTGGTAAACATGTGTTTTATTAAAAGATTGTACTATAAAGTAATATATTTCTAGAAGTTATGAAGTGTTTATAAATTTTCCAAGCCAGAAGATACTAATGTAAAAGAAAGTTTACTATTGTTTACTTAGTTTTTACTTACAAATTAAGGTTTCTAAGGGGTAAAATTCCTAATTGGTATATGTGATTGAAGCTACTAAAAATTAAGAAAAATATGTCTGTGTACAAGGAAAGTAAGATGTATAAAGGTACAAAGAATGGAAATATTTTGTTTGGTTAAGAAAGATAAATTTGTCCTCAAGTACTAGGAGGGAAAAGAAAGACATGGGACAAATTCTGAATGTAAAAGGAAAGTTATAGAAGGTTTGTGGAAGAGGAATTCTGGAAAAGGAGTTTTATGCATGGTCAAGTTGGCTAAGATTGAAATGAATTTAATTAAGTAAATGAGTTTTAATAGCAGAAATAAGCTGGTGCAAAATTAAAATTTGGTCTTCTGTCTCTTAAAAGGATAATTTGCTTAAACTTGATAAAGAGGTTACAAAAGATTTTTCTTTACCTTTGAGTAAGTCTACCTAAAAGACAGAAAAAAAAAAAACTGTTAAAATAATTTCCTACGTTCAAAAGACTGAGGTCTCTCTATTAAGACTTTTGGACTGTTAATGCTCTGTTTGCTTTGATTGTTTATATTTTTGACAAGCTCCCCAAAATTCATATCTTAAAGTCTTTTTTTTAACTTTTATTTCTTTAGGAATTTTCAAAGAGCCCTGGAACTTCTCAAAGAAGTTTGCTCTCTTCCTATAAGGGGAAAGATACTGAACTTATTAGGCTTATTCAATATGTTCAAGTACATGGAAAGCATTGTCAGAACAGTGATGATAAGCCTGCTTAGGTGCTATTATGTGGGCAAATGTTATTGACATAGGTGTTTTAAAATTGTATAACATTACTGAAATTCTGATCTGTCCTGGTTATCAGTCATAATTCTGGTTATTATTATTTTAAAGTGTTGTATGTCACAAAATTAACCAAATTTCCTTGTCAATTGCCATTTTGAGGTCTTGTTGTTTACAGACTTATTTCTTTGCTCTAATGCTTTTGCAAAATGTTTCAACTTCAGAAAAATTCATGGAAAGGACTCTGACATTTACACTGGAATACAGGTTTCTGACAAACTTTCTGATCATAAAACTGAACTGGGTAAAAAATTATAGAAATCTGATGGAGAGACTGATAACTTCGTGAAGCTGCTAACAAAAAGATTGGGATCAAGAATGGATTACACAGGACTGAATGAACTGATAAGGATGATTATAATTTTTATGATTTTTCGTTTGAAGTATTGCTGAATTTTTAATGTTTTGTTTTTTCAGATTTAAAGAAAACTTTTTCTCTTTTCTCCTGAGCTAGCTATGACTTATAGCAATTTGGTAAATGATACTTTTGTAAGTAAAATTGAAATATTTATCTTTTTCTCTCTACCTGATCCCTCGAATTTAGAAACTCTTAGTAAGTGAGTATTGTTGTTTTCATGGCAATATAGTTATTTGCATAAGTTCAATAAGAATCTGTTCTCCTTATAACAGGACACAGTTAGAACCACTGGTTCTATTACCAAGGTTGTGACTGGAACATCATATTTGCAATATAACCATACAGGTTTTGAGGAATGAAGATTGGACTTTATGGAATAAAGCCACGTGGAAATATTGGCCTGGTACCTTATGTTCCAAGCAGCACTTACCAGGATAAGTAAAGAATGTCACTTATCTGGCAGGTACAAGGGACCTTGAAATATTTTGGGGAAACCTCGGAATAGAGGAATTCACCCAAATTTATAGGTATTGCAGACAAAGTCTGATGACAAAATCCTTGGCTTGGCTTTCCTGGCCTCGAGAGACCTTTAAAGTTCAATGTGAGATTTCTTGTAAAAAGTTCCAGCAAAGCAGATTTAAAAGAGCCTATGTGATCAACTGCTATTCTTGCTGTACTTATGTAAATAATTGAGCCAACTCTATTGGAACTAGACTTATTTTGCAAACTAGTTTTAATTTTGCTATCAATAAAAATGAGGGTGATTTTAGAGAGAAAAATTATATTTCAGTAAAAACTATTTCAGTATAAATTTGCGGATATTAGATCCTAGTTTTGTTGTCTTTTGAGGTTTTTGTTTTATATCTGTTGACTGGACTGGATCCTGATTTCTTCTAGTCTCCTGAAATAGCTGGCTACAGATGTCCAAACTAACGTTTTTGATTTTTTCCATCATTTTCATTTGAAATCACTGAGAACTGAACCTGCACTTTTTCCTGAAGCCTTACAAACTGAAGCTGATGAACTTGATATAAACTTAAGAGATGACCTGACGACACCATCAGAGACATTTTAAACTGCAAAAGATACTTTGACGCTGACATCTAAAATTCTTCTTCACTGGCTGTCCTCTGAACTCAAAAACTGGTTTACAATTTGCTCTAACCATTAACCCTGTTTTTCTTTCGTTTACACAAATATGTTTTTGGAGTCTGCCATGCTGTTGGCACAATTTGGAAATCCCGTGGATTCTTAACTTCTGCAGGAACTCCTATTGCTAATGGACACTTAATTGCAGCCTTATTACAAGCTATTCACCTTCCTTCAAAAATTGCCATTGTTCATTGTTCAGCCCATACTAAGGAGACTGATGTCATATCTTTAGGGAATGACAGGGCTGACACAGCTGCTAAACATGCAGCTCACTATGGACCCCCTTATCCGTTTTCCACCCAATTCTTAAACCTGCCTTTATCCCTGACTGATGTTATTAACTATCAGGCAAATGCCCCAAAATCTGAAAAAGACAATTGGATACAAAAGGGTGCCAAACAATTATCAGATGGATTATACATTGGACCAAACGGACTTCCAGTAGCTCCTTTTCTTTTGACTTTTTGGCTTGCACTTATCTCCCACCAAATGGGACATATGTGCAAACGGGGGATAGTTAAGGAACTGAAAGACAATTGGTTTTGCCCTGGTATCCATAAAATTTCTGACCAAATCACCTCCCAGTGCACAACTTGCAAATCTTACCAAGTCTCTGGGAGAAATCAGTGTGATCCAGGAAGTCCTCCCAGGCCCACGCTGCCTTTTGCAGCACTCCAAATGGATTTTATAGACTTGCCTTCAGCTTTAGGTTACTCTCACTGTTTGGTTATTGTCTGTATGTTTAGTGGATGGACTGAATGCTATCCGACCAGACATGCAGATGCCACAACAGTGGTAAAGAAATTAATAACTGAAGTTATTCCTCGCTTTGGCATTCCTTTATGGATTGAATCAGACCAAGGAACTCATTTTACAGCAGAGATAAACCACTTGCTTGCAAAAACTCTGGGATATTCATTAAAATTTCATACCCCATATCACCCTCAGTCATCAGGGCAAGTGGAACATAAAAATCTAGATATAAAAAGAACTCTAGGAAAAGTCTGTCAAGAAACTGGACTTAAATGGCCAGAGGCTCTGCCCTTGGCCCTTATGAAGATTCAAAATACTCCAAATAGAAGGCATGGACTGACTCCTTTTGAAATAGTTTTTGGACGTCCGATGCCTACTGGCGTCTCTAAACCTTCAATTCCTGGATTAAATGAATATTATGGGAACTTCAGTGAACAATTTGATGCTATGACTTGTTATATACAAAAATTAACTAGTATACTTGAAGCATATCGTCAACAGGTAAAAGAGGCATGGCCACCACCTTCTGACAAGCCTTGCCATCCCTTTCGACCAGGAGACCGGGTGTATATCAAGGTCTTTAAAAGAAAACACGCACTGTCACCTCGCTGGGAAGGACCTTATGAAGTCTTACTGACGACCTGCACTGCCATCAAAATAAAGGAAAAATCTTCCTGGATCCATGCGAGCCACGCCAAAATAGACCCAGAACATCACTCTCAAGACAACTGGGAGATAATCCCCACAGGTGACCTTAAACTAAGGATTTCGAGGGCCAAAACCCAGGCCCCAGAAGCAGCCGACATCACGAAGTAGACAGCTTTTCCCAAGATCACGGATTGAGAAAACCTACTTTGACCCATTTCTTCCCCCTTGCTTCAAAACTCCCTATATATTTACACACTCACACACACAAACTATTAGTAGATATATATATATATATATATTTTAATCATTTATTAGAAAGCTGACTGGAGAGTGCTGGTCTCTATCTGTCCCTCTTCCCCTCTCTAAGTCTCCGCTATGGGCTCTTTTCCGATCTGTGTCTTGCTTTTACTAACCCTCTCCTTTTCAACAGGTCGGGCACAGACCAAACACCCCCTTATGCCAGTTTACCAAGCCCTAGCCACACTAACTAATCAATCTGACTGTTGGTTATGTCAACAGCTAGATAGTGCAAAAGAACCTGAACTAGTCTTTGTTCCTGCTGATATGAACACCTGGTAGACTAAGTATGGAAAATGGATGAATAACAGCGTATGGTATCCGCAACAAGGGAAACTTCACTCTGCTTCTTCTCCTGGTGAGTCACATGGGCCCCAGAAAGACTACTTAGAAGGTCAAGGACTGTCCCTTGCCCAAGTACAAGCAATAGGTGAAAGTTTTTCCCTCTGCATTGAAAGTAAACATAGCGCTGGACCTTTCCTGGGTGACATACCGAGACAATATTGCAGTCAAACTCTGTGGTTTGATTCCGCAGGTGGCATCTTTAGAACTCTCAAGGGAATTGTAAGTGACTCTATCACTACTCCCTCTGACACACACATTTGCCAAATCACCAAGTGCTCTGGATGGCCTACGAGCCACCCGTGTGCAACTTGGGGTATCGCAGCTATCCGCATGGTTAGGCTGCCCAATGCCACAGACTATATATGAGTGGATCAAAAATCTGGACTCACCTGGTCAGGTGACAAGACCAGGCTTTATAGCTGCCAAAATCAGACTGCAGGCCTCCTCTACCAGCTATCCTGCAATCTGTTCTGTTCTCGCAGACTGACAGGAGCTCATGGGAAATGGAGATGTTTAGGTAGTAACAGTGCAAGTGGCACAGATCATGAAATAGTCCAGATCCTGGGAACTACAGACTCAATTCTAACCTTGTCTTTAAACTACACTGGTCTTTTCATTTTATGCGGCAACAAAGTGCATAAAGGATTCCCATCTAATTGGTCAGGACGATGCGGACTTGGATACCTAGCTCCTTCTGTCACCAAACACTCCACCTTAAATGCTAGCCAAATTACAAACTTGGGTTAGTTTGTTCATAAGATTGTGCCACATAAACGTGCCAGTCGAGAAATCGTGGAAAATCCATTTGTGTATCACAACTCCAGGTTCTTTTCAGCCTGGAGAGTCCTATTCTCCAGCTTTGGAGATTATGAGTTGGAAAAGGCAATATTAAATCTCTCTATGGTAATGGAACAAGAGTTCAACACCACTATGCAAACCTTGAACATACTCCAGTCAGAGATTAACAGCCTAGCATCTGTGGTGGTCCAAAATCGACGTGCTCTGGATGTGCTTACTGCCCAGCAAGGAGGAGCATGTGCAATCATTGGAAAAAAATGTTGCTTTTATGTGAATCAAACAGGTCAAGTAATATCTAACTTAAATCTATTAAAAGAGAAGATTGACATTTTTCATCAGATAAACGAAGCTCACACATTTTATTGGACTGACTTATTTCCAGGATTGGGGGACTGGTTTAATGGGGTGTGGGGAGAAGTGTTCCGATTTGTTCTTTTCTGCCTGTTCATCCTCATTCTAATCTACGTTCTTTTCTCTCTTTGCAGACTTCTTATCACTCGGATACTAACACGATTTCTCTCTCCACAGTCACCAGCTCAGCTTTTAATATGTGAAACTTCTAAGGAAGTTTCAGAGGAGGGACTGATGGTGCTCAGGGCAAGCTGCCCCAGGAAACACCTCTCTGGTATGCGGATTATTTCGAGCTGAAGACAATAAGGACATTTGACCTCCCCCACTAACTGCCTAAAAAAAATCTGACATGGTGGCTCATTCCTGGAACAGATTTTCTATCATGATGGCTATAAAGATAATGTAAAATAGATGTTGCCATGGGAGGGGCACAAAGCCCCTTTTATCAAAAAACTCTATCTCTCCCTGACCAAATTATCAATAGATGACCCTGAAAAGAATTGTCCTCCTGCCCTCTGAAGTCCCAGGACACTACCCACCGCCAACACGTTCCTTCGCCTTTAGCTGCAATACTTAAGCAAGCAGCTTAGACAGAGGGACGAGTTGCTCATTTCTGAGCTTCTCCCATATATACATGTTATTAAAATGGGTATTATTTTCTCCTGCTAACCTGTCTTGTTGATTGTTTGGGCAGCCAGAAGAACCTTAAGTGAAAGGGCAGAGGGAGATTCTCCCTCTTCCCCCGACAACTGTGAGTTGGCAGCAGTGGTGGATGCAGATACTCAGAGGTCAGGGATCTCTCACTCTTTCCCTGCCTGTCTGTCTGTCTGTCTCTCACTCTCTCTCTCTCTCTCTCTCTCTTTCTCTCTCGGGGACCTGAGGAGAAGAGGTGGGCGAGCCCTGCCCGCCTCGCCTACCTGCCTTCCTCTCCCCTGGCCCCTTCTTTCTCCGGCTGCTTTGAGTGCCCTGTGGGCTTGGGTTCAACCCCTGAGGACAAGGGCGCATGCGCCACCCGCCACCGCCAGGGCCTAGGGCGGGCCTCGGGGGTCCTCAGTGAAGGCCCCGCCCGCCCGCCAGGCCAGGCCAGTCCCAGCTGAAGAAGGAACGCCAACGCCCTGCTGGACTTGGCTTCAGCTGTTGTCTCCCTCCCATCCCCCACTTGCAATCAGCTGGCCGGCCGCTTCCCTTCTTTGGAAGCGGTGGTCTGGACCTGGTGGCCAAAGGCCGACTGGGGTGCCAGGTCAAGGCTCTGCCTCGGCCAGCTGCTTTTGCCCGGGCCTCATTTCTTCCTGGAAAGGCAAAACCACGGCCTCACCCCACGCCCGCACTTGTCGACTCCAGCCAGGTGGAGGAAAGGCTCTGTGGAATCCGAAGGGCCGAGACAGGCTTATGGCCAAGCAGTGAGTGAGGCCCCAGCAGGCCGCCGGCTTGGGGAGCCGCTGCCACATGGGCAGGCCCTTCCGGCGACGGGTCCCAGCATCATCTCTGGAGTCGGGAGGGCCTGGCCTTCCTAGTGCCCAGGCCACGGCTCTGAGGAGAAATCCGCGTTGGAGGGCACGCGTGAGGCCCTCGGCCTGAGGGCGCTGGTGCCACGCCGGGGGCGACTGGAAGGCTGGCTGGGCTCGCCTGCTTTGTCCAAAGGAGGCTGGCCAACCAGCCCAACCGGCCACCTGGGCCAGGCCCCTTTCAAGTGGACAAGATCCGGGGGAAAGGGCCCTGGGGCCTGCCGCCAAGTCCCCTGGGGCGTGTGCTGGGCCCCCTCAGAGGAGGGAGCCACCTGGCAACCTGTGTGCCAGACCTTAGATCTGGCGGCCTGCCACACCCGGCTCCCTGCCCTGCCCACGCCTGCCTCCATCCACTCCACGGAGGACGATGGTGTTGGCAGTGCGAGCGGAGATAGTCGTTAGAGACTTCACTTGGAGTTGTAGTCCAAGAGCATCACAGAGGAGCACTGAGCTTGGGCTCGGCCATTTATCCGCTTTGTAACCTGGCTGAGTTTTCTAGCCACTGTACCCAGTCTCTTCATCTAGCAAATGGTGCAAAGAACAACATTGACTACGTCGGGATGCTTTCAGGGTCATGTGAGTTAAGATATGTTCCAGCATAGAGTTTACATTCAGGGTGCAGTCCTTGGCTCAGTAGAAGTGTTCGCTGCTGTTCTTATGATTTTCATTATTTCACGTCCTTATCTTCCTCGTGAGTTCCCTGTCAAACCAACCACGATCCACGGTGTCAGCAGTTTGATTCCAGGTCCCTGCTTCAAGGCCTGCAGAGGGAACCTCGTGCTCATAACCTCCTGTTTTTCTCCCAGTCTCTGGAGGGATGCATTGACCTCTAGCTTGTCTGCACTGAGGCACGGAATGGGGTCCCACACCCAACCCCGCGTCTCCTCCTTTTCATATCTGATGCTTTGGGAAGACTGCTTACTGTTCACTCGGTGGACTATACTCCCTGACATGAGCAACGCACGGGAGAGAGGCGGTAGGAAACACTGATCCATGTAGGGCTCTGAGTTGACCATAACACAGAGTACAGTTGATCAAGGGCCGAGGTAGGGTTCCTTAAGGCAAAGATCTGCCGAGATGAGGGTGTTCTGATGTGACGCCGCCTGAAAATAAAGCAAACACATAAAAGCATATGTAGTGGTCAAAGGGAAAGCACGCCACTAAAAGAATTGATCCCATGAAATACACTATTCTATTTGTTTATGTATCAAATGACTGATAGGAAAGAGCCAGGCGTAGAGATAGTAGACTTGATCAATGTCATAGAGAATTCTTTTAACAGTTGTTCATGCCTTGTGTTTTACATCATTGATTAGGGGAGTATTTTCGTCTTTTCCTTTCCTAGTGTCTCCATCTTTCTCAACTTTTCCAGGAGACATATTTACATTATCCTCTAAAATGTTAGGGAAATTTTAAAAAAGTTATGACACATTGGAAGTTGTTGATTTTGTATATGGGAGGAGCACTAGATTGCAAGTGAATTAGTGATCATTAGAGTTTTAGTTTGGTAAAAGACGGTAGTTGGAGTTGATACCAGGATGTTTGTAACCCAGTTTTTACTTCATTATTTGATGTAGTTTTCCAAATGCCAGAGCCGGTCATTTTTAATGTAATAACTTGTCTCATTTTAGAATATGTGTTCTTGGAGAGGGTGATGCAGGTAAGTAGAAAATAATTTAATGTAGTGACTTGTTTTTCTCCAATGGATCTCTTATAAACCCAACAGCCATATAGCATTCTTTTGTCCAAATGACCTGATGGCACTTTCTTAACTTTTCTTGCTGTGACTCTAGCAATCTAGGGTCACACCACCTTCTCTCTCCTAGTCATGCTTTCAGTTGTAAGAGTGATATTGTCAATAGTACAGTGAGCAATTGGCACACACTCTACTCTTTTCTTACATGTATATATATGTATATGTGTGTGTGTCTATATTTCTCAACTGCGAACTTTGGTAACATAATTGTTAAGGTGTGAACTATTTGCAGTGCACTTAACAACTGATGGCTACACATGATTGTGTAGTGACATCACGGTTAAAACCCTTCTTTGCAACATGTGGCCCCTTTCAGTTTTATTTTCAAGGAAAGGGTTCAATGACTTTTTTCTTTTGGAAGAAGAAAGACTTGCATTTCCATCTTAGAAAATCGAGAACTGGTTTCTTGCCTTTTTTCTTTTTTTGTCTTCAGCTCCTCGTCCTACTGGTTACTAATTCACATGTCCAGTCACTTCAGATTCATGGTGCTAACCCTTTGCCTTGTTCAAGGCTCTGACTTTAATTATTCCATAATCCCTTCTGTGAAGGAGGTTTCTCTCCACGCTCATCTAGCGAGGAAGGAACCGACCCTCCTTTATGTGAACTTGGAGACAGAGGCCAAGGTGAAGCCTCGGTGCCCCTCCACACCAGTGAGCTGCAGAAGGGCTGCAGAGTCCTGTGAATCTTTGGCTCCCCTCCTGGCTCCCTCCGGAGTTGGCATTGCCTGCACGGAGGAGCCCAGCTCCTTACAATCGAATTGGTGAAGTCTCCTGAAGCCGGCTGAAGGATAAGACTGGCCGGAAAGGACATCAGCAAGCAGTGTGCTCCAAAAGTGGGTGGCAGAAACACTCAGAAGAAGAAAACCTTTCCGTTTCTCTTGTTTTCTCTTTATCTTCTCTCCCTTCCTTTTCCTTTCCTTAGATGGTACAGAGCCTGTCCACCCCCCATGGTGGCTGTTTTTCTCCTCAGAGCCCCAGGACAGAGCTGTATCTCTTAGTTGTAGGTCAACCCATGGGGGTTCTTTGCCTGGAGTCCCACGGCAGTTTATTCACATCTCTTTCATTCAAATGATTTCAGTAGTGTAATTTATCTGTTTAGGCATATCTGTCTTCCTTGCAGACCCCCAACATTTCAAGACCTTTGGGCACATAGTAGATGCTTAAGTACTTGAGTGAATCCGTGAAGATCTTTTGTTGAATACGATCTAAATAAATACAATACCTACTCAGCACACGAATGCAGGCACTTGAGAGAGAGTTTGGTGTCTGCTGAAGCAGGCTGTGGACCAGCTTAGGGGCTCAGTGCCAAAGTGACCCAATAGATTTAGACAAAATGAACGAGATAATTAACTTCAATTTTGCAATTCATGGAGAACAGGAGCAGGATATCTAGGTGTGAATCGGGACTTGATCATTCTTGTTGCATCTTTGGAAAATCCAGTCCTTTTTCTTTCTATGGAAACGTGACTGGCCAAGAGAGTGAACGGAGGACTGGCTTTTAGAAAGGCAATTTTGTCACAGGAAGTCCTGGAGGAAAATATATGGAAGGAGAGCTGCTAGAAACATGGCAGAGACGTTTTGTGTAGAAACCCCAAAATGTGGGTTTACATGCTGTCTGAAAGAGTTGTAACCCAACTTTTCTCCACTACAGATTTGAGCAGCTTTTAAATATCTAGGTATACAAAAGGATTAGAAAGGAAAATAGATCCAACTGAAAGGAATTTCGGATGGAACAATGAAATGATGCTGAAGTAAGCCAGCGCACTGAAAAGAGTTTCAGAAAGACCTGCAGTCTCTAAAGGCAGTGGGCAATGTATCCATCAGGTTTCAAGTAGAAAGGGAAATGGGAACAATTGTCTGTCATCTCATGTCCAGGAGATGACAAGCAACAGTCTCTCAGAGAAGAAAAAGATTTCTTTCCAACCGGTCGAACCAGCCACCTGGGCCAGGCCCCTTTCAAGTGGACGAGTTCCAGAGGAGAGAGCCCCGGGGCCTGCCGCCAAGTTTCCTGGGGCGTGTGCTGGGCCCCCTCAGAGGACCAGGCAGCCTGGCAGCCTGTGTGCCAGAGCTGAGATCTGGCGGCCTCCCACACCCGGTTCCCTGTCCTGCCCCGTCCTCCCGAGGGAGGCCGATGGTCCTGGCAGTGGCGAGTGGGGTGGGGCTGGCTGTGAAGCTTTCCTGGGATGCCCCGGGAGAGGGCGCCGGGGGATGGGCTGCCCCTGGCCAGGTCTGAGGCACTGACCCAGCTCAGGGCTGTCGGGGGCGGAGAGAGAAGCCCCTCCGCCTCTTCCCTGAAGCTTCTTATGGCTGGCCAAATCCTTCACAAGACAGGTTCGCTGGAGAAAATAATACCCAGCTTAAGAACACGTGTACAGGGGAGAAACCCGCGAAACTGAGTCTCTCAACACAATGGCAGAGATTCTCCTCCTATCTCCAGCTGCAGACAAAGGAGGATGTTGGGGGTGCGGTTTGGGCATGTGAGACTGGAGAAGACAATTGTCATGGAGAGGGACATGTAGACGATTGGATTGTCTGAACCGGTTCCCCTGCAGTGGGGTCAGGCCCGGAAGGGACAGCACGGAGGTGACCATGAAGGGGCCTCTCCGTGGTGTGGCTGGCCCCGGGGGGCCGCGCCTGGGGATGGGGATGGAGGGGGGGAAGTGGGATGGCCTGTGAGTTGGCAGCAGTGGTGGATGCAGATACTCAGAGGTCAGGGATCTCTCACTCTTTCCCTGCCTGTCTGTCTGTCTGTCTCTCACTCTCTCTCTCTCTCTCTCTCTCTTTCTCTCTCGGGGACCTGAGGAGAAGAGGTGGGCGAGCCCTGCCCGCCTCGCCTACCTGCCTTCCTCTCCCCTGGCCCCTTCTTTCTCCGGCTGCTTTGAGTGCCCTGTGGGCTTGGGTTCAACCCCTGAGGACAAGGGCGCATGCGCCACCCGCCACCGCCAGGGCCTAGGGCGGGCCTCGGGGGTCCTCAGTGAAGGCCCCGCCCGCCCGCCAGGCCAGGCCAGTCCCAGCTGAAGAAGGAACGCCAACGCCCTGCTGGACTTGGCTTCAGCTGTTGTCTCCCTCCCATCCCCCACTTGCAATCAGCTGGCCGGCCGCTTCCCTTCTTTGGAAGCGGTGGTCTGGACCTGGTGGCCAAAGGCCGACTGGGGTGCCAGGTCAAGGCTCTGCCTCGGCCAGCTGCTTTTGCCCGGGCCTCATTTCTTCCTGGAAAGGCAAAACCACGGCCTCACCCCACGCCCGCACTTGTCGACTCCAGCCAGGTGGAGGAAAGGCTCTGTGGAATCCGAAGGGCCGAGACAGGCTTATGGCCAAGCAGTGAGTGAGGCCCCAGCAGGCCGCCGGCTTGGGGAGCCGCTGCCACACGGGCAGGCCCTTCCGGCGACGGGTCCCAGCATCATCTCTGGAGTCGGGAGGGCCTGGCCTTCCTAGTGCCCAGGCCACGGCTCTGAGGAGAAATCCGCGTTGGAGGGCACGCGTGAGGCCCTCGGCCTGAGGGCGCTGGTGCCACGCCGGGGGCGACTGGAAGGCTGGCTGGGCTCGCCTGCTTTGTCCAAAGGAGGCTGGCCAACCAGCCCAACCGGCCACCTGGGCCAGGCCCCTTTCAAGTGGACAAGATCCGGGGGAAAGGGCCCTGGGGCCTGCCGCCAAGTCCCCTGGGGCGTGTGCTGGGCCCCCTCAGAGGAGGGAGCCACCTGGCAACCTGTGTGCCAGACCTTAGATCTGGCGGCCTGCCACACCCGGCTCCCTGCCCTGCCCACGCCTGCCTCCATCCACTCCACGGAGGACGATGGTGTTGGCAGTGCGAGCGGAGATAGTCGTTAGAGACTTCACTTGGAGTTGTAGTCCAAGAGCATCACAGAGGAGCACTGAGCTTGGGCTCGGCCATTTATCCGCTTTGTAACCTGGCTGAGTTTTCTAGCCACTGTACCCAGTCTCTTCATCTAGCAAATGGTGCAAAGAACAACATTGACTACGTCGGGATGCTTTCAGGGTCATGTGAGTTAAGATATGTTCCAGCACAGAGTTTACATTCAGGGTGCAGTCCTTGGCTCAGTAGAAGTGTTCGCTGCTGTTCTTATGATTTTCATTATTTCACGTCCTTATCTTCCTCGTGAGTTCCCTGTCAAACCAACCACGATCCACGGTGTCAGCAGTTTGATTCCAGGTCCCTGCTTCAAGGCCTGCAGAGGGAACCTCGTGCTCATAACCTCCTGTTTTTCTCCCAGTCTCTGGAGGGATGCATTGACCTCTAGCTTGTCTGCACTGAGGCACGGAATGGGGTCCCACACCCAACCCCGCGTCTCCTCCTTTTCATATCTGATGCTTTGGGAAGACTGCTTACTGTTCACTCGGTGGACTATACTCCCTGACATGAGCAACGCACGGGAGAGAGGCGGTAGGAAACACTGATCCATGTAGGGCTCTGAGTTGACCATAACACAGAGTACAGTTGATCAAGGGCCGAGGTAGGGTTCCTTAAGGCAAAGATCTGCCGAGATGAGGGTGTTCTGATGTGACGCCGCCTGAAAATAAAGCAAACACATAAAAGCATATGTAGTGGTCAAAGGGAAAGCACGCCACTAAAAGAATTGATCCCATGAAATACACTATTCTATTTGTTTATGTATCAAATGACTGATAGGAAAGAGCCAGGCGTAGAGATAGTAGACTTGATCAATGTCATAGAGAATTCTTTTAACAGTTGTTCATGCCTTGTGTTTTACATCATTGATTAGGGGAGTATTTTCGTCTTTTCCTTTCCTAGTGTCTCCATCTTTCTCAACTTTTCCAGGAGACATATTTACATTATCCTCTAAAATGTTAGGGAAATTTTAAAAAAGTTATGACACATTGGAAGTTGTTGATTTTGTATATGGGAGGAGCACTAGATTGCAAGTGAATTAGTGATCATTAGAGTTTTAGTTTGGTAAAAGACGGTAGTTGGAGTTGATACCAGGATGTTTGTAACCCAGTTTTTACTTCATTATTTGATGTAGTTTTCCAAATGCCAGAGCCGGTCATTTTTAATGTAATAACTTGTCTCATTTTAGAATATGTGTTCTTGGAGAGGGTGATGCAGGTAAGTAGAAAATAATTTAATGTAGTGACTTGTTTTTCTCCAATGGATCTCTTATAAACCCAACAGCCATATAGCATTCTTTTGTCCAAATGACCTGATGGCACTTTCTTAACTTTTCTTGCTGTGACTCTAGCAATCTAGGGTCACACCACCTTCTCTCTCCTAGTCATGCTTTCAGTTGTAAGAGTGATATTGTCAATAGTACAGTGAGCAATTGGCACACACTCTACTCTTTTCTTACATGTATATATATGTATATGTGTGTGTGTCTATATTTCTCAACTGCGAACTTTGGTAACATAATTGTTAAGGTGTGAACTATTTGCAGTGCACTTAACAACTGATGGCTACACATGATTGTGTAGTGACATCACGGTTAAAACCCTTCTTTGCAACATGTGGCCCCTTTCAGTTTTATTTTCAAGGAAAGGGTTCAATGACTTTTTTCTTTTGGAAGAAGAAAGACTTGCATTTCCATCTTAGAAAATCGAGAACTGGTTTCTTGCCTTTTTTCTTTTTTTGTCTTCAGCTCCTCGTCCTACTGGTTACTAATTCACATGTCCAGTCACTTCAGATTCATGGTGCTAACCCTTTGCCTTGTTCAAGGCTCTGACTTTAATTATTCCATAATCCCTTCTGTGAAGGAGGTTTCTCTCCACGCTCATCTAGCGAGGAAGGAACCGACCCTCCTTTATGTGAACTTGGAGACAGAGGCCAAGGTGAAGCCTCGGTGCCCCTCCACACCAGTGAGCTGCAGAAGGGCTGCAGAGTCCTGTGAATCTTTGGCTCCCCTCCTGGCTCCCTCCGGAGTTGGCATTGCCTGCACGGAGGAGCCCAGCTCCTTACAATCGAATTGGTGAAGTCTCCTGAAGCCGGCTGAAGGATAAGACTGGCCGGAAAGGACATCAGCAAGCAGTGTGCTCCAAAAGTGGGTGGCAGAAACACTCAGAAGAAGAAAACCTTTCCGTTTCTCTTGTTTTCTCTTTATCTTCTCTCCCTTCCTTTTCCTTTCCTTAGATGGTACAGAGCCTGTCCACCGCCCATGGTGGCTGTTTTTCTCCTCAGAGCCCCAGGACAGAGCTGTATCTCTTAGTTGTAGGTCAACCCATGGGGGTTCTTTGCCTGGAGTCCCACGGCAGTTTATTCACATCTCTTTCATTCAAATGATTTCAGTAGTGTAATTTATCTGTTTAGGCATATCTGTCTTCCTTGCAGACCCCCAACATTTCAAGACCTTTGGGCACATAGTAGATGCTTAAGTACTTGAGTGAATCCGTGAAGATCTTTTGTTGAATACGATCTAAATAAATACAATACCTACTCAGCACACGAATGCAGGCACTTGAGAGAGAGTTTGGTGTCTGCTGAAGCAGGCTGTGGACCAGCTTAGGGGCTCAGTGCCAAAGTGACCCAATAGATTTAGACAAAATGAACGAGATAATTAACTTCAATTTTGCAATTCATGGAGAACAGGAGCAGGATATCTAGGTGTGAATCGGGACTTGATCATTCTTGTTGCATCTTTGGAAAATCCAGTCCTTTTTCTTTCTATGGAAACGTGACTGGCCAAGAGAGTGAACGGAGGACTGGCTTTTAGAAAGGCAATTTTGTCACAGGAAGTCCTGGAGGAAAATATATGGAAGGAGAGCTGCTAGAAACATGGCAGAGACGTTTTGTGTAGAAACCCCAAAATGTGGGTTTACATGCTGTCTGAAAGAGTTGTAACCCAACTTTTCTCCACTACAGATTTGAGCAGCTTTTAAATATCTAGGTATACAAAAGGATTAGAAAGGAAAATAGATCCAACTGAAAGGAATTTCGGATGGAACAATGAAATGATGCTGAAGTAAGCCAGCGCACTGAAAAGAGTTTCAGAAAGACCTGCAGTCTCTAAAGGCAGTGGGCAATGTATCCATCAGGTTTCAAGTAGAAAGGGAAATGGGAACAATTGTCTGTCATCTCATGTCCAGGAGATGACAAGCAACAGTCTCTCAGAGAAGAAAAAGATTTCTTTCCAACCGGTCGAACCAGCCACCTGGGCCAGGCCCCTTTCAAGTGGACGAGTTCCAGAGGAGAGAGCCCCGGGGCCTGCCGCCAAGTTTCCTGGGGCGTGTGCTGGGCCCCCTCAGAGGACCAGGCAGCCTGGCAGCCTGTGTGCCAGAGCTGAGATCTGGCGGCCTCCCACACCCGGTTCCCTGTCCTGCCCCGTCCTCCCGAGGGAGGCCGATGGTCCTGGCAGTGGCGAGTGGGGTGGGGCTGGCTGTGAAGCTTTCCTGGGATGCCCCGGGAGAGGGCGCCGGGGGATGGGCTGCCCCTGGCCAGGTCTGAGGCACTGACCCAGCTCAGGGCTGTCGGGGGCGGAGAGAGAAGCCCCTCCGCCTCTTCCCTGAAGCTTCTTATGGCTGGCCAAATCCTTCACAAGACAGGTTCGCTGGAGAAAATAATACCCAGCTTAAGAACACGTGTACAGGGGAGAAACCCGCGAAACTGAGTCTCTCAACACAATGGCAGAGATTCTCCTCCTATCTCCAGCTGCAGACAAAGGAGGATGTTGGGGGTGCGGTTTGGGCATGTGAGACTGGAGAAGACAATTGTCATGGAGAGGGACATGTAGACGATTGGATTGTCTGAACCGGTTCCCCTGCAGTGGGGTCAGGCCCGGAAGGGACAGCACGGAGGTGACCATGAAGGGGCCTCTCTGTGGTGTGGCTGGCCCTGGGGGGCCGCGCCTGGGGATGGGGATGGAGGGGGGGAAGTGGGATGGCCTGTGAGTTGGCAGCAGTGGTGGATGCAGATACTCAGAGGTCAGGGATCTCTCACTCTTTCCCTGCCTGTCTGTCTGTCTGTCTCTCACTCTCTCTCTCTCTCTCTCTTTCTCTCTCGGGGACCTGAGGAGAAGAGGTGGGCGAGCCCTGCCCGCCTCGCCTACCTGCCTTCCTCTCCCCTGGCCCCTTCTTTCTCCGGCTGCTTTGAGTGCCCTGTGGGCTTGGGTTCAACCCCTGAGGACAAGGGCGCATGCGCCACCCGCCACCGCCAGGGCCTAGGGCGGGCCTCGGGGGTCCTCAGTGAAGGCCCCGCCCGCCCGCCAGGCCAGGCCAGTCCCAGCTGAAGAAGGAACGCCAACGCCCTGCTGGACTTGGCTTCAGCTGTTGTCTCCCTCCCATCCCCCACTTGCAATCAGCTGGCCGGCCGCTTCCCTTCTTTGGAAGCGGTGGTCTGGACCTGGTGGCCAAAGGCCGACTGGGGTGCCAGGTCAAGGCTCTGCCTCGGCCAGCTGCTTTTGCCCGGGCCTCATTTCTTCCTGGAAAGGCAAAACCACGGCCTCACCCCACGCCCGCACTTGTCGACTCCAGCCAGGTGGAGGAAAGGCTCTGTGGAATCCGAAGGGCCGAGACAGGCTTATGGCCAAGCAGTGAGTGAGGCCCCAGCAGGCCGCCGGCTTGGGGAGCCGCTGCCACACGGGCAGGCCCTTCCGGCGACGGGTCCCAGCATCATCTCTGGAGTCGGGAGGGCCTGGCCTTCCTAGTGCCCAGGCCACGGCTCTGAGGAGAAATCCGCGTTGGAGGGCACGCGTGAGGCCCTCGGCCTGAGGGCGCTGGTGCCACGCCGGGGGCGACTGGAAGGCTGGCTGGGCTCGCCTGCTTTGTCCAAAGGAGGCTGGCCAACCAGCCCAACCGGCCACCTGGGCCAGGCCCCTTTCAAGTGGACAAGATCCGGGGGAAAGGGCCCTGGGGCCTGCCGCCAAGTCCCCTGGGGCGTGTGCTGGGCCCCCTCAGAGGAGGGAGCCACCTGGCAACCTGTGTGCCAGACCTTAGATCTGGCGGCCTGCCACACCCGGCTCCCTGCCCTGCCCACGCCTGCCTCCATCCACTCCACGGAGGACGATGGTGTTGGCAGTGCGAGCGGAGATAGTCGTTAGAGACTTCACTTGGAGTTGTAGTCCAAGAGCATCACAGAGGAGCACTGAGCTTGGGCTCGGCCATTTATCCGCTTTGTAACCTGGCTGAGTTTTCTAGCCACTGTACCCAGTCTCTTCATCTAGCAAATGGTGCAAAGAACAACATTGACTACGTCGGGATGCTTTCAGGGTCATGTGAGTTAAGATATGTTCCAGCACAGAGTTTACATTCAGGGTGCAGTCCTTGGCTCAGTAGAAGTGTTCGCTGCTGTTCTTATGATTTTCATTATTTCACGTCCTTATCTTCCTCGTGAGTTCCCTGTCAAACCAACCACGATCCACGGTGTCAGCAGTTTGATTCCAGGTCCCTGCTTCAAGGCCTGCAGAGGGAACCTCGTGCTCATAACCTCCTGTTTTTCTCCCAGTCTCTGGAGGGATGCATTGACCTCTAGCTTGTCTGCACTGAGGCACGGAATGGGGTCCCACACCCAACCCCGCGTCTCCTCCTTTTCATATCTGATGCTTTGGGAAGACTGCTTACTGTTCACTCGGTGGACTATACTCCCTGACATGAGCAACGCACGGGAGAGAGGCGGTAGGAAACACTGATCCATGTAGGGCTCTGAGTTGACCATAACACAGAGTACAGTTGATCAAGGGCCGAGGTAGGGTTCCTTAAGGCAAAGATCTGCCGAGATGAGGGTGTTCTGATGTGACGCCGCCTGAAAATAAAGCAAACACATAAAAGCATATGTAGTGGTCAAAGGGAAAGCACGCCACTAAAAGAATTGATCCCATGAAATACACTATTCTATTTGTTTATGTATCAAATGACTGATAGGAAAGAGCCAGGCGTAGAGATAGTAGACTTGATCAATGTCATAGAGAATTCTTTTAACAGTTGTTCATGCCTTGTGTTTTACATCATTGATTAGGGGAGTATTTTCGTCTTTTCCTTTCCTAGTGTCTCCATCTTTCTCAACTTTTCCAGGAGACATATTTACATTATCCTCTAAAATGTTAGGGAAATTTTAAAAAAGTTATGACACATTGGAAGTTGTTGATTTTGTATATGGGAGGAGCACTAGATTGCAAGTGAATTAGTGATCATTAGAGTTTTAGTTTGGTAAAAGACGGTAGTTGGAGTTGATACCAGGATGTTTGTAACCCAGTTTTTACTTCATTATTTGATGTAGTTTTCCAAATGCCAGAGCCGGTCATTTTTAATGTAATAACTTGTCTCATTTTAGAATATGTGTTCTTGGAGAGGGTGATGCAGGTAAGTAGAAAATAATTTAATGTAGTGACTTGTTTTTCTCCAATGGATCTCTTATAAACCCAACAGCCATATAGCATTCTTTTGTCCAAATGACCTGATGGCACTTTCTTAACTTTTCTTGCTGTGACTCTAGCAATCTAGGGTCACACCACCTTCTCTCTCCTAGTCATGCTTTCAGTTGTAAGAGTGATATTGTCAATAGTACAGTGAGCAATTGGCACACACTCTACTCTTTTCTTACATGTATATATATGTATATGTGTGTGTGTCTATATTTCTCAACTGCGAACTTTGGTAACATAATTGTTAAGGTGTGAACTATTTGCAGTGCACTTAACAACTGATGGCTACACATGATTGTGTAGTGACATCACGGTTAAAACCCTTCTTTGCAACATGTGGCCCCTTTCAGTTTTATTTTCAAGGAAAGGGTTCAATGACTTTTTTCTTTTGGAAGAAGAAAGACTTGCATTTCCATCTTAGAAAATCGAGAACTGGTTTCTTGCCTTTTTTCTTTTTTTGTCTTCAGCTCCTCGTCCTACTGGTTACTAATTCACATGTCCAGTCACTTCAGATTCATGGTGCTAACCCTTTGCCTTGTTCAAGGCTCTGACTTTAATTATTCCATAATCCCTTCTGTGAAGGAGGTTTCTCTCCACGCTCATCTAGCGAGGAAGGAACCGACCCTCCTTTATGTGAACTTGGAGACAGAGGCCAAGGTGAAGCCTCGGTGCCCCTCCACACCAGTGAGCTGCAGAAGGGCTGCAGAGTCCTGTGAATCTTTGGCTCCCCTCCTGGCTCCCTCCGGAGTTGGCATTGCCTGCACGGAGGAGCCCAGCTCCTTACAATCGAATTGGTGAAGTCTCCTGAAGCCGGCTGAAGGATAAGACTGGCCGGAAAGGACATCAGCAAGCAGTGTGCTCCAAAAGTGGGTGGCAGAAACACTCAGAAGAAGAAAACCTTTCCGTTTCTCTTGTTTTCTCTTTATCTTCTCTCCCTTCCTTTTCCTTTCCTTAGATGGTACAGAGCCTGTCCACCGCCCATGGTGGCTGTTTTTCTCCTCAGAGCCCCAGGACAGAGCTGTATCTCTTAGTTGTAGGTCAACCCATGGGGGTTCTTTGCCTGGAGTCCCACGGCAGTTTATTCACATCTCTTTCATTCAAATGATTTCAGTAGTGTAATTTATCTGTTTAGGCATATCTGTCTTCCTTGCAGACCCCCAACATTTCAAGACCTTTGGGCACATAGTAGATGCTTAAGTACTTGAGTGAATCCGTGAAGATCTTTTGTTGAATACGATCTAAATAAATACAATACCTACTCAGCACACGAATGCAGGCACTTGAGAGAGAGTTTGGTGTCTGCTGAAGCAGGCTGTGGACCAGCTTAGGGGCTCAGTGCCAAAGTGACCCAATAGATTTAGACAAAATGAACGAGATAATTAACTTCAATTTTGCAATTCATGGAGAACAGGAGCAGGATATCTAGGTGTGAATCGGGACTTGATCATTCTTGTTGCATCTTTGGAAAATCCAGTCCTTTTTCTTTCTATGGAAACGTGACTGGCCAAGAGAGTGAACGGAGGACTGGCTTTTAGAAAGGCAATTTTGTCACAGGAAGTCCTGGAGGAAAATATATGGAAGGAGAGCTGCTAGAAACATGGCAGAGACGTTTTGTGTAGAAACCCCAAAATGTGGGTTTACATGCTGTCTGAAAGAGTTGTAACCCAACTTTTCTCCACTACAGATTTGAGCAGCTTTTAAATATCTAGGTATACAAAAGGATTAGAAAGGAAAATAGATCCAACTGAAAGGAATTTCGGATGGAACAATGAAATGATGCTGAAGTAAGCCAGCGCACTGAAAAGAGTTTCAGAAAGACCTGCAGTCTCTAAAGGCAGTGGGCAATGTATCCATCAGGTTTCAAGTAGAAAGGGAAATGGGAACAATTGTCTGTCATCTCATGTCCAGGAGATGACAAGCAACAGTCTCTCAGAGAAGAAAAAGATTTCTTTCCAACCGGTCGAACCAGCCACCTGGGCCAGGCCCCTTTCAAGTGGACGAGTTCCAGAGGAGAGAGCCCCGGGGCCTGCCGCCAAGTTTCCTGGGGCGTGTGCTGGGCCCCCTCAGAGGACCAGGCAGCCTGGCAGCCTGTGTGCCAGAGCTGAGATCTGGCGGCCTCCCACACCCGGTTCCCTGTCCTGCCCCGTCCTCCCGAGGGAGGCCGATGGTCCTGGCAGTGGCGAGTGGGGTGAGGCTGGCTGTGAAGCTTTCCTGGGATGCCCCGGGAGAGGGCGCCGGGGGATGGGCTGCCCCTGGCCAGGTCTGAGGCACTGACCCAGCTCAGGGCTGTCGGGGGCGGAGAGAGAAGCCCCTCCGCCTCTTCCCTGAAGCTTCTTATGGCTGGCCAAATCCTTCACAAGACAGGTTCGCTGGAGAAAATAATACCCAGCTTAAGAACACGTGTACAGGGGAGAAACCCGCGAAACTGAGTCTCTCAACACAATGGCAGAGATTCTCCTCCTATCTCCAGCTGCAGACAAAGGAGGATGTTGGGGGTGCGGTTTGGGCATGTGAGACTGGACAAGACAATTGTCATGGAGAGGGACATGTAGACGATTGGATTGTCTGAACCGGTTCCCCTGCAGTGGGGTCAGGCCCGGAAGGGACAGCACTGAGGTGACCATGAAGGGGCCTCTCCGTGGTGTGGCTGGCCCCGGGGGGCCGCGCCTGGGGATGGGGATGGAGGGGGGGAAGTGGGATGGCCTGTGAGTTGGCAGCAGTGGTGGATGCAGATACTCAGAGGTCAGGGATCTCTCACTCTTTCCCTGCCTGTCTGTCTGTCTGTCTCTCACTCTCTCTCTCTCTCTCTCTCTCTTTCTCTCTCGGGGACCTGAGGAGAAGAGGTGGGCGAGCCCTGCCCGCCTCGCCTACCTGCCTTCCTCTCCCCTGGCCCCTTCTTTCTCCGGCTGCTTTGAGTGCCCTGTGGGCTTGGGTTCAACCCCTGAGGCCAAGGGCGCATGCGCCACCCGCCACCGCCAGGGCCTAGGGCGGGCCTCGGGGGTCCTCAGTGAAGGCCCCGCCCGCCCGCCAGGCCAGGCCAGTCCCAGCTGAAGAAGGAACGCCAACGCCCTGCTGGACTTGGCTTCAGCTGTTGTCTCCCTCCCATCCCCCACTTGCAATCAGCTGGCCGGCCGCTTCCCTTCTTTGGAAGCGGTGGTCTGGACCTGGTGGCCAAAGGCCGACTGGGGTGCCAGGTCAAGGCTCTGCCTCGGCCAGCTGCTTTTGCCCGGGCCTCATTTCTTCCTGGAAAGGCAAAACCACGGCCTCACCCCACGCCCGCACTTGTCGACTCCAGCCAGGTGGAGGAAAGGCTCTGTGGAATCCGAAGGGCCGAGACAGGCTTATGGCCAAGCAGTGAGTGAGGCCCCAGCAGGCCGCCGGCTTGGGGAGCCGCTGCCACATGGGCAGGCCCTTCCGGCGACGGGTCCCAGCATCATCTCTGGAGTCGGGAGGGCCTGGCCTTCCTAGTGCCCAGGCCACGGCTCTGAGGAGAAATCCGCGTTGGAGGGCACGCGTGAGGCCCTCGGCCTGAGGGCGCTGGTGCCACGCCGGGGGCGACTGGAAGGCTGGCTGGGCTCGCCTGCTTTGTCCAAAGGAGGCTGGCCAACCAGCCCAACCGGCCACCTGGGCCAGGCCCCTTTCAAGTGGACAAGATCCGGGGGAAAGGGCCCTGGGGCCTGCCGCCAAGTCCCCTGGGGCGTGTGCTGGGCCCCCTCAGAGGAGGGAGCCACCTGGCAACCTGTGTGCCAGACCTTAGATCTGGCGGCCTGCCACACCCGGCTCCCTGCCCTGCCCACGCCTGCCTCCATCCACTCCACGGAGGACGATGGTGTTGGCAGTGCGAGCGGAGATAGTCGTTAGAGACTTCACTTGGAGTTGTAGTCCAAGAGCATCACAGAGGAGCACTGAGCTTGGGCTCGGCCATTTATCCGCTTTGTAACCTGGCTGAGTTTTCTAGCCACTGTACCCAGTCTCTTCATCTAGCAAATGGTGCAAAGAACAACATTGACTACGTCGGGATGCTTTCAGGGTCATGTGAGTTAAGATATGTTCCAGCACAGAGTTTACATTCAGGGTGCAGTCCTTGGCTCAGTAGAAGTGTTCGCTGCTGTTCTTATGATTTTCATTATTTCACGTCCTTATCTTCCTCGTGAGTTCCCTGTCAAACCAACCACGATCCACGGTGTCAGCAGTTTGATTCCAGGTCCCTGCTTCAAGGCCTGCAGAGGGAACCTCGTGCTCATAACCTCCTGTTTTTCTCCCAGTCTCTGGAGGGATGCATTGACCTCTAGCTTGTCTGCACTGAGGCACGGAATGGGGTCCCACACCCAACCCCGCGTCTCCTCCTTTTCATATCTGATGCTTTGGGAAGACTGCTTACTGTTCACTCGGTGGACTATACTCCCTGACATGAGCAACGCACGGGAGAGAGGCGGTAGGAAACACTGATCCATGTAGGGCTCTGAGTTGACCATAACACAGAGTACAGTTGATCAAGGGCCGAGGTAGGGTTCCTTAAGGCAAAGATCTGCCGAGATGAGGGTGTTCTGATGTGACGCCGCCTGAAAATAAAGCAAACACATAAAAGCATATGTAGTGGTCAAAGGGAAAGCACGCCACTAAAAGAATTGATCCCATGAAATACACTATTCTATTTGTTTATGTATCAAATGACTGATAGGAAAGAGCCAGGCGTAGAGATAGTAGACTTGATCAATGTCATAGAGAATTCTTTTAACAGTTGTTCATGCCTTGTGTTTTACATCATTGATTAGGGGAGTATTTTCGTCTTTTCCTTTCCTAGTGTCTCCATCTTTCTCAACTTTTCCAGGAGACATATTTACATTATCCTCTAAAATGTTAGGGAAATTTTAAAAAAGTTATGACACATTGGAAGTTGTTGATTTTGTATATGGGAGGAGCACTAGATTGCAAGTGAATTAGTGATCATTAGAGTTTTAGTTTGGTAAAAGACGGTAGTTGGAGTTGATACCAGGATGTTTGTAACCCAGTTTTTACTTCATTATTTGATGTAGTTTTCCAAATGCCAGAGCCGGTCATTTTTAATGTAATAACTTGTCTCATTTTAGAATATGTGTTCTTGGAGAGGGTGATGCAGGTAAGTAGAAAATAATTTAATGTAGTGACTTGTTTTTCTCCAATGGATCTCTTATAAACCCAACAGCCATATAGCATTCTTTTGTCCAAATGACCTGATGGCACTTTCTTAACTTTTCTTGCTGTGACTCTAGCAATCTAGGGTCACACCACCTTCTCTCTCCTAGTCATGCTTTCAGTTGTAAGAGTGATATTGTCAATAGTACAGTGAGCAATTGGCACACACTCTACTCTTTTCTTACATGTATATATATGTATATGTGTGTGTGTCTATATTTCTCAACTGCGAACTTTGGTAACATAATTGTTAAGGTGTGAACTATTTGCAGTGCACTTAACAACTGATGGCTACACATGATTGTGTAGTGACATCACGGTTAAAACCCTTCTTTGCAACATGTGGCCCCTTTCAGTTTTATTTTCAAGGAAAGGGTTCAATGACTTTTTTCTTTTGGAAGAAGAAAGACTTGCATTTCCATCTTAGAAAATCGAGAACTGGTTTCTTGCCTTTTTTCTTTTTTTGTCTTCAGCTCCTCGTCCTACTGGTTACTAATTCACATGTCCAGTCACTTCAGATTCATGGTGCTAACCCTTTGCCTTGTTCAAGGCTCTGACTTTAATTATTCCATAATCCCTTCTGTGAAGGAGGTTTCTCTCCACGCTCATCTAGCGAGGAAGGAACCGACCCTCCTTTATGTGAACTTGGAGACAGAGGCCAAGGTGAAGCCTCGGTGCCCCTCCACACCAGTGAGCTGCAGAAGGGCTGCAGAGTCCTGTGAATCTTTGGCTCCCCTCCTGGCTCCCTCTGGAGTTGGCATTGCCTGCACGGAGGAGCCCAGCTCCTTACAATCGAATTGGTGAAGTCTCCTGAAGCCGGCTGAAGGATAAGACTGGCCGGAAAGGACATCAGCAAGCAGTGTGCTCCAAAAGTGGGTGGCAGAAACACTCAGAAGAAGAAAACCTTTCCGTTTCTCTTGTTTTCTCTTTATCTTCTCTCCCTTCCTTTTCCTTTCCTTAGATGGTACAGAGCCTGTCCACCGCCCATGGTGGCTGTTTTTCTCCTCAGAGCCCCAGGACAGAGCTGTATCTCTTAGTTGTAGGTCAACCCATGGGGGTTCTTTGCCTGGAGTCCCACGGCAGTTTATTCACATCTCTTTCATTCAAATGATTTCAGTAGTGTAATTTATCTGTTTAGGCATATCTGTCTTCCTTGCAGACCCCCAACATTTCAAGACCTTTGGGCACATAGTAGATGCTTAAGTACTTGAGTGAATCCGTGAAGATCTTTTGTTGAATACGATCTAAATAAATACAATACCTACTCAGCACACGAATGCAGGCACTTGAGAGAGAGTTTGGTGTCTGCTGAAGCAGGCTGTGGACCAGCTTAGGGGCTCAGTGCCAAAGTGACCCAATAGATTTAGACAAAATGAACGAGATAATTAACTTCAATTTTACAATTCATGGAGAACAGGAGCAGGATATCTAGGTGTGAATCGGGACTTGATCATTCTTGTTACATCTTTGGAAAACCCAGCCCTTTTTCTTTCTATGGATATTTGACTCATCCCAAGCAGCTGCCTTATTGGTATTTATGGGTAGATCAAATTGAAAAGAAAACCCAGAATAGTATTATGACTAGCCTTAGGGAATATCTTTATAATATAAAAGAACAAAAGTCGGAGTTAGAGCAAAGATTGAAAGTAAAATTTACTGAAAATTCCCTGTCTCCTCCCTCCTACACTCCCTTATATCCCCAACTCCCTGTCCCTGACTCCCAAGAATATCTTTTGGATTTCTGGGTCCCTGGCCCAAATCCTCCCCTTCAAGTCTTATCTCCTCAGTCACCTCCTCAGCCAGTTCCCTTAGGTCCCAGGACTCCAACTTTTCCGCAGTTCATCCAGCTGCCTGTTTTATCTTCTCTCACTGTTGAAGATTTACAGGGGGCGCTTAGGCCTGACCTCCAAGCAAGGGGCATACAGGTTACTTGTGTAAATGTTATAAACCAAGAAATAAATTTAGTAGAAACACACAGGAAGGGCAAGAAGGTTCGTTTTGCTGTGTCTTACAACTCCTCCTACTTTCCAGGGCTCTGTAATCAGGGTCTGTCAGCTTCAGACATTCCTATGCAGTATCCACTGAGGATGTATCCTGGACCTCCGCTGCAGAGAATTCATGTCCCCTGGACAGCAGCTGATCTTTTAAATTATGAAACTCTCCTGCCTCCATTGCCAGAAGACTCTACTAAATTTAGAGAAGAATTAGAAAGATTAGTGGCTATTCATAGCCCCACCCACCGAGACGTTGACTGGCTGCTAAGGGGCGTTCTTCCATCCCATGACTACACTGTAGTTATCAGACAGGCCAGACGGCCCCCTAGCAAAAACCCCCCTCATAGAGGAAATACATGGCCAGACCCTCTCCCAGACCCTCCTGCAGATGACCAGGAAGTGGCACAGCTACAGGCTGATATTCAAGGTTTAATAGGAGCGATTCTAGAGGCGTTTCCTCCTAAAGTTAATCGGTCAAAAATTGAATTATGCACTCAGAACGAGGGGGAACAACATAAAGCTTTTGTTGAACGGTTTACTCAGACTTTCCAAAGGCACACTGCATTGAATCTAGAAGCTCCAGAGCATAAGAATCTCCTAATTTCTGCTTTAGTTGGAAATTTTCTTCCTGATATAAAGAAACAAATTCAAAACAGTGTGGTTGTTTGGGCAGGGCAACCATTAAGTGTAATAATGGAGGCTGCTACACAATTCTTTGAAAATTGTCAGAAAGAAAGCAAAAAAAATAAAAATAATTAAAGACAACTCTTCTTGCTTTGCAAATTGAATCTTTTGAAAAGCAAAAATTCAACCCTGAAAGTAAACTAAAGCCCACTCAGAGGTCTCCCTATTTGCCTTCAGACAATTATAGTTATTGCAAGAAACCAAGGCATTGGAAAAGGGCGTGTGCCGCTCTTAAGAGAAGGGAAAGTTTTGTGGGAGATCGGGATTTGGCCACCCTGAAATCTATCTCTTTACCTTGGTTGTTTTTTCTAGGGACATTTGACTTCCCCCACTAACTTCCTAAAGAATTTGACGTGGTGGCTCCTTCCTGGAACAGATCTATCATGATGGCTGTAAAGATAATGTAGGGTAAATGTTACAATAGGAAAGGCACCAACAAGCCCCTCTTATCAGAAGTTCTGTCTCTCTGGCCACATTCTCTGGATGACCCTGCGAAGAGTTGCCAGACAATCATTTACATTTACAAGGGAAATCTCCATTTGTAAAGGTATCTCCCTCTCTGTTTGGAGAAGAGAGGGGGATGAGCTCATTTCAAGTGACTTATCAATGTAGAAGGTGAGGCCTTGAGCTACATAATAAACCTTACTCTTGTTTACTGTGCTTTAGTGGTAATCTCCTGTAACTGACTCCCCCGCCGCCCAAAATCCTCCTTTGTCATTGGCTGAAAATGATATTTAAGACGAGAATTTCTGCTATTGTGTTGAGAAACGCAGTGTCCCTGCTTTCTCCCATGTATACATGTGATTAAACTTGGTATTATTTTCTCCTGCTAACCTGTCTTGTTGATTATTTGGCCAGCCAGAAGAACCTTAAGGGAAAGGGCAGAGGGAGATTCTCTCTCTTCCCCTGACAGTTTAAAAAATGTTCCCGCTTGACCCCAGCACCACCAAAAGGCTCATTTTTCTCTACCTGAGGGGCATTTCTTCCTCAAATGATGGGGTCAGCCGATCCTTAGTCGCACTCCTGAGCCTACAGTTAAACTTAAAATAGAGGTTCGAAAACTGGATTTCTTAATTGACACTGGTGCGACATTCTCTACTATCCGTTCAAAGGATTTATCTCTACCTGTTACCTCTGATTCTATCAAGCTGTTTGAGTCTCTAGACAGCCTATTTCACTGCCCATATCTAAGCCCACTCCAATATATTTAGGCCCCCTTAACACTCATCATGCTTTTTTAGTTTCTGACTGTTCACCAGCAAACCTCTTTG
This sequence comes from Diceros bicornis minor, assembly GCF_020826845.1. NCBI lineage: Eukaryota > Metazoa > Chordata > Mammalia > Perissodactyla > Rhinocerotidae > Diceros > Diceros bicornis. Next base: position 13,511 of record NW_026691081.1, on the reverse strand, counting down.
GCTGAGATTTGTTATGTAAATTCAATGCCACTATAAATTGTAATGAAAAAGGTGTTTTTATCTCCTTGCCTTCTGACCAAGCCCCAAGTCTCCTACTTTCCATGATGGAAACTTGTCCTGATTTAAATCCTTCTGAGGAAGATGAGTCTTTAAAGAATGTCCCAACCAGTCTTTGGGCTACACATGCAAATGAGGTACGATTGTTGCTTAGTGCTGAGCCCGTGCACTTTACTTGGAAAAAAAATAAACCATTTCCATCAGTAGCCCAATACCCGCTCTCCAGAGATGCCGAGCGAGGAATTCAACCCATAATAGACTCCCTTTTGCAACAGGGTGTACTAGCTTTTACTTCCTTGCCCTGTACCACTCCAATCTTGCCAGTAAAAAAGGAAGGCAAATTTGACTCAGACGGGAACCAAATCTATAGATTTGTACAAGACCTCAGAGCCATAAACTCTTTTGTAATTCCTCGGCATCCTGTGGTCCCTAATCCAGCTGTCTTCCTGACCTCAATACCTGCTGATGCAGCCTGCTTTACAGTAGTTGACCTCTGCTCAGCTTTCTTTTCAATCCCATTACACCCTGACTCACAATTTCTTTTCACATTTACATTTAAAGGGAGACAATTTACATGGACTCGAATACCTCAGGGATATTGTGAGTCCCCCTCAATATTTTCCCAGGTCCTTAAAGCTGACTTGGATTCTGTAGTCTTTACTCAAAGCTCCACTCTTGTTCAATATGTTGATGACCTTTTACTCTGTAATCCAACTAAGCAGGGGGCTCTTACAGATTCGCTCATTCTCCTGAAAGCCCTAGCTGAACGAGGTCATAAAGCCTCCAGGTTTAAACTTCAGTGGGTGCAAATGACTGTTACCTACTTAGGGCATGAGATATCTCAAGGCATTCAAAAGCTAACGCCCAAACGCCTTGAGTCAATTTTATCCATCCATCTCCCCAAAACAAAGAAACCGCTACGTAAATTTCTAGGAGCTGCTGGTTACTGCTGCCAATGGATTCCTAATTTTGCAGCCCTTGCTAAACCTCTGTATTCTCTTCTCCCAGATATCACCCCAGATCCTATTTGCTGGCCCTCAGAGGCATTAAACTCCTTAGAGGCCTTAAAAATATCTTTGTCCATGCCTCCAGCTCTTGGCTTACCTAATTTTGACAAGCCTTTTCATCTATACTGTCATGAAAATAATGAAATTGCTACAGGCATTCTAGAGCAATCTTTTGCCTCTCAAATACGTCCTATAGCATATTTCTCATGCCAACTAGACCCTGTGGCATCAGGCATGCCCCCATGCTTACGTGCGGTGGCTGCAGCTGCCACCCTGATTGATAAGGCCAGTACTCTTACATTAGGCTCTCCCATTCACCTCTATGTCCCACATTCTGTGTCAGCTATTTTGCAAGTTCATAGGACACAACACGTCTCTACACGGCGACAGACCACCTATGAGCAGGCTCTTTTAACTAACCCTTCCATCATCTTACATCGTTGCAACACTTTAAATCCAACTACTTTACTGCCCCTTCCTGATGATGGAGAGCCCCACTCCATTCCACATGATTGCCTTGCAACTATAGAAATGGTCTCAAAGCCATGAGAGGATCTCTCAGACATCCCTTTAGACAATCCAGACTTACTTCTGTTTTGTGACGGCTCCTGTAAACGAAATTCCCGGGGGAACCATAATAACTGGTTATGCCATAGTTTCCCCACATGAAACTCTTGAAGCTTATTCTTGGCCCACCATAAGATCAGCCCAAGCTGCTGAACTCATAGCTCTTACTAGGGCCTGCACATTAACAAAAGAAAAAACTGCCACTATTTACACAGACTCCAAATAGGCTTTTGGAGTCTGCCATGTTGTTGGCACAATTTGGAAATCCCGTAGATTCTTAACCTCTGCAAGAACTCCTATTGCTAATGGACACTTAATTACAGCCTTATTACAAGCTATTCACTTTCCTTCAAAAATTGCCATTGTTCATTGTTCAGCCCATACTAAGGAGACCGATGTCATATCTTTAGGGAATGACAGGGCTGACAGAGCTGCTAAACATGCAGCTCACTATATACCCCCTTATCCGTTTTCCACCCAATTTTTAAACCTGCCTTTATCCCTGACTGATGTTATTAACTATCAGGCAAATGCCCCACAATCTGAAAAAGACAATTGGATACAAAAGGGTGCCACACAGTTATCAGATGGATTATACATTGGACCAAATGGACTTCCAGCAGCTCCTTTTCTTTTGACTTTTTGGCTTGCACTTATCTCCCACCAAATGGGACATATGTGCAAACGGGGGATAGCTAAAGAACTAAAAGACAATTGGTTTTACCCTGGCATCCATAAAATTTCTGACCAAATCACCTCCCAGTGCACAACTTGCAAATCTTCCCAAGTTTCTGGGAGAAATCGGTGTGATCCAGGAAGTCCTCCCAGGCCCATGTTGCCTTTTGCGGCACTCCAAATGGATTTTATGGACTTGCTCTCAGCTTTAGGTTACTCTCACTGTTTGGTTATTGTCTGCATGTTTAGTAGATGGACTGAATGCTATCTGACCAGACATGCAGATGCCACAACAGTGGTAAAGAAATTAATAACTGAAGTTATTCCTCGCTTTGGCATTCCTTTATAGATTGAACCAGACCAAGGAACTTACAGCATAGATAAACCACTTGCTTGCAAAAACTCTGGGATATTCATTAAAATTTCATACCCCATATCACCCTCAGTCATCAGGGCAAGTGGAACATAAAAATCTAGATATAAAAAGAACTCTAGGAAAAGTCTGTCAAGAAACTGGACTTAAATGGCCAGAATCTCTGCCCTTGGCCCTTATGAAGATTCAAAATACTCCAAACAAAAAGCATGGACTGACTCATTTGAAATAGTTTTTGGATGTCTGATGCCTACTGGCGTCTCTAAACCTTCAATTCCTGGATTAAATGACTATTATGGGAACTTAAGTGAACAATTTGATGCTATGACTAGTTATATACAAAAATTAACTAGTATACTTGAAGCATATCGTCAACAGGTAAAAGAGGCGTGGCCCCCACCTTCTGACAAGCCTTGCCATCCCTTTCGACCAGGAGACCGGGTGTACATCAAGGTCTTTAGAAGAAAACACGCACTGTCACCTCGCTGGGAAGGACCTTATGAAGCCTTACTGACGACCTGCACTGCCATCAAAATAAAAAAAAAATCTTCCTGGATCCATGCAAGCCACACCAAAATCACCCAGAACATCACTCTCAAGACAACTGAGAGATAATCCCCACAAGTGACCTTAAACTAAGGATTTCGAAGGTCAAAACCCAGGCCCCAGAAGCAGCCGACATCACGAAGTAGACAGCTCTTCCCAAGACCACGGATCAAGAAAACCTACTTTGACCCATTTCCTCCCCCTTGCTTTAAAACTCAGGATATATATACACACTCACACACACAAACTATTAGTGGATATATATATATATATATATTTTTTTTTATTGATATTTTAATGGTTTCTAACATTGTGAAATTTTGGGTTGTACATTTTTCTTTGTCCATCACCCCATATATGACTCCCTTCACCCCTTTTGCCCACCCCCCACCCCCACTTCCCAGGTAACCACAGTCCAGTTTTCTCTGTCCATGTGTTGGTTTATATTCCACATATGATTGAGATCATACAGTGTTTGTCTTTCTCTTTCTGGCTTATTTCACTTAACATAATACGCTCCAGGCCCATCCATGTTGTTGCAAATGGGACGATTTTGTCTTTTTTTATGGCTGAGTAGTATTCCATTGTATATATATACCACATTTTCTTAATCCAATCGTCAGTCGAGGGACACTTAGGTTGCTTCCACTTCTTGGCTATGGTGAATAATGCTGCAATGAACATAGGGGTGCATAAGCCTCTTTGGATTGTTGATTTCAGGTGCGTTGGATAGATTCCCAGTAGTGGGATGGCTGGATCATAGGGCATCTCTATTTTTAATTCTTTGAGGAATCTCCATACCGTTTTCCATAGAGGCTGTACCAATTTGCATTCCCACCAGCTGTGTATGAGGGTTCCTGTTTCTCCACATCCTCTCCAACATTTGTTGTTTTTTGTCTTGGTGATTATAGCCATTCTAACGGGCGTGAGGTGGTATCTTAGTGTTGTTTTGATTTGCATTTCCCTGATGATTAGTGATGTTGAGCATCTTTTCATGTGCCTATTGGCCATCTGTATATCTTCCTTGGAGAAGTGTCTGTTCATTTCCTCTGCCCATTTTTTGATCGGGTTGTTTGTTTTTTTTGTTGTTCAATTGTGTGAGTTCTTTATATATTATGGAGATCAACCCCTTGTCAGATGTATGTTTTGCAAATATTCTCTCCCAGCTGGTTGGTTGTTTGTTCATCTTGATTCTGGTTTCATTTGTCTTATAAAAGCTCTTTAGTCTGATAAAGTCCCACTTGTTTATTTTTTCTTTAGTTTCCCTAGTCTGGGTAGGCATGTCATCCGAAAAGATTCCTTTAAACCCAATGTCAAATAGCGTGTTGCCTATATTTTCTTCTATGAGTTTTATAGTTTCAGGTCTCATCTTCAGGTCTTTGATCCATTTTGAGTTAATTTTTGTGAATGGCGATAGCACATGGTCCACTTTCATTCTTTTGCATGTGGATGTCCAGTTTTCCCAACACCATTTATTGAAGAAACTTTCCTTTCTCCATTGCATGTCCTTAGCACCTTTGTCGAAAATTAGCTGTCCGTATATGTGTGGTTTTATTTCTGGGCTTTCAATTCTGTTCCATTGATCTGTGTGTCTGTTTTTGTACCAGTACCATGCTGTTTTGATTACTATTGCTTTGTAGTATGTTTTGAAGTCAGGAATTGTGATGCCTCCTGCTTTGTTCGTTTTCTTTAGGATTTCTTTAGCTATTCGGGGTCTTTTGTTGCCCCATATAAATTTCAGTATTCTTTTTTCTATTTCTGTGAAGAATGTCATTGGGATTCTGATTGGGATTGCATTGAATCTGTAGATTGCTTTAGGTAATATAGACATTTTAACTATGTTTATTCTTCCAATCCACGTGCATGGGATATCTTTCCATTTCTTTATGTCATCGTAGATTTCCCTCAATAATGTCTTGTAGTTCTCATTGTATAGGTCCTTCACCTCCTTGGTAAGATTTATTCCTAGGTATTTTATTCTTTTTGATGCAATTGTAAATGGTATTATCTTTTTGAGCTCTCTTTCTGTTAGTTCATTATTAGCATATAGAAATGCAACTGATTTTTGTAGATTGATTTTGTACCCTGCAACTTTGCTGTAGTTGTTGATTGTTTCTAACAGTTTTCCAACAGATTCTTTAGGGTTTTCTATATATACAATCATGTCATCTGCAAATAGTGAGAGTTTCACTTCTTCGTTACCTATTTGGATTCCTTTTATTCCTTTTTCTTGCCTAATTGCTCTGGCCAAAACCTCCAGTACTATGTTGAACAGGAGTGGTGAGAGTGGGCAGCCCTGCCTCGTTCCTGTTCTCAGAGGAATGGCTTTCAGTCTTTCCCCGTTGAGTATGATGTTAGCTGTGGGTTTGTCATATATGGCCTTTATTATGTTGAGGTACTTTCCTTCTATTCCCATTTTATTGAGAGTTTTTATCATAAATGGATGTTGTATCTTGTCAAATGCCTTCTCTGCGTCTATTGAGACGATCATGTGGTTTTTATTCTTTGTTTTGTTGATGTGATGTATCACGTTGATTGATTTGCGGATGTTGAACCATCCCTGCGTCTCTGGTATAAATCCCACTTGATCATGGTGTATGATCTTTTTAATATATTGTTGTATTCGGTTTGCCAATATTTTGTTGAGGATTTTTGCATCAATGTTCATCAGCGATATTGGCCTGTAATTTTCTTTCTTTGTATTGTCTTTGTCTGGTTTTGGTATCAGGGTGATGTTGGCCTCATAGAATGATTCAGGAAGTGTTCCATCTTCCTCTATTTTTTGGAATAGTTTGAGGAGGATGGGTATTAAATCTTCTTTGAATGTTTGGTAAAATTCACTGGAGAAGCCATCTGGTCCTGGACTTTTATTTTTTGGGAGGTTTTTGATTACTATTTCAATCTCTTTACTTGTGATTGGTCTATTCAGATTCTCCATTTCTTCTTGGTTCAATTTTGGGAGGTTGTATAAGTCTAAGAATTTATCCATTTCTTCTAGATTGTCCAATTTGTTGGCATATAATTTCTCATAGTATTCTCTTATAATCCTCTGTATTTCCATGGTATCCATTGTAATTTCTCCTCTTTCATTTCTAATTTTATTTACTTGAGCCTTTTCTCTTTTTTTCTTAGTTAGCCTGGCTAAGGGTTTGTCTATTTTGTTTATCTTCTCGAAGAACCAACTCTTTGTTTCATTAATCCTTTCTACTGTTTTTTTGGTCTCAATATCATTTATTTCTGCTCTGATTTTTATTATTTCTCTCCTTCTGCTGGCTTTGGGCTTTGTTTGTTCTTCTTTTTCTAGTTCTGTTAGGTGTAATTTAAGGTTGCCTATTAGGGCTTTTTCTTGTTTGTTAAGGTGGGCTTGTATCGCTATGAGTTTCCCTCTCAGGACCGCTTTTGCTGCGTCCCATATGGTTTGATATGGCATGTTATCATTTTCGTTTGTTTCCAGATAGTTTTTGATTTCTCCTTTAATTTCATCAATGATCCATTGGTTGTTCAGTAGCATGTTGTTTAATCTCCACATTTTTGTCACTTTCCCAGTTTTTTTTTTCCTGGTTCATTTCCAGTTTTCATAGCCTTATGGTCTGAAAAGATGCTTGTTATGATTTCAATCTTCTTAAATTTATTGAGGCTTGCTTTGTTTCCCAACATATGGTCTATCCTAGAGAATGTTCCATGCATGCTTGAGAAGAATATGTAGTCAGCTGTTTTTGGGTGGAGTGCTCTGTATATGTCTACTAGGTCCATCTCGTCCAGTTTTTCATTTAAGTCTAATATTTCTTTATTAACTTTTTGTCTGGATGATCTATCCATTGCTGTAAGTGGGGTGTTAAGATCCCCTACTATTATTGTGTTGTTGTTGATTTCTCCTTTTAGGTTTGTTAATAGTTGTTTTATGTACATTGGTGCTCCTATGTTGGGTGCATATATATTTATAAGTGATATGTCTTCTTGATGGAGTGTCCCTTTTATCATTATATATTTCCCTTCTTTGTCTTTCTTAACCTGTTTTATCTTGAAGTCTACTTTGTCTGATATGAGTATGGCAACACCTGCTTTCTTTTGTTTGCCATTAGCTTGGAGTATTGTCTTCCATCCTTTCACTCTGAGCCGGTGCTTGTCTTTAGTGCTGAGATGTGTTTCCTGAAGGCAGCATATTGTTGGGTCTTGCTTTTTAATCCATCCTGCCACTCTGTATCTTTTGATTGGAGAGTTCAATCCATTTACATTTAGGGTAATTATTGAAATATGAGGGTTGAATGTTGCTGTTTTGTCACTTATTTTCTGGTTCTTTTGCATTTCCTTTGTTTCTTGTCCCATTTGTTTTGGACTGCCAATTCAGTTTGGTTGTTCTGTCTTATGATTCTTCTAGTTTTCTCTTTGTTTATCATATGTGGTTTTAATTTGATTATTTGTTTAGTGGGTTACCTTGAGGTTTGGGCGAAAAATCTTCTGTATGAGATAGTCCATTATCTGATAGCCTCCTATTTCCTTATACTAAGTCAATTCAGTCACTTTCCTCTTCCCCTTCTAAGTTGCTCTTGTTATACCTTATTCTATCTTGTGTTGTGGCTGTGTGTTTACAGTGATGAGGTTAAATTTATTTTTGGTGAATTTCTTCCTTTGATCTTTGAGTTTAGTATTTAAGTGGTTGCTAACCTATTCCGGTAAAGATCTACTATTTCTCTGATTTTGTCTACCTACTTTTCTCCCTACTCCAAGCTTTGTGTTCCCTTTCTCTTCTTGTTTCAGGCCTGAGGGCCTTCTTGAGTATTTCTTGTAGTGGCGGTCTCGTGGCCATGAACTCCCTTAGCTTTTGTTTATCTGGGAGAGTTACTATTTCTCCATCATATTTGAAGGATATTTTTGCTGGATAGAGTATTCTTGGCTGAAAGTTTTTGTCTTTTAGTATTTTGAATATATCATTCCAGTCTCTTCTAGCCTGAAAAGTTTCTGTTGAGAAATCCGCTGAGAGCCTGATGGGAGTTCCTTTGTACGTTATTTTTTGTTTTTGTCTAGCTGCCCTTAATATTGTTTCTTTGTCGTTGACCCTGGCTAGCCTTACCACTAGGTGTCGTGGTGAAGGCCTTTGTCTGTTAATATATATAGGAGTCCTGTTGGCTTCACTTACTGGTATTTCCTGCTCCTTCCCCAGATTTGGGAAATTTTCAGCTATTATTTCCTTGAATAGGCTCTCTGTTCCTCTTTCCCTCTCCTCTCCCTCAGGAATACCTATAATTCTTATGTTACATTTTCTAATAGAGGTCCGATATTTCTCGGAGTCTTTCTTCATTTCTTTTTAGTCTTAGTTCTCTCTCTTCTTCCATCTGGAGTATATCTGTATTCCTATCCTCTAAAGTACTAATTCTTTCCCTCCATATTGTCAGCTCTGTTCTTTAAAGATTCCAGATTCTCCTTTATCTCCTCCATTGTGTTCTTCATCTCCATCAGCCCTGATAGGTTTTTCTTTATGATTTCAATCTCTTTTGTGAAGAAACTCCTAATCTCATTGAATTGTTTGTCTGTGTTGTCTTGTATTTCGTTGAGTGTTTTTATGATAGCTATTTTGAAATCTCTGTCATTTAGTTTATGGATTTCTGTGTCTTCGGGGTTGATTTCTGGGTGCTTGTCATTTTGTTTCTGGTCTGGTGATTTCATATATTTTTGCATTGTGGTTCCTGTGTTGGTTTTGATTTTCCTCATCCTGGAAGTCTCTGGTTGCAATTTCCACCTGCCCGCCACTGTCTGGTGGTAAAGGGCTGTGTAGTCTAAGCCCCCTGCACTCTGCCCCAGTTTTTCTGCTGCGATCCGCAGTTTTGTTTTGTTTTGTTTTGTGTCTTTTCCCCCACTGCGATCCACGGGTCCAGTCCAGTTTATTCAGGTCTGCCTCGGACCGCTAGATCTGGTCGAGCTGCAGAATCCGGGTTGCGGGGAGGGGGGAGCTCTCTCTTTTGCCCTCTGGGTCCCTGACGTGGGAGGCTTCTCGTTTGCCCCTCTTCATCCGCTCTCTGGGTTGCTCAGATGTTGATGGTAGCCCTGTGGCTCCTCTGAGCCCTCTGTGCGGGAGTTTCCCACTGGCTGAGAGTGCCCGAAGAGCTACAGTTTCCCGCCGAGGGCCGCCCCTCCCCCCTCTCTGGGAGCCGCGCGGACCGGATCGCTGATCTGATGCGGAGGGAGCGGAGTTCTCCTTACCTCTCCCCACTTCCTCCGGGGGCCCAGCACGTTCCGCTCTCAGATGTGCGGCAGTGTGGATCCCTCCGCTCCAGCTTTTCACTGTCTGGGATTCCGTTGTTGGTCTGTGGCTGTTACTTTTGTTGTATTTTGTGGGGGAAGAATTCACGGGAAAGCTCACTCCGCCATGATGCTGACGTCACTCCCTATATATATATTTTTAATCATTTATTAGAAAGCTGACTGGAGAGTGCTGGTCTCTATCTGTCCCTCTTCCCCTCTCTAAGTCTCCGCTATGGGCTCTTTTCCAATCTGTGTCTTGCTTTTACTAACCCTCTCCTTTTCAACAGGTCGGGCACAGACCAAACACCCCCTTATGCCAGTTTACCAAGCCCTAGCCACACTAACTAATCAATCTGACTGTTGGTTATGTCAACAGCTAGATAGTGCAAAAGAACCTGAACTAGTCCTTTGTTCCTGCTGATATGAACACCTGGTGGACTAAGTATGGAAAATGGATGAATAACAGAGTATGGTATCCGCAACAAGGGAAACTTCACTCTGCTTCGTCTCCTGGTGAGTCACTTGGGCCCCAGAAAGACTACTTAAAAAGTCAAAGACTGGTCCCTTGCCCAAGTACAAGCAATAAGTGAAAGTTTTTCCCTCTGCATTGAAAGTAAACATGGCGCTGGACCTTTCCTGGGTGACATACCGAGACAATATTGCAGTCCAAACTCTGTGGTTTGATTCCGCAGGTGGCATCTTCAGAACTCTCAAGGGAATTGTAAGTGACTCTATCACTACTCCCTCTGGCACAAACATTTGCCAAATCACCAAGTGCTCTGGATGGCTTATGAGCCACCCGTGTGCAACTTGGGGTATCGCAGCTATCCGCATGGTTAAGCTGCCCAATGCCACAGACTATATATGGGTGGATCAAAGATCTGGACTCACCTGGTCAGGTGACAAGACCAGGCTTTATAGCTGCCAAAATCAGACTGCAGGCCTCCTCTACCAGCTATTCTGCAATCTGTTCTGTTCTCGCCAGACTGACAGGAGCTCATGGGAAATGGAGATGTTTAGGTAGTAACAGTGCAAGTGGCACAGATCATGAAATAGTCCAGATCCTGGGAACTACAGACTCAATTCTAACTTTGTCTTTAAACTACACTGGTCTTTTCATTTTATGCGGCAACAAAGTGTATAAAGGATTCCCATCTAATTGGTCAGGACGATGCGGACTTGGATACCTGGCTCCTTCTGTCACCAAACACTCCACTTTAAATGCGAGCCAAATTACAAACCTGGGTTCGTTTGTTCATAAGATTGTGCCACATAAACGTGCCAGTTGAGAAATCGTGGAAAATCCACTTGTATATCGCAACTCCAAGTTCTTTTCAGCCTTGAGAGTCCTATTCCCCCAGCTTTGGAGACTGTGAGTTGGAAAAGGCAACCTTAAATCTCTCTATGGTAATGGAGCAAGAGTTCAACACCACCATGCAAACCTTGAACATACTCCAGTCAGGTATTAACAGCATAGAATCTGTGGTGCCCCCAAAATTGACGTGCTCTGGATGTACGCACTGCCCAGCAAGGAGGAGCATGTGCAATTATTGGAGAAAAATGTTGCTTTTATGTGAATCAAACAGGTCAAGTAATATCTAACTTAAATCTATTAAAAGAGAAGATTGACATTTTTCATCAGATAAACGAAGCTCACACATTTTATTGGACTGACTTATTTCCAGGATTGGGGGACTGGTTTAATGGGGTGTGGGGAAATGTGCTCCGATTTGTTCTTTTCTGCTTGTTCATCCTCATCCTAATCTGCGTTCTTTTCTCTCTTTGCAGACTTCTTATCACTGAGATACTAAAACGATTTCTCTCTCCACAGTTACCAGCTCAGCTTTTAATATGTGAAACTTCTAGGGAAGTTTCAGAGGAGGGAACTGATGGTGTTCAGGGCAAGCTACCCCAGGAAGCACCGCTCTGGTATACGGATTATTTCCAGCTGAAGACAATAAGGACTCAGAGAACTCAGGAAGAATATTTGAGTTTCCCCTCCCAAACTGCCTAAAGAATTTAAAACAAAAGATCTGTTTCAGGAAGGAGTTATTATCATGACTGCTATAAAGATAATGTAGGATAGAGGTTACAATAGAAAAGGCACCAACAAGCCCATCTTATCGGAAGTTCTGTCTCTCTGGCCACAGGCTCTGGATGGCCCCTGTGAGGAGTTACCAGACAATCATTTACAAGGGAAGTCTCCATTTGTAAAAGTATCTTCCTCTCTGTATTGGGAAGAGGGGGGACGACCTCATTTCTAGAGACTTATCAATGTAGAAGGTGAGGCCTTATAACGGCATAATAAATCTTACTCTTGTTTACAGTGCTTTAGTGATAATCTCCTGTAACTAACACCTCCCACCCCCAACATCCTCCTTGTCTTTGGTTGGACATGGTATTTAAGACGAGAATCTGCTATTGTGTTGAGAAACGCAGTGTCCCTGCTTTCTCCCATGTATACATGTTATTAAACTTGGTATTATTTTCTCCTGCTACCCTGTCTTGTTAATTATTTAGCCAGTCATAAGAACCTTAAGGAAAAGGGCAGAAGGAGATTCCCCCTCTTCCCCTGAAAGTGGTGATGCAGGTGGGCTCTCAAGGTTATGCCTATATTGTGGAAGCAAGCAATCAAGCATTTAATGGAAGCATTTCTATGTAAACGAAAGAAAAAGAAGGTTAATGGTTGGAGCAATTTGTAAAGCAGTTTCTGAGTATAGGGGACAGCTAGTTAAGAAGATTTTTAGATGTCAGCATCAAAGCATCTTTTGCAGTTTAAAATGTCTCTGATGATGTCATCGGGTAACCTCTTAAGTTTATATCAAGTCCATCAGCTTCAGTTTGTAAGGCTTCAGGAAAAAGGGGAGGTTCAGTTTTCAGTGATTTCAAATGAAAATGATGGAAAAAATCAAAAACGTTAGTTTGGACATCTGTAGGCAGATATTTTAGACTAGAAGAAATCAGGATCCAGTCCAGTCAACAGATATAAAACAAAAACCTTAACAGACAATTAACAAAACTAGGATCTAATATCCGCAAATGTACACTATAGTTTTTACTGAAATATAATTTTTCTTTCTAAGATCACCCCTCATTTTTATCAAAGATAGACAAATTAAAACTAACTAGTTTGCAAAATAAGTCTAGTTCCAATAGTGTTGGCCCAATTATTTACATAAGTACAGCAAGAATAGCAATTGATCACATAGGCTCTTTTAAATCTGCTTTGCTGGAAATTTTTATAAGGAATCTCAGATTGAACTTTAAAGGCCTCTCCAGGCCAGAAAAGTCAAGCCAAGGATTTTGTCATCAGACTTTGCCTGTAATACCTACAGATTTGGGTGAATTCCTCTGTTCCTAGGTTCCCCCCAAAATATTTCGAGGTTCCTTGTGTTTGCCAGATAAGTGACATTCCTTTACTTATCCTGGTAAGTGCTGCTTGGAACATAAGGTACCAGGCCAATATTTCCATGTGGCTTTATTCCATAAAGTCCAATCTTCATTCCTCAAAAGCTGTATGGTTATATCGCAAATATGATCTTCCAGTCACAGCCTTGGTAATATAACCAGTGTTTCCAATTATGTCCTGTTATAAGGAGAACAGATTCTTATTGAACTTATGCAAATAACTATATTGCCATGAAAACAACAATACTCACTTACTAAGAGTTTCCAAATTCGAGGGATCAGATCTAAGAAATAGAGAAATATTTCAATTTTACTTATAAAAATATCATTTGCCAAATTGTTATAAGTCATAGCTAGCTCAGGAGAAAAGAGAAAAAGTTTTCCTTAACTCTGAAAAAACAAAACATTAAAAATTCAGCAATACTTCAAATGAAAAATCATAAAAATTATAATCATCCTTATCAGTTCATTCAGTCCTGTGTAATCCATTCTTGATCCCAATCTTTCTGTTAGCAGCTTCATGAAGTTATCAGTCTTTCCATCAGGTTTCTGTACATTTCTTACCAAGGTCAGTTTTATGATCAGAAAGTTTGTCAGAAACCTGTACTCCAGTGTAAATGCCAGAGTCCTTTCCATGA